>NC_043705.1:105820387-105885723 GCF_006229205.1 Suricata suricatta | reverse complement strand
GAAAGAGCCTAAATGTCCATCACCTGATGAGTGGATCAAGAAGATGTGGTATATATACACAATGGAGTATTACATGACAATGAGAAAGAATGAAATCTGGCCATTTGTAAGAAAGTGGATGGACCTCGAGGGTGTCATGCTGAGCGAAATAAGTCAGGTGAAAGACAGATACCATATGTTTGCACTCTAGGTCTAACAGGAGAACAGGAGAAACCTAATGGAGGACCAGGGGGAGGGGAAGAGGGAAAGAGAGTTGGGGAGAGAGAGGGATGCAAAACTTGAGAGACTATTGAATATTGAAAATAAACTGAGAGTTGAAGGGAGCAGGGGAGGGGGGAAATAGGTGGTGGTGATGGAGGAGGGCACTTGTGGGGAAGAGCACTGGGTGTTGTATGGAAAACAATTTGACAATAAACTATTAAAAAAAAAAAAAAAGAAAAGAAAACCAACAGCCTGGAAGCACAGTGAAAACCAGTATCCAGGCAATCAGTCGATGGGGCAGAACAGAGTTAGAGCTTCTTTAAAGTCCCATTCCCAGAGAACTGTCATTATTTGACCTGTCTTGTGGTTCACTGAAAGACCTTGCTCACTAGGCCGTCTTTTATTTGAGCTGACTTGGAACTGGTCTGGTGTGAACAGCCTTTTCCCTGGGGGCATTTGTTGAAAAGAGTCAGTGCAATTGTTGAACATCACATCAGCCTCAGGTAGTAGGTAACAGTTGAGGCAAACAATAGGTTGATATAAAAGCTTAAAAGGAAAATCTGGGAATGAGATGTCCATGGGTGTTTTAGAAAGCTCTGACATATATATGGGAATCTATGTGCATGCTCAGGCCTGTGTGGGTACTCAGGGAAGACCTGGGGAGGCCCCTTAGCTCTCAACTCTGGCTAACCTTGACACACTGAGCAAGCTTCAAGTGAAGGGTAAAGGAAAACTGTAAACTACCTGGCTGAGTGATGAAGGAGTGTTCTAATATATATGTAGAGCCACTAGGAAAAGGCAAGAGATTTATAGGTTCCAGGCATATAAGAAATCTCTGTCCAATTTTAGCTAATGGCCTAGCTAACTCAGCAGAGACTTCAGTGGCCCCACACAACAAGGAATACAGATGTTACAGAATTAGTTCACAAAAGTTACTAAACAAACAAACAGCAACAACAACAAACCCTGAGGAGGGAGGAGAATCTGATTTCCAGAGATGCCACATCACATTATGTTAAATGTGTAATTTTCAACCCCAAATTCTAAGATATGCCGAGAAATAAAGGATGGCCTTGCAATGGACTAGATATTTGTATCCCATCTCCCTTTCATAGCTTGAAATCCTAATTCCAATGTGATGGTAGTTGGAGGTGTGGCCTTTTGGCAGTAATTAGATAATAAGAGTGGAGCCCTCATGAGGGGATTAGTGCCTTTATAAGAAGAGGCCCAGATAGCTAGCTCTTCTTCCACCATGTGAGGGTACACTAATAAGTTGGCAGTTTGCAACTGGGAGAAGGCCCTCACCAGAACACTGCCATGCTGGCACCTGACTTCCAGTCTTCAGAACTGAAAGAAATACATTTCTGTTATTTATAAGCCACCCAGTCTCTGGTACTTTGTTACAGCAGCCTGAATGGACTAAGACAGGTCTGTCCATAGAAAAAAAGATGGTCAAAAGAAGCTGCCCCTGGGGAAGCCCAAATATTGGGCTTAATCAAAGCTGTAAATCAGTTATTTTAAGCATGTTCTAAGAGCTAAAGGAAACCTGTATAAACAACTAAAAAAAGCATGAGAACAAAATCTCACCAAATAGAACATGAGATAGAAATGATAAAAAGAATGAAATAGAAATTCTGGAGTTGAAAGTTAAATAGCTGAACTGAGGAGTTCACTAGAGAGGATAAAAAGCATATTTGAGCAGACAGAAGAAAGAAGCCATGAACTTGAGGTTATCTTGTCTGAGGGACAGAGTGAAGAAGAATGAAAGAGACTCAGAGACCTGTGGGAAACCATTAAGTACACAAATGTATGTCTAATGAGTTGTGCCTGAAGGAGAGGAGAGAAGCAGCAGAAAGAATATTTGAAGTAACAGCCAAAATTTTACCAAATTTGAAGAAAAACACTACACATCAAAGAAGTTCATGAACTCTAAGCAAAATAAAGTCAGTTGGTTAAGAGTCTTCAGTTCATGAGTTTGTGCCTACCCACTTTGCAATCAAACCGTTAGAAGACAAAGAATCTTGAAAGCCACAAGAGAGATGCAACTCAGCATGTGCAAGAAATCCTAAATAAGAATCTTAATTCTCATTAGATATTATATACTTCTAAGTTGGGTGGGTGGGGGCAGCTAGAGATTGTTAAAGCATGGGGACTAGACCTGTGGGCAGAAAGAGCTGCACTGTAGTTCTGAGGAGTGAGATTTCTCATTAGAAACGAAGCAGTCTAGGAGGCAGAGGAATGACCTAAGTAAGTGAGAGGACGTCTGTGTGTATAGAGTGGAAGACTTGATATTGTAAAGATGGCAATACTCTGCAAATTCATCTATAGACTCAGTACATTTTCAATCTCAGTTCCTTTTTTATTGCTTTTGCAGAAATTGACAAACTGAACTTAAAATTCATATTCAGGTTCAAATGGAAATGCAAGGGACCCAGAATAGCCAAACCAATCTTTAAAAAGGACAAAGTTGGAGGACTCGCACTTCCCAATTTTCAAATTTTTAAAAAATGTTTATTTTTTGAGAGAGAGAGAGACAGGGGTGGGGGGAGGCACAGAATCCAA
This sequence comes from Suricata suricatta, assembly GCF_006229205.1. Taxonomy (NCBI): domain Eukaryota; kingdom Metazoa; phylum Chordata; class Mammalia; order Carnivora; family Herpestidae; genus Suricata; species Suricata suricatta. Next base: position 105,882,960 of record NC_043705.1, on the reverse strand, counting down.
AGCAGGCTCCAGGCTCTGAGCTGTCAGCACAGAGCCCGATGTGGGGCTCAAACACATGAACTGCAAGATCATGACCTGAGTCAAGTCAGACTCTCAACCAGCTGAGCCACCCAGGTTCCCCAATGCTTCCCAATTTTAAAACTTACAACAAAGCAATGGTAATCAACTGTGTGGTAGTGGCATAAGGATAAATATACAGATCAATGGAACAGAACTGAGAGTCAAGAAATAAATACATTTATGGTCCATTGATTTTTGAAAAATGTAAATTCAATGAAGGGAGAAAGATAGTCTTCTCAATAACTGGTGCTGCACAAACAGGGTATCTGCATGAAAAAGAGTGATATCCCTTCCTCACACCAGATGCAAAAATAAAAATGGATTAAAACCTAAATTTAGGGTTAAACTAAAAACTCTTAGAAAAAAAAAAACCATAGATATAAAATTTAAATATGATAGCAAAGCATCAAAAAAGCAAACAAAAACAAAGCAACAAAAGAAAAAATAGATAAATTTTACTTCATCAAAATTAAAAACTTTTGTGTATAATTTATCAGTAAGTGAAAAGATAACTCCAAAATTAGGAGAAAGTATTTGCAAATCGCATATTTGATAAGGGATTAAAATCCACAATGCACAAAGAACGATTACAGCTCAACAACAAAAAGAAATACTTCTATTATAAAGTGGGCAAAAGATTTGAATAGACATTTCTCCTAAGATCTAGAAGAGGCCAATAAGCACATGAAAAATTTTGAACATTATTAGTCATTAGGAAATGCAAACCAAAATTACAGTGAGATACTCCTTCACATCCACTAAGATGTCTATAATCAAAAAGATAGATGATAACAAGGTTGGTGAGGAAGTGGAGAAATGGTAACCCTGGAGAGATTATCAAATGGTGTGGCCACTTTGGAAAATAGTTTGGTAGTTCCTAAAAAAGTTAAGCATATAATTACCATATGACCCAACAATTCTACTCCTAGGTATACACCCTGTGAGAGTTCAAAACATTTGTCCCCACAAAACTTGTACACAGATGTTCATAGTAGCATTATTTATAATAGCCAAAAAGTGGAAATAACCCAAACATCCCACAACCAATGAATAGATAAGCAAAATGTGATAGACCCATATAATATTCAGCCACAAAAGGGAATGAAATACTGATATAATGTACAACACAGATGGATCTTGAAAATATTATGCTTAGTGAAAATGCACATTTTATATTATTCCATTTATATGAAATGCCTAGAAGAAGCAAGTTCATAGAAGTAGAAAGTAGAGTAGTGTTTGTCAGAGACTGGCCAGAGGGGAGAATGAAGAATGACTGTTGATGAGGATGGGGGTTTCTTTTTGGGAAGATGAAAATGTCCTAGAATTAGGTAATGGTAAGGGTGTACAACTTTGTGAATATATGAATTGCCACTGTATTGTATGCTTTTAAAAAAGCAAATGGGGTTATAATGTGAAGTTGAGTGTTTCTATAATAGCAAATACAGTCAGATACTGAATCTGGTGTTAACAGTTAGTGGAACAGCATGCTGAATCTAGTGCAAATTATAACTGAAAGACAATGTGGGCATCAACTATTAATAGTGGAGCAGGATGTTGAGTCTAACGTAAGGGAAGAAAAGCAGGTTTATCTGCTGTTACACTTGCACAGAGCACAGTGTGTTGCCAAGTGGTAATAGTAAACGGATTTTGGTTTCAAACATTTATGGTCGATTTAGCAGAATGCAAAGTCTAGTGTTAATAGCGCAAAGGGCAGGTTATGGAGCTTTGTGCAAGACTGAATAGAGGAGAGAGTGGTGTCCAGTGTGGATGGCAAACAAAGCAGAATGTCCTCTCTCACACATTTAAAGTTAGTGAACAGTAAATGTCATAAAAACAGAAAACAATAGGGAGAGTGTTCTAGATTAAAAGGGAAACCATAAACAACATGAATCTTTGTTGGATCCTTGATTGGATCCCTCACCATATATACTGATGATGTTTTTTTGACAACTAGACAAAATTAAAGTTTCTGTATTAGATGACACTATGCAATTGTTTGTAATTCAATAATTATTGCTATAAACTTGATAAATATATATAAATATAATTGATATAAATATACTTATTATTGAATTAATGTTAATTTTTTTAGATGTGACAAATATCATTGTGACCCTTATTCCTTATTTAGAGATAGATTGTCACGATGTCCGTAATCATCAAATGATTCAGCAAAGATTGTATCTATCTGCCCACCTACTTACCTACCTACCTATTTATATATAAAGAGAGCTAAAGTGAATGTGGCAAGATAGTAACAGTTGGAATCCAGGTAAAGGGTATTTGAGTGATCACTGTATATTCTTCCAACTTTTCTATATCAAAACAGAATGCTAAGTGAGGCCTTAATTGGAAATGGTGCAGAATGTTGCATTTAGCATAAGGCTGAAGGGAGCCAAATATGGAGTCTGGCATTAACGGTGGAGCTGAATGTTGTGTCTGCTATTGAGCGATTAAGGCAGAATGTGGCACAAATGACGGTAGTGAATGTAGTAGAATGCAGTGCCTAGGCATTAAAAGAGAGGAAAGCAGAATGAGGCATCAAGCATTCGTAGTGAAGGCAGCAGAATGTTGTACCTCACATGTGGGTGAGTGGAGGAGTATGTGGTGTCTAGCATTAATAGTAAATGAAGCAGAACATTATGTCTAGTGTTAAAAGTGAATTAAGCAGAATGTGAGGTCTGGTGTTAACAGTGAAAGGAACAGAATGTTGCATTTATTGTAAGGGTGACTGGAGGAGAATTAGTGTCTGGTGTCAGTAATGAATGCAGTGGAATGCCATGTCTGGTGTTAGCAGAATGGAGCAGAATGTTGCGTCTAGCAGAGTGAATGGAACGAAATGTGTATCTGGCTTTAACAGTGAATGGAGTGAAATGCTGTGTCTAGTGTTAATAGTGATCGGAGCAGACTATGGTTCAAGTGTGAACAGTGAAAGTGACAGAATGTGTTGTTGAACATAAGAAACATAAGAAAAGATTGAGACATGTGCAGAAAAGTGTTAACGTATGATTTTTAAGGTGAGGCTGCTATCCTTCAAAGGACCTGCTTGCAAGATTGGCCCTTGGTTGACATCTGGGAACTTGGATTTGGGGAGTGTTCCCACTTCCCCTAACCGATAAGGGGGCCTCGCTGTGCAAAGAATGCCTGTATAGACAATATGGTTGATGCTGAACATTTCCTTTCCTCCTGAGAGTCTGGAATTTTAGTTTGTGCTAGGCAGAGCATGTGACCAGCACCCAATAAAAACCATTGATACAGAGTCTTAGAAGAATCTCAAAACAATTTCTCTACCTCTCTGGCAGAAGCATCTCACATGCATGACTGCTTTTGTATTGTTGGGGTAAGAATGTACTCCATGTGGTCCCTCTCGTGGGAGGGAGAAAACAAGGAAGCTTGCACAAGGATTCCTCCAGGCTATGCCTGTGTCTTTTCCCTTTATCATCTAGCCTGTGTCCATAATACATCACTAAGAAATCCTAGTTGCGAGCACAGTGATATGCTGAGTCCTGTGAGTCGTATTAAATCTCTGAACGTACGGGTGCTCTTGGAGACACCCAACACAAAGTTTCTACTGTTAATGGTGAGAGGAGTGAGACGTTGTATATAGCACTAAAAGTGAATGGAGGAGGAGGTGGAGGTGAAGGTTAATAGTATAAGTGAAGCAGGATTTGTGTGCAATGTTGGTAGAGAATGGAGCAAAACATGGTGTCTGGCAACTGTTCATCTGGAGAAGGGGTTTGCTGGATCAGAATGCTGGATCCTAGTTTGAGTTCAAACCCCAACTCATGCCTGCAGAGATGGACCATGGAGTGACCTGTGGAGTGACCTACCATTAGCTTTACCTCCTTATAATACTAAAATCTCCACCCCTGGGGTAGCACAGGCCTCATTCACATCACATAATATGTGTATTGGCATATTTCCTTAAGGCACATGCGCAACCTTATGCCTGCCTCTACATACAATGATGAGGCTCCCCTTTCTATATGCCTCCTAACCCTAATGAAAAGGAACCCATTCACCCTTGCTCAGGGATTCATGGCTTTGAAAGTTATTTGCTGCAAATAAAGTTTACTGTGTGCAACAACTCCACATCAGAAAGAAAAACAAAAACAAACCCAGAATGCTGGGTCCCGCCAAGTGCAGCAGATAAATAGTGACTAATTCCTTGTGCTCTCTTTATTTCTCTGGCAAGGTAGGGAGATGAGTGTCCTTCTTTGTCCACGTGTTCTGTGCTCTTGGGCACTAGGGCTTACCTTGGGCAGGGATGCTCGGGAGCCAGAGCTCTGGGTGGTCATGGTGAGCACAGTGGTGATGCCCAGGCCCACACGGGCTGGCGCGGCATCCATGTTGATCCAGAAGGAAATCCATGAAAGGATGACAATGAGCAGGCTGGGAATGTACATCTGAATCAAGTAGTAGCCCATCTGTCGCTCCAGGTGGAACCGGGCCTCAATGCAGGTGAATTTCCCTGCAAGAAATTATGGTGAGAAGGCAAGGTCGTCTGGTGAGTAAGAACAAGACTCTGAGGTCAAAACAACCTCAGTTGGAGTCCTGGTTCAGCCTGACGCTAGCTGTGTCCTCAGACAAGTGACTGAACCTCTCCGTTGTTTCCTCATCTATGGAAAATTAGGGATGATGATGGTGGTGGTGATGGTGGTGGTGGTGGTGGGGATGGTGATGGCACCTACCTCATACGGTTACTGTGATGATAAAATGAGATGATACCTATAAAGAACTTATCACTGACCTCACATCATTAATGCTCAGGAGTGTCAGTTGCCATCATCCTCATCAACCTTACTGTGTCACTAAGAGTGGGTCTAAGTGGACCATTCTTTTTTTTTTTTCATGTTTATTTATTTATTTTGAGAGAGAGGGTGGGAGGAGGAGCAGAGGGAGAGGGAGAGAGAATCCCAAGCAGGCTCTGCACTAACAGTGTGGCTGACAATGCGGGGCTCAATCTCACTAACTGTGAGATCATGACCTGAACCAAAATCACGAGTTGGGTGCTCCACTGGCTGAGCCACCCAGGTGCCCCTTCTTACTTCCTCTTATAAAACCTTCCTTTCCCTCCTTCTCTCCTTATACCAGAAAGTCCCATTTACCTACAGAGAAAAGTTCAAACTTTTTAGTTCACTCATCACAGACACAGTCTGGTCTGTTTTTCCATCCTTCTTCCTTTCTTTCTTCACCCTCATCATGACTTCCTCCATTCTATCCCTTGCCTTGAGCATGTCCTGCACTTTGACCCTTCTGAGCTTTGGCTCTTGTTAATCTCTCTGCCTGGAATGCCCAGACTCCTTCCCACTATCAGCCAAAGCAAACCCCCTGCTCCTTTGTGATGCTTTAAATGTGGTCAGCCCTAGGCCCAATCCGTCCCACCCCAACCCCACCCAAGTTCCTTCAGTTCAGTTCTGTTCACATGGTCATCAGGGCCTTCAGGGCATAATATGGTGAGTGTATAGGCACATCGGGTCTCTCTCTGTTCTCTGCACTGGGCTGTGGGCAGCTGGTCTCCTCCCCATCTGTGCATCCCTGGAACTGAGACAGAGACAGTCCCATGGTGGGGTTCTCAGCTCTGGTCCACTGCAGCACAGTTACTAGGTGATTCCCTAGTGCTCCCTGGACTGTCTGCTCCTTATCAGCCTTTCCTGCTTGTATCCACAGGCACCGAACTCTGCCCTCACTTCAGTAGGAATAGTAAAGAGCAAATGAAATAGTGAATGAGAAAATGGTGTGTGAACAGTGACGGGCTTCAGTATGTGAAAGTCAGGGTGATTACGTGACCCATGGGAAGTCACTGCTCTCATGGCTGTTCATGGGAGTACCATTACCTCTCTGAGGCTCAGTGTGCTCAGGGATCAAGAGAGTATCCTGGAGGTTCTGAGACATCTTGGAGGTTACATAGGAAGGGCAGGTGTTCTAGACAGACCAGAGCTCATGCCGCCTGCCCTTGCTCTGGGCTTTCTACTTGCACCAGAGCACACGGTGATTTCTCTCAACACCCCTGCTTCACCTCCTCCTCTTCCTGGCATCTGTCATCAGCCTATTCCGTGCCTCCACTCTCAGCTTGGGGCCCACTGCAGCCTTGCACCCAGCCCTCCAGCTGGCATACGGACTGTCTTTCCTTCACTCTGCCTCCATGAGCTCCTTCCCAGCCTGAGGCAGGGCCGGTAAGGCGAGTCTTGGTTTCACTCCAGTTCATTCCTGTGTCTGACCTTCCATCAAAGGCTGTGCTGCGCCTGGGAGACAGAGCTGAGCAAAACAGTGGTGGTTTCTTTGCCCTCTTGCAGCTCACAGTCTAGGGGACCCTTTCCAACTGCACTTGTTTACTAACCTCAGGGCCACCTCTCAGCTCCCTCCTGCTGAGGTCTGTGTACTTGTGCTCTGTCAGAAGTGACAGTTCCTCTGTGTTCCTAGATGTCCTCCTGATATTATCTCCCTTCTGCCTTAGGAGTAAGATTCATTTTTGATGGGAATACTTCTATCTGGGATGGAGACTGTATCTCCCAGACTCTCTTGCAATGAAGCGTGGCCTAAGCTTCAGTGACTTGCCCCAGGAAATCCAGGAAGACAGGGTCAGAGCCACGTTTTTGGTTTCAGAGCCTATTCTCTTAACCACGAGGTAATAAACACAGAGCTATGTCCATCATGGACACCTCTTGATTGAATGAATGTTTGAAATGACCTCTGGCCCTGGTGGGGGATGGGATCTGAGAGGGATGTCCTTGCACCTACCTGTGTTGTAATGCTTCGTGCAGTATCTCAAGTCCTTCTCCTCTTTCAGGATAAACTGGGGTAGAGTTAGTCCATCTGCCACCTGCACGGCTCCCTGTTCCTGCCACTCGAAGATCAGGTCATTCATGGTATAGCCAACTGGGATGGGCGATCAGAAGAAGGAGTAGTCACCACACAGAAGCACTTATTTGAAGCATGTCAGAGTTGGTTTGAGTTAGACACTAAGAGGCATTGGGCACTAGATGGAACTCATAAGACAATGTTGTCTTGCCACCATTATCTCCCAGCCCACTTACAACAAAAGAGGTTAAAACTGGTTTAATTATTTCTAGCCCCCTGTCGTTCTACCTCGCTTCCTACCCCTCCCACCATCTACACTGGCTTGTCCTTTTGTGCCCAACACTCATCCCCATGGTCATGTTCAGCTCACATCTGCTATTTTGCCCACACACCATCCTTGCAAGCCTCTCTTTTCCTCTGGGGAGTGACTCTATAGAATACTGTGGTAGGGCTATCAGCTGGGGGCCAACGTGTGAGTGAATGTCTCAACTAGATCAGTCAGATGCTCTACACCAGGACTTTGATTCTTGAGTCAAGTGACAAAAGGTTCAGAGTTGGCTGGTGCCAATTTCCCTCAGATGTGGTACTCCAAGGGGCTGCCCCATTAGCTCCCTCTGCCTAAATCCTCTGCCTGGTTCCTGTGTTTTCAGCTTCTCTTTAATATACATGAGGAACCCCTATGTCCTTCCGTTTCATTCCATCTTCTAGATTAGATTGGTTTTTGACTGCAGTCAAAGAAGGCAGCTACCTCCTCTGGTATAGGTTCACTTGTGACCTCCTACATAAAGCCTTCTCCAGTACCCCTTCTCTTTCCCAACCAGAGGAAGCACTCTTTCCACTGTGAGGCCACAGTATTTGTGCTTCTCACAACATGCTTACCGCTTGCTCCCTGTGTTAGGGCTGTTTGTGCACCTAGTTGTCTATCTCCCCTACGAGTTCAAGGGCCAAGCCTTACTCAAACTCTTCCTGCTGCACTCCTGGAGAGCATGTTCACAAGGGACACAGAACAGTGCCTCTTGGGAAAATACTGCTGGCTTCAAAGCTGGGCCTCAGCCAGGCAATGGAAGGGGGGTTATAGTTCTAATGCATTTTCTAAAGCAAAGCCCCTCATCTGGTATTTTGGCCTTGTGCAGTAATCCCCTGGGGTCCAGCAGTTAGGAGCAGCTGTATGGGAATTTCTGCTGGTCCCATGGGTAAAGGGGTGTCTGGTTCTTTCTAAAGCCTAATTGATAGAGGGACTCACAGCTTTCCAGTTGCATGATACATGTCTGGACGTCCATGGGGAAATTCTTTAAGTCCATGGGGCAGGCCAGTGTCAGGGTGATTCTGGAAAGAGAAAAGAGTTACATGATGGTAGAGCCACAGACCAGGGAAGCTGTGCCTCTAGCTAGTTATTACCAGAAAATCCGTTATCTTGGAGAACTCACGGAGGTCAGGGAACTTGCATGTATTGAAATAATACATGTATATTTCTACATTCCAGCTTTGGAGCAGAGGCTCAGAGAGATACAGTAAGTTGCCTAAAGTCACACAGTCAGTAGAATTCCTGGGTTTCTTCAGAGACTGACTGGCTTCTAGACATCTGCCTTTAGCAAGTTGCCTGAAAGCCTGGAGGCCAGGAGCTGTCCCTGATCCCTACTCTTCCATAGAATCTGGATTTTAAGTTGAGTAGCTCCTGGCCTCAGGTTTTCCAGGGCATCTGGCAGGTGCTTTGAGTGGTTCTTTGCCGCCTCCCTTCATACACTGGACTTATCAAAAGTCATTTCAAAGGGGCCTTTCCGGGTGTCCAAACAGAGCTGGCTCTCACACCTGTGGGCTCATGCTGGGGTCAGTTGGGAAGTGGTGGGTGCCCCCAGGCTTCTGGGATAGCTGTTTATTTTGGGTTGTTGAACCCTTGCAGAAGCTCAGGCTTAGAACCAGAGGGAGTCCCCCTAACAGAGCTGAAGTCTGTAGCTCAGGCTAGGATGCAAGGCTTCAGCTTAAAAGGCTGTGCCAACATCTGAGCACCTGCTGCAGAGAATAGAGAAGAAAGGCTCTCAGAGCCCAAAGAGCCTTAGATCATCTGGCCAACTCCCTCATTTGACAGGTGAGAAAACTGAGGTACACAGAAGAACTGGTAGGGGCTCATGCAAGGTCACACAGCAAGTGGTGGCTCAAAGGCAAGATTCAAAGCTATGTCTCCTGGCCATTGGATTCTGAACTCATGTGTTTGCTTTCCAACACTACTAGCCTGAAAGGCACCTCACTGGCGGTGGTCTAGTGACACTTAGCTGCTGGCGTCCTAGCTGCAGATGGTGAGCACATGGCCCTGTGTCCACTTCCTCCCTCCAGCTCACTCCCAACTGCTCTGGATTTGGGCCCCTTTTAGGCACAAGGTAAGAAGCAAGGGGAAGGGAAGGGAGGGGGAAGGTGAAGAGAAAGTGAACACAGTTGAGTTTCTGCAGATAAAAGCTCCAAAGTGGGGCAGCTGTCACACTAGGTTAATTTCCTGAAGTTGAATGACCTTGGGAACATCACTTTCTGCTGATTTGTCCTTCTGTCATGCTGCATGGGGCTTAGCTTTGTAGTGATACAAAGCTAGCCTGGCAGCAGCAGAATCCAAGCAGGGTAACCTCTCCTGCCCCAGCCAGTCAGGGCACTGGGGGCCATCGTGAGCCCATCACCCTTCCGTCTGCATGTGCACTGGCAGGATGGGCTCCGGGGGGGGGGGGGGGAAGGCACATGGGCCTCTGGCTCCACCCAGCCATCCCCTCCGTGGTTCCTCCTTTCCCTGCTGAGGTTCTTAAGTCCCCCCTCCTCCCTGGCCTGTTCTCAGTCCAGTCACATCTGAGGGCGAGGATGAATGCAGACTCCTGGACATTTAAAGCTCATCTGCTAATGGAAACAGGAAATTTTTTTTCCCCAAAGAACTGGAAGGGGAGGAGGAGTTGTTTAGGGCTCAGGATCCCTTTTAAGCTCTTTGAAATAAAAACATTTTCATTCATTCATCAAACGAGTACCTATCAAATGCCCTGCACCATTCTAGGCTCTGAGCATGCATCACATCCACGCTAACAGATTAGAATCTAGGCTGTGCTACTGGGTGACTGTGGGAACTTTGGCAAATGACCTAAACAAACTTTCAGATCTTCACTTGTCTAATCTGCAAAGTGGGTATAATAGAAACTATTTCATGGGATTGTTAGGAGGATTGCAAATAATTTATGTAAAATACCCAGCTTAATAAATAAATTCTTAGTGCATACCATGTATGTTAGAATCTAACATGGACATTGGTCATTTTCTCCATGGGTCAGGGGAAGAAATTGGGAATGAGGTGGGGAGGGTTGGCAGGAGACTCTGAAAGCTTGCCCCTAACCAGTATCTGCAGGATTCTTCCCAGCTAGAAAGGGGTCCTAGTTTCCTAGACTCAGTGCGAGGTATGGGGGAGAGGAATGGTTCTTAGAAAGGATGGAGCAGCCCTGGCTTCTATCTATCTGTGAGAAGCACCAGCCACCTTTTTTGTTGGACGTTGAAGTTGCTATGACTCTTCAGGCTTTGTGCTTTTGCTCCTGCTATTTTTTTTTTAATTGTGGTAAGAACATTTAACGTGAGATCTAACCTCCTAACAAATGTTTATGTGTATAATAGAGTATTGGTAACTCTAGGCATAATGTTGAATAGCAGCTCTCTAGAACTTCTTCACCTTGAGTAACTGAACAGCCCTGCTGAGCGCTGTCTTTAAATACTCTTTCCCCTTTTTGTTTTATTGAAATGGTAGGTGAGCTCAGGGGGACTCTGACCCCCCCCCCCCCCCCCCCCCCCCCCGTTTAGGATGCTTCCTTGGTTCCCCTGGTTAATGAACCACTCACTGCTAGGGTTTCCCAAGGTATTGCATTCTCACTCGCTGAGTGTCATTTACAGAGCTGACTGAGGCCCTGGGTTTCCAGGGCCTGGTAATGCCTGGTTGGCCCACTTCTTAGTATCCAGTCCCAGAAGGCAATGGGACAAGGTGTGTTCTGAGGAGGATGGTGGGGGCAAACCAGTGTGGAACTCACCTAATGCTGTAGAGGACATTTCCGTTCCGGGAGATCCTCAGCAATTTGTTGTCTGTGGTGATCTCGTGGAAGTGGGCCCCCTTCTCATTGGCAAAGAACAGGTCAGGTTTCCAGATGGAATCCAACATGGATGGGTCCAGGTCCAGAGAGTCATCCGGGTACTCATTGTAGGCCAGCCGGGGGTCATTCCACTGCTGCCGCAGGAAGATGTTGACCCTATAGTCCTGTAGCCGGGAGAAAAGGAGGCAGAGTCAGCATCAGGCCTTGGGATGTCAACTTTGGAAGGCCCCCAGTGCTTTTATTCAGTGCTCCCCAAATTCCCTTCTGGAGAGTTATGAGTGTGGTTGCATCTAATGTGGGGTGAGATGTAAAGTCTGTGCATCAGGAAAAAGTCAAAGGAGTCATCCCTAAAATGCCTCTTAAGTACATTTAACTCTGAACTGAGATTATTTAAATATTTTCTTTTGAAAAATTAAAAAAAAAATGAAGTTCCAGCTGGGGCACCTGGGTGGCTCAGTAGGTTAAGCATCTGACTCTTGATCTGAGTTCAGGTCTTGATCTCAGGGTCATGAGTTCAGACCCCACAGTGGGCTCCATGCTGGGCATGGAGCCTACTTAAAAAATAAAAATAAAGTGTTGACTGATTTAATAAACACCCATTTTCATCCTGTTGGCATTTTGTCATGTTTGCTTTATTTTATTTTATTTTTTTTAGATAAGAGAAGTAGTACATTACTGATAAAGTTGAAGTCTCCCTTTTATTATTGATGTCATCAGGGCAATAATTCCCTGAGGTTTGAGAGTCCCTGCTCTGGACAGATTGAAGGGGCAAAAGGAAAGGATAAAAGCTGAGTCTGAGCATTCATACTATTCTACCTAAAGAGAACAATTAACTCCCAAGCAGCAAAGGAAGGATGAGCGAATTCAATGGTGTTCCTGCTGGTCGTAGTCTTCACATCTCTCTGTTTCAATACCAGGCTTCTGCAACTTCCTATCATATATGTGGATTTATTTCTTTGGGGAGAATTTTCTTTAAAACAAAAATTTTTTAATGTAAGCTCTATACCCAAGATGGGGCTTGAACTCATGACCCAGAGATCAAGAGTTGTGTGCTCTGCCAACTGACCCAGCCACCCCCGAGGAGAGTTAATAGGTGTTGTGGAGGTATATCTTACAGGGTTCTAAACTCAGTGCTTAGTTAAATGCTTCTCTGATGGGACTGTAGTGTAGTTATTTAGCTGAAAAAAAAAGTCACGATCAAACCAGTGAAGGAAATGTTGGACTAAACCAAAGGCAACTGGTTTTTTGTTGTAGGACTTCTCAGAGACGTTAATATGCTAACTATTTGTACGTCTCTCCAAGAGGGGAACAGAATATACAATATTTCCCTGATTTATTTTGGCCACAGAACGCCTGTGCTTGTGCACGATGCTTGTCTTCTATAAACCTATGTGAAGAATTGCTGTCCTAGTCAAAACTTCCTCCCCAAGCCCCACCTTTGTTTTTTGTTTTTTGCTTTTTTCCAGATGGAGAAAATAAAGTCCAGAGTTAGGACTGACCAGGTTATCAATCTAAAAATGCAAGTCAGAGCTGATTCCGGAACACAAGAGTCCCGACTCCCAGCCGAGGATTTGTCCAATTGGTTCTAGAGCAGCTGAAAGAGTCCATTCAGCTCCCATTCACAGCCTGAGAAGCAGTTAGAGGGAGGGTAGGTCTCCATGCCAAGAAAGTAGGTAATGAAGTTAAGAAACATTTTCACAAAGAATACACTTTCAGTTTTCTTAGGGAGGCATTGTAAACCTTGGATCTATGAATATGATGGCTGCAAGTAGAATTTGGGGTGTATTTGTGCTTTCCAGGAAGAAGAACATGGCCCTCTATGTTGGATTCTCGAAAGGGTCTATAGTTCCCTAAAAGATTAAGGACCTCATTTCAAGCCCAACTCTGAATGCTCTCCTTCAGGGAACGTCTCCACGCAGGAGCGCCTGCTGCTCATTTCCCTGGAGGTACTGGATAAACGAGATCGTGCTACGGTTTCCTTTCCTAACCACTCTGGATCTGTCCTCGGCAGGGGTGGACTAAAACAAACAACCCTCCTCCCCAGCCTCGCCCTCACCCCTGCCAGCACCCTTCTCCCCCCACAGCACATGCCTCATTCTGCTCTCCTTCAGAAATATCAATAGCTTCATAAAATGTTCCAAGGTGTTTTATAGATTGTTCTATAATTTAATTAAAGCCTCTCCCTCCAGCCCCATAGAAAATGACATTTGGTCTCATAATCTCATGTCTTATAAGTCCCATGGTGCAGGGAGAATTCTAGGCCAGACTTGGATGTTGTTACTTTGTTTTTCCTGCTGACAGTAATGGACGGCTCCCAATCTGGCCCGCTCTGATCAGCGAATTAGAGCTAGCATCTCTTTCTCTCTTGGACATTACGTGAAGTGTGTGCGTGTGCGTGTTTGTGTGCATGTGTTTGTGTGTGCAATGGGGCACTGGACAAGTCATGTCAGAGTAAATGAGACTGTGAGTGGTTGGGCAGGAAAAGCCTTCAGTCCCCAAGCCCCCGCTGTACTTGCCAGTAACACGTCATGCCTGTTTATGTGGCTGGAAGAAGAAAACAAACTGGCATTTCTTAAAATGGTCTGTTGGGCACCAGGTGCTGTTTTAGATACTGTCACATAGACTTAATCCTCACGAACGCCCTGCACACCAGACATTTAAGTTCCTGCAGTAAGGGGAAGGAAACTGAGGTTTGTAAAGGTTGTGAAACTTGTCCAAGGCCCTGAGCTAGTAAGTGGCAAAGCTGGCTCCGGGCTCTGAAGGCACGTCAGCCCGACCCTTCGACCCTTCGTTAGGTCCCACAGGTGGGGCCAGCCAGCTCTGGGCCAGACCTACTCCTCTGTCATCCTCACTGCCTCAGTAAATTCTGCCTGCTCAGCTTAAGCGCTATCCCCTGCAGGGGTCCTGATGCCTCCAGGCTTCCGTGATCTCTTCCTTTTCTGATCTCCTTAGCGAAACGGAATCTCCCGAGAAACATTTAATTTAGCCCTGTGTGCATCTTATCTTCTCAACTTGACTGGCAGCAATTTGAGATGATGAACCTGATCTTAAATTTCTCCTGCACCATGCCACCTACCCACCCGGTCAGTGCACCTATGAGCTACCCAATACCCAGAAGGAGGAGGAGGCAAAGCCAGAAAAAGTTAGATAGGAAGAGCTTTCCTTATTTTATCACAGAGAGACTGAGATTCAGCGAGGGAAGGCGTTTTTCTAAGGTCACATAGCAAGTCAGTAAAGCACCTATGATTGGAACCTGAATTTGCTTCTCTAGGCCTCAGTGTTAAGACGAGTTAGGCTAGGGGAGCTCAGGTGGTTCAGTCAGTGAAGCGTCTGACTCTTGGTTTTGGCTCAGGTCATTATCTCCTAGTTTAGTGGGTTTGGGCTCTGTGTTGGTCTCTGCACTGACAGCATGTAGCCTGCTTAGGATTCTCTCTCCTTCCCTCTCTGGCCCTCCCCCTTGCACTCTCTCTCTCTCTCTCTCTCTCTGATAAAAAAAAAGTTAGGATAGATAGTCTCTAAGAAGCCTTCCAAATCGAATAGCTAATTGTTATTAGTTTTATTTTTCCAGCAACATTTAAGTGAGCATCTATTAAGTACTAAGGCCAGTTCTAGGCACTGGAGACTCTACCAAGAACAAGAAAGACATATTTTTGCAGTCACAGAGTCTAAGTGTAATGTTTACACCGCACGGAGACAAGGGCTCCAAGGCGGATGAAGTACAGGGTGCCAGGGAGACGTAGAGCACAGGCCCTCCAGCCAGACCCAGGGCAAGTGGTCAGGGAAGGCTCTAGATGAAGTGATATTTTAGGTGAGGCCAAATAAGGGTGAGCCAAAGAGGAAAAGCACCGGGGGCAGTAGGAGCCGCACACTGGGAGACCTCACAAAGGAAGGGGGTGGCACTTTGGAAGGAACAAATGGGTCAGGGGGAAGAACAAACTCTCCTGAGGGGTACGGACTTCATCCTGAGAGGGATGTGGAGCCTCTGAAGAATTTTAAGCAGGGGAGGGCATTAGGATACGTGCATTTCATTACTGAGATTTAAAAAAATATGTTCGTTTTTCTTACAACAAAAGTAAATCCATGTTGATCGTAAAAATGATCAAGGTACACCACTTAAAAGAAGGAAAGCAAAACAAGAGCCGTGAGGTCCCACGACGAGATGACCAATGGAGAGGGAAAGCTGAGACCTGGGGAATGCGGCTGGTGTCCACAGGCAGCTGGACCCCTCCCAGCAGCCCCCGCTCCCCCTTCAGCTGCTGCTGCCCAAACACACTGCTGCCATCGATTTTCTCCTCCTTAGTTGGTAAGCAGCACTGGGAAATGCAGTTCAGAAGAGAGCAATGTAATTGGTGTAATAGGCTGAAAGCCAGATGCTGTTTTCCTTACTTAGCCCTGCAATCTCACTGGCCACTGTTCGACATGCTCGGGGTGGGGTCTCTGTCCAGGTTCAGGGGCCAGAGAAGCAACACTTGACTTGCCGCCCTAGACCCTCAGGTTCCGCCTCTAGTAGTTGGCTTCCAGGTCTCAAGCTCTCAGGGCTGGCTCGTCTAAGGCAGGTGGGCCGGATTTCCCGAGCTCTCTCCCCTGTCTCTAGCATCAACTCACCCATCCTGCCCCCGAGAGTCACTGATGGCTGTTTTCAGGTAACAGGGCAACTGCCTTGCTTGTCAGACCAAGGTAGAGTGTTCATTCCTTCAGTCACTCATTCTGCCGTTCAACAAACATTTACTGAGGGCTTCCTGTGTGCCACCTGCCGTGGGACCTGCCCCCCACTGCCACTCCTGCTGTGTCTAACTTCACCTTCCAACTCTTCCCAGTAAACTCCTCTAAACGCACTACTGTGGCAAATGAGGAAGCATGAAGTGTTTTAGTAGGAAGGGGCCTGGGTCAATGGGGTAGTGAGAAGGGAATGTGGTAGACAGGATGTGCGCCCCTTGCAGTCAGAGCCAAGAGACAGCGCCCAAGACATGGACAAAGGGCCAGATTCTCACGCCTTCCCTAGGTCTTCGTATTCCAGCTCTCAAAGGGGTGTCTCTCCTCTAGACTCAATTCTGCTCTAAAAATATTTGCTGGGCTTAGTGGAAGGACAGTGAGGGTGGAGGCATAAGGTCTTGCTTTCTACCCTCAGAGAGTTTAATTTATCTAGCAGGTGAGGCAAGATATGGACACAAATATCTACCACACAAAACCGGCAATGACAAAGCTCAAAGAGGTTCTAAAAAATTGCTATTAGATATTGCTCTCAAGTCACTGAGATAACTTCCAGCCAGCTTGGGTGAATCAGGAAAATCTTTTGGAGGGTAGGTGACCTTGGAGGTAGCCCCTCTCAGTCTGTTCCAGCCTCCTGATGTTAGCGCCTCCAGGTTTGGGATTGTTCTGAGATGGGAACAGTGTCTAGTTTCAGCTGGAAAGGAGGCCAGTGATGTGCGAGGAGGAAGTCCAGGGGCCAGGAGTCAGGCTTAGAGCAGGATGGGGCTTGGGGACTAGGGTGTGGCCTCGGTGTATTTAGATTAGGATATATACATAGTTGCAGGCCAAAGAAATCTCGCGTAGAAGGAATAGGAAAGCAGAGGTGTGTAGATAGGGGAATTTAAACTCTTCAGCTTAGCTCAACCACCAGCCATATAAGTAATAAAAGGTCTCCCTTATAGAGGTTCTACTAAGTTCCAGGTTAATGCTAAGCATGCCACACATTTCAGCTCATTTTATCTTTTTTTTTTTTTAATGTTTATTTAGGGGCGCCTGGGTGGCTTAGTCAGTTAAGCGTCTGAATTCGGTTCAGGTCATGATCTTGTGGTTCGTGAGTTTGACCTCCGCATTGCCGCGTTGGGCTCTGTGCTGACAGCTGGGAGCCTGCTTAGGATTCTAGGTCTCCCTCTCTATCTGCCCTTCCCCTGCTCATACTCGGTTTCTTTCTGCCGAAAGTAGATAAACATTAAAAATTAAAAAAAAATTTATCAATTTTTTGAGACTCGAGAATGCATAGTCAGGAGCGGGGCAGAGAGAGAGAGGGAGAGAGAATCCCAAGTAGGATCTGTGGTGTCAGTGCAGAGCCCAACACAGGGCTTGATCTCACGAACCATGAGATCATGACCTGAGCCAAAATCAAGAGTTGGATGCTTAGTCAACTAAGTCACCCAGGTGCTCCTCAGCTTGTTTTCTCTTTAAAACAATCCTATAGCATAGATATAGCCAAGTTATTGGTGAAGAAGAGTCAGAGAGGTTAAGTAACTTGTTCAAACTTGCACAGTAATCAGGAGGGTTGGAATTCGAATCTGGTTTGTGTGGTTATGTAGGTTCATGCTCTCAACCATTGTACTGTGACCAGTCTGTGAAATGGAGGGATCTGAGACTGTGCAGAGCCTGAACTACCAAACCAAGGTGTTTGGACTTTATTCTGCAACCCGTGGGCACCGCTGGAGGCTTAAGCAGGGGAACAACATCACCGTTTGACTTCGGGAAGAGCGCTATGCCAGGCGTGACCAGAAAGGATTGGAAGTGACAGACAACAGGCATGGGGAGACCTGCTTTGAGGCTGTTGTGGGAACCAGAAAGGGCCAGCTAAACTAAGATAGTAGGAATGGAGGAGGGGGTGGGTGAGAGAATCATACTTCCGTCACCTTCGTTATCTTCTTCATCGTTTTCCTCATCAGATATTACAGCTAGGAAGAATCTTTGGAGAATTCTGTCTCAACTTTTTCACTTGACACATGGCCCAGAGAGGGAAAGGGACTTTCCCTGGGCCTCACAGCAATTCAGTGGCTAAGGGTAGGACTTCCATACAGACATCCTGACCCTATCCCTCTTTTTTTTTTTTCCTATCCATTTGTACACTTTGAGGGCAGGAGAAGGAGAAGCAAGTTGAATGTGCCCTGGAGCAGGCTCTGCTCTCCTTGGAGAAGCTCTAACGTGAACTTGGTTCTGACAGGATTTGGGATTAGCATGGGAGCTGGACTGGTCTGCTGAAAGCCAGGGACCAGGGGCACCCGAGTAGAGGGTGCTCAGGCTTGCTATATGAGTTGCCTCTTCCTCTCCCACCTGCAGCCCTCCTTCCCAAGACTTTCCCAGACCTCCAAGAAGCACTGTGGAACCAGAGTCATAGACGAGGCCTCGAAATGTAAGATGTGTCAGCACCAGCTCTTCACAGTAAGGACCTGGCTCACCGGCACACAGACTTCACTAAATCCCGACTGAGTATCAGGTACTATGTTAAGAGCTTTAGTGAACTGTTTCTCCAGATTCTCACAGAGATGCCGTTTTACAGATAAACTGAGGCCGGGGGCTATCTAATGCTCTATCGGAAGTTAATGACAGAGCTGAGGCTTGAATCCATGACTGGCTGCCTCCAAAGTCTGCTTTTAAGCAGTACACTGCATTGGCTTCTTTTATTAATGATGCATTATATGTAGTTTTTAGTTTTTCAAGGCACCCTTGTGTTAATTTTTTCTGTGAAGTTTGGCATGAAGAGAAGGTTCTTCTTGGACAGATGTGGGAAGTAAAGCCCTAAACTCTCAAGTTCCCACCACTAGTTCCTGGTAGATCCAAGATTGATAACACTGATCAATTACTGATAGGTAAGCTTGAGAGTTTACCACGTGTAAGGAATGATGCCAAGAATACTTTAACTTCATGGTAATCCTGCGATGTAGGTTCTATTATTGTTCCCATTTTATGATTAGATACATCAAGGCACATAGAGGTTAAAGTACTCTTCCTGACATCACACAGCTAGTGAGTGCCAACGCTGACATTTGGACCCAAGATGTTCATGCCAGAGTCCAAGCATTTAACTCCTGGACTACATTGCCCAGGATCTCTTGGAATTGCCCCAGGTGACAGTTTCATGACATCTTACTGCCATCTGATACTGTCTCTGGCTGTGATTATGTAGCTGTGGGTTTTTAGATACCCACAATTATCAGCAAGTATTAAAAGGAGCAAAAGACAAAAAGCTTCTGCCCCAGGTCCAGCAGTCCACCACTGCTCCTACCACATTCCTTGAATCTGACCCATTGTCTGTACTATGCTCAAGTCTAGCGCTGGCAGGCTCCCCAGATCCTGACCCATTGCCTTCTTGGCTCCAGATGCCTGCTCTGTGCCTTGAACCTCTCCCAAGTCACCACCCTGCTTGCTGCATTCTCATTTGGATCTCATGCAATCAGAGGTGCATTTGTTGTAAAGAACTGTAGATGGTTTGGACCAGTGGAAGTGAGCATCTTTGTTTATCTTTAGGGGATCACTAAAACACAGCGTGAGTTTAATAATTACATAAAAATGCTAATAGCAGCTACTTTTATTGGGATTCTCGCATTTGCCAGAACATTATATGCATTGTATCTCTAAGCCTTTCATCAACCTAGCACATTGAGTAGTATTATACTCATTTTGCAGGGGGCTGGGGGCTGTAATTCGGAGAGGTTAAATAGAGGTCGAATGTCTTGCAGAGACTCGCATGGCTAGTAGGTGCTAGAGCATGGACACAAATCCAGAACTATCTGACTCTCGGTTCCATGTTGGACAATTACATGTTGCCTCTCTATTTCCTTTTTTAAAATTTTAAACCAAGTTCCTACATGGGTAGGTGAAAGAAATATGGTAGATATAGTATACTGGGACCCCACCAAGCCCGTGTGACTAGTTGGCTCATACATGCCTTTGTAGTCATTATCTGGTGGAGAACTTTGGTTTGGGATGTTAAACAGTAAGGTGGATTCAGAATGGGTTGCCGAAGGGTGCAAACTGAAGGGTGGATGTTGCCCTGGAAAAGGAGAGGGGACAGTGTTGGCGGTACAGGGCACAGCGGTGAGACATGCCACTAGCACATTTGGAAAAATGGAAAACAGGTTGCTCTGTGTGGGTAAAACTACAGCAGAAAAGATTATGCAATAGAGGAGCTTGGCAAGGCCCAGCATCAGTCACAAAGTCTCACATGTAATCCCAATGATTTAGAACAAGGCTGTGCTTGTAATTTAATAACTAGAACCCTAATTTACTGCACTGTATCTCATTTAGAGATCTATTTTATAAACATGTAGGAGACGTCCATTCAGTAGTATGAGAAAGGATATTTGAGGAACAGGAATTTGGCAATTGGCAATCGAGCATCATGTGGATGGGGAACATCAACATTCTCATTCCTGGTAAGAGGGTTTCTTTTTTTTTTTAATTTTTTTTAAATGTTTTATTTATTTTTGAGACAGAGAGAGACAGAGCATGAGAGGGGGAGGGGCAAAGAGAGGAGACAGAACCAGAAGCAGGCTCCAGGCTCTGAGCTAGCTGTCAGCACAGAGCCTGACGCGGGGCTCGAACCCACGAACGTGAGATCTGTCCTGAGCGGAAGCCGGAGGCTTAACCGACTGAGCCACGCAGGCGCCCCAAGAGGGTTTCTATAGGGTGAGGCAGGGATGGTTTCTTAGACCTCGCTGTGGCATGGACAAAATCTCCCTCAAAACTGTCAGTCTTCTTCCTTCTTCTTTATCCAGTTCCAGGTACGCCAAATGCAACTTTGGATTGGCCACCCTGGTCTTCAGAGAGTAGCAAGGGAGTGCTTTCCTGGAGGTTAAGAGCAGTCCTATTATGCAAATGGAAAGCCCCGTTGTAAATTACCTAACTTGGCAGTCTTATTTACCCACTTTAGTCTTTTGTGGGTTTGACTGTCATGAGTCAGCCTTCCTGAATCTGATCTGATGGAGAGCTAACTGACCTGTCATAAATTCACGATTGCAATGCCTCCCTCGGTGGGGTGTTGGGAGAGAAGCGTTCAGCAGATGATACCAAAGCTGCCGGCAGCTCCATTTTCTGCCTGTAACAGACTCTAATGGCATTTCTGAGTGTTCTATCCTTGGCCTTCTTTAAGTATTCAGTTTACCAAGGCTTTGTGGAGTGTTGAGCCGTATCTAATTGGATGACATTTAATAGACTTTCTCTTGGATCCCCCAAACCCAAGAGTATAAAAAACGACCTAGCATTAGCTGTGAAGAAAGACTGAAAGTGTAATGAAAAAAGCAACAACAGAAAAGATCTCATCCAAAATAGCAACCAACCTCACAAAATATCTAGAAATAAACCTAATAAGAAATGTGTGACTTGTAGATAATAAAATAAAGCAACAAATAAAAACAACAATAGCAACTCTAAATGTTTACTGAAAGGCATAAAGGAATACCTAGATAAATGGAAAGATGTATCATGTTTATACAATATTGTAAAGATGTCAACTCTTACCAAATTAATCTGTAAACTCAATCCAATCCTAATAAAAATCATTTTTATCAACCTCAACAAGTGGATTTTAAAGTTTATATGGAAGAGAAAATGAACGGGAAACATTAGGAAAACAGAAAAAAAGAACTTTTCTAGCAGACATAGAAATAAAATGTTAAGCCTTAGTAATTAAAATAGCGTGGTGTTGGTGAAGAACCAACAAAGGGAGCAATGGAATAATAAACTGAGACTGGAAACAGACTGAGGTATGGTGATAGAAAAATTACTATCTAATCAGAGAAAAATAGAGTTAAACCACCATCAAACAGTATACAGAAAACAAAACCCCAGCTGTGTTAAGGAGGTATATATAGAAAGAGAAACCTAGAATATTATTGAAAATGCCCAGTATGCGAAAAAAAATGCAAAGATATTCACATTCACTAGGAATCTGGAATGAAACTTAAAAATGACAGTGAGGTACCAATTTAAAAATGCCATTTGGTAAAACGAAAAGGCTCGATAATATTGTGGGTTGGCGAGGATAAAGGGAAATGAACACTGTTATGGGGACAGTAAATTAGAAGCTATTTTGGAAGTGAGCTGGGCAGTAATATCTGTCAAAGTAACAGAAAAGGCACATGCCCTTTGATGAAGGCATTCCTTCTGGAATATACCCTGAAGAAAAACCCGGAGTTGCAGACACAACTATCCTTTGCGGTGTTGTTTGTAATAGTGAAGAGCTACATAAACGCAAAGGGTCCATTAGGAAGAGAGTGGATCAATACCATGAAATGATGGCATGGGATTGTACAGGCGGGCCAGAAAGCTTGGAAACAGATGAAAATTATTTGTCATATCTTTTAAAAAAATATTTATTTAAGTTTGAGAAAGAGAGCACAAGCAGGGGAAGGGTGGGGGGGCAGAGGGTCCAAAACAGGCTCCATGCTCAAAGCAGCAAGCCACTGTGGGGCTAGAACTCACAAACCATGAGATCATGACCAGAGCTGAAATCGGATGCTCAACCGACTGAGCCACACAGGCACCCCTATTTGTCATATCTTGAATGTAGTAATAATAAGCGACTTTTTATAGTCCAAGTTGATGGTGCACAGAGAGTTAAGAATAAGTTAGGCCCATAGGTTGTGATGGGGAGAAATTCCAAGACATGGTGGAAATGACAAGAGCACAGTTGTGTTTATACGAAGGTCACATGAGTGTACATACATGTGTGTGCAGTCAAGGGAAGAAGTAGGATGTACACTAGCTTGCTCCTCTGTAGTGGGTAACACAGGATAGGACAGTGGGACACAGGGGCATTCCTGTTTTCTTTGTCGGTCTTTTCTTTTTTATTGGACTTACTATAAAAGCTTCTTTTCATCTGTTACTCATGGACTTAAAGTGATGTTCCAGGGTTTTCTTGTCTGTAGCATAGTGTGAATGAACACTGTGACATGGGTACCGAAACCGAAATGAGAATCTTTTTTTTAAAATTTTTTTAATGTTTTTTAAAATTTATTTTTGAGAGATAGAGAGAGACAGCATGAGCAGGGGAGGGTCAGAGAGAGAGGGAGACACAGAATCTGAAGCAGGCTCCAGGCTCTGAGCTAGCTGTCAGCACAAAGCCCGACGCGGGGCTCAAACCCACGAACAATGAGATCAAGACCTGAGCCAAACCTGGAAGCCGGACGCTTAACTGACTGAGCCACTCAGGTACCCCGAAAATGAGAATCTTAAGCAAGCTCCATGCTCAGTGTGGAGTCCATCGCAGGGCTTGACCCCAAAACCTGGGATCATGATCTGAGCCGAAATCAAGAGTTCAATGCTCAACTGACTGAGCCACCCAGGCACCCCTAAACTGAAATGTCTTTGAAGTGGCATGTATAGAAATGATTTTAGGGTTCTGAAGAGGTGGCCTGAGGCTGCCTTGGGGAGGCAGGGATTGAGGGGAAAACCAAAGGAGTAAGAGTCCTGGCCTCTGCTCCACTTCATCCAGAACAGCCTATTTTTTTTTTTTTATCAGTTTGTCAAAGTGTTACCTACATAAGATTTAGCTTAAAATGATCTGTGGTGGTAGGGCTGCTATTAAAAACAATGCTTTGAAGCCTCCTAACCCAGAACTGGGATAGCAATGGCCCCACATTGCTTTGCTTTGAGCAGTCCTGAGGGCCTGGGTTAGTTTCTTGACCTTTCATCTCAAGGTGAGAAACAATGGCATTGGAGGTACTCTGAGAGAACTCTGGGTGGTAAAGGGACTGGGCACTATGGGTAATGGTTGAAGAAGCCAGGTGTGGGCAAGAGGGCAAGAGGACTGACCTCAGTTATTTGAAGAGCTGTCAGGTGAACAGACTGGTTCTCTGGGGCCCTAGGATCAGAATGAAAACAATGGGTAAACAGAGATTTTAGAGTTGTCCAAAGGTGGAATTGGCTGTCTTGGGAGATAGGGAGCTCCCTGTCTCTAGATATATCCAAGCAGAAACTACTTGGCCACCGTGTTTGTGGCTGAGATTCTTATAACTAACGGTGGTTCAACCAGAGAACTTCTAAGGTTAATTCTTCCTACCATTATTGATTGAGCTCCTATGGTTCAGGCGATGTGTTGGGCACTGGAAATATGGAGATGACTGAGACATAAGGACCTCATTCCAATAAGAAAGCAAACAAGACAACAAACAAACAAGTGAATTTTCACATCTGAGACATTGCTTCAAGGATACTGGAACCTAGTGATGTGATAGTGACTGGAGAAGGGAACGTTTTTAGATAGGGAGTCAGGGAAGAGCCCTCTGCAGAGGTATCTGAGCCGGGACCTGCAGGATAAGATGGAGCCATTCACACAGAGGTCTCTCAGGACAGAGGGAACAGAACAGGGTAAGAAAAGCTGATGTGGGGTTTGAAGCAGGAGAATGCTGTGATGTGATTTGGGGCCTAAAAAGATTCCTCTCGCCACTGTGGGAAGTGGTGGAGAGTATGAAAAGGGGACGCATGGACATCAGTTAGGACATAGTTTTAGTCAAGTAGGAGAGAGACGATGGCAAGTTTAACTAGAGTTGACAGCAGCAGAGTTGGAGAGAGGTATATGGATTTAGTTTTATCTTCTATGATTCAAAGTATCTGCATCATTCAATCAGCTGACCCCAGAAGCAGGTTGGCGTTGTGAAGTGCTGCTTCCCAAACAATGTAATAGCATTTAGGGCTGGGCTAAGGGGCATTTCATCTCCTGAAGTGGTAGCTGTTTTCGTGTGTCTTGAGGCCTCATTTGCAAATATCCAAAGGGATGGATGGACAAGGTCTTGCTATGATAGAAGTTCTGCTAGAATTGCACAAGTCCTACTGATTAACCAGACCTCAGTGCAGGAGACCCATGGCCCATCGTCTCCTTGGCTACACCACCTTTCCTCTTGCCCATTGCTGAGCAGGTGGACACAGCCAAGAGCAGGGTCCAGAACTCAGGCAGCCTGGGGATAGTAACTGGCAAAGACATTTATTGGTTGGAAAAGCTTGTGTGAATTAATCTATAAAATGAGGAATTACTACATGAAGTAATCCCCATAATTTGCCAACCACACAGGCCTGGTTTTCAGTAAGGTGGTCAATACATGAGAGTCACGGCCACCTCACCCCTTCATTGGAAGAATTGTCTTCCTACTGTCTTTGCTCCAGTTTGTCTTCTATGTTCTTCATCCCCCTGATATTACATTCCCAGATTTCACATACACTCCCTTTCCCCATCCACCATTGCCAAGCCCATTGGACGCTGTTATCTTTTCTTACTCGACATTCCCCCTCTTTTAGCACTGTTGGACACACGCTAGATTTTTAACCCCTCCCCACCCAACCTTTGGGTCATTTTATGACATCATTCTCTGCTGGAAGGTTTTAACATGGAGAGTACCACAATCAGATTTCCACTTTAGAAAAATGGCTCAAAATCACACAACAGCATTTTCACAGTACCTGGCACATAGGCATATGAATAAGTGTGGGCTAATATTGCTACTGGTGGTCATTATTCTCTATGTCCCATACCATCCTATGCAAACCTCTGTGATCTCACTTATTGCACTGTGGGTTTTTTTTTTTTTTTTTTATCTTTGGCTTTGTTGTTCACTGTCTCCACAGAGAAAGCAGAGACCTATGGAGACATGGGGGGGAGGGGTGGTGGCTACACTTTTCTTCAGGCAGGGCCATGTGACTTCCTTGGGCTAGTGAGATGTAAGCAGAAGTGGTCTATGTCACTTCTGGGAGGAAAGTATCAACTTGCCCCTGTTCAAGCCTTCAGTGCTTTCTTCCCTTGCATGGCAAATGTGCAATCATATGTTGATGTGGAATGCAATGCTCAGCCACCACATGGAGGACAGTGGTCTTGGAAGTCCCCCAGATCTGATTTATACTTCAGTATGTGCTCATGTATTCACAAATATCCATAACAGACTTTAGATGAGTGATAAATCAATCTTTGTTATTTTAAGACCTTGAGATTTGGGGGATTGTTTGTTGTTGCAGGAAAGCCTAGCCTAATATGAGTAAAATAGAACTCTGTTCTGAGAGCTTAATGTCATATTCAGCATATATAAGATGTGCTTAATAACAGAGGTGGAAAGAATTAATAAAATAGGGAACAGAAGAAAAAACCCAAGATGTTTCCTATGACTTTTGTATTAGAGTCCTTGGCTGATTGGTTCAAGAGTTAACAATCCTTTAGGGGTGCCTGGGTGGCTCAGTCGGGTAAATGTCTGACTCTTGGTTTCAGCCCAGGTCATGATCTCACAGTTTATGGGATTGAGCCCTGTGATTGGCTCTGCACTGACTGCTTTGAGCCTGCGTGAGATTCTCTCCTTTCCTTTCCTCTCTGCTCTTCACCTGCTGTCTCTCTCTCTCTCAAAATAAATAAACTTAAAAAAAATAAAATAGTAATCCTTTACATTTCTGTAGCATTCATAGAAGACTTTCATACCTATTACTCATGTGTTCCTACATACCATTCTTAGAGGCAGATGCCTAGAGGGGACTGAGTCTCAGTGGCATTAAATGGTGGCAGAGCTAAAACTCAACTCCTGGTCTCTTGATATGTGCTTCAGGACTCTGTTGCTCCTCAATGTCTACAAATGAGGCCAAACTTGTAGACTATAGTTGGATAGGCTTTCAACACTCAGGGGGGTCCTGGACACAGTGTACCTGTCTCTATGCCAGGCTAGCCCAAGACTTGGCAAGAGAGCCTGGAGCACATGTCCTAATAATGGAAACACTGGGATTCATGCCCACAGGATGTCAATGCAACACATGCACACAGACACACACACACACACACACACACGCATACACTCCTCTCTTTCACATTTGTTTACAGATATTCCATATGAATTCCAGCTATCAATGTTTCCCCACATATATACATTCACATGTGTCCCTGCACATGTGTATGGACATATTCACATACAAATGCACATTTAAATTCTCTCTCACTTATTCACATGTAATTGTACATACACATATTCACATGTACATACATATGCACATATAAATGTGCTTACACTGATGCTGACTTGTACTTAAGTATGTGCTCATATATTCACAAATATCCATATATAATTGCACAACTCAAGATAATATATTTCATGTACATTTGCTCTTAAGTACTTTTACATCCTCTTACATATATATGTACACACAGATGCATGCACATTCACACTTATTTACATGGACATTTATAACCACAGAACCAGAGATACTTATGTTCATATCTGTGCTTGGCCACACATATTTCTCTTTGAGGTTACCTGTTTCAACATCTGTAAGCTAGCATACCCATATACACATGCCTCTGCGGACAGTTGCACAAATGCACAATCCCACAATATACACGTGTATAAATACTACACAGACACATAGATGCTGCGGTATAGGGCTTAAATGTGTCCAGACAAGTTGGATGTATCCCTTCAGATTCTGGTTCCAAATCTTTCTCTCATGACCTGCCAAAGGGGCTGCTTAGTTCAGGACCCCTTTCCCTCTTCTCTCTTTCCCATTTGTGTTCCAATCTCTACCTCCGTTTTCTATATAGACTCAATGAAAGTCTCTGGAAAGGTCAGATGAAGGGCTGGCAGCGTCAGCCTCCCCTCGTCGGGAATGGATAGAGACCCCCGTTGCTTCTCTGGCTTCCTCTCTCTGCTCTCAGGTCTGTTAGCTCCGGTGAATAAAGCCAGGCCCTGGGAGGCAGACAGTCAGGCCTGGGGACTCCAGCTGTTTATAGAGCTGCTATGCACTCCCACTGCTCTTGGAGAACAAACACAGGCTGGAAAGTTTCTGGCACGGGGACTATGCCCATATTACCATGGGCCCAGGAAGCACAGTCAGCTCCCTGTGATTTTGGTGAGGCAGAGTCCTGGGCTGGGAGTCTGGGGACTTGGGCATGTCTATTTAGCAAAGTTCTCTTTCATCTCCGATTTCCTTATGATGAAACAAGCAAGGGCTGGGTAATTCCAAACATCCGGCAATGAAATGTTTATATTTGGCTCAGGAGAAGATGGACTCGAAAGTGAGATAGATCTCAGTTCAAATTCCACCTCTCCTACTGATCAGCTCTGTGACTTTATGCAAGAGACTTAACGTTTCTGAGCCTCAGCTTACTTATCTGTAAAATGGGAATTACATTTCCTGCCTCAAAGAGGCTTTCATGAGGTCTGAATGAGGTGATATAGGCAAAAGTGCTCTGCACACTCCTGGCATATAGTAGCATTTAAGGCATGGTTGTTGGTCTTGTTACTTGTTACTGTGTTAATCTGAGTCTAGTCTTGCTCTCCAAACATATGTTGAGTGACAAGGAAAGAGGCTTGAGTGGGAAAGTGGTCCAAAGGGTTTGGTTGGTGGGGTCTACATTAGAAAGGAGCTGAGGGGAGGCCTTGGCTACTGCAGACAGCATTAGACCTGGGTTTCTGTCCCACCTGCTCCATGCTGTGTGACCTTGCTCAAGTGATGCCCTCACTCTAGCCATCAGATCCTCTCTCTGTAAAATGAAGGACTGACTGTCTCAGACAATTTAAGGCTTTTTCTAGTTCTGAGATATTATGTTCTGGTTTTCCTAAATTATCTGCAAAGTAAATTAAACACATACAGATAATTAAGGACCCAGTGGGGGGGAAATCACAGTATTGTGGAATGTATAAGCTGAAGATGGTACTTCCTCTTTTGGCTTAACTTTAATTACTAAGGACAAAAGTATGTCCCCTGTGGACCACTCCCAAGGAGGCACATAATTGCCAGTTCCTCATTCTTCCTCTAGAGATTATGTATCTCCCCCCCAGGGGGCCATGGCCCTCTGGGCCTCCCTTGTTGGTTATCTCGATTTTCATTATTGACAGTTTCCTCCTGAGGCATGCTGAGCCTGGCACCATAAGAGGTAGGATTTCTACTTTTGACAATCCTTAGGTGGCTGCATCTGCATGCTGGGTGGGTCTGTGGTCCCTCCATTTCTTAAGTCTTTGCCCTTTGATGTTATGGTGGTGTGATACACAACAGATTCCTTCTATGGCCTATGAGAACTGGATCTTAATCCCTGCCTGATAGCTAACTGGTTCTGTGATGTGATGTCTCCAAATCTGTTTCCTCAGCTGCAAATTGAGGGACATAGCATCTACCATGTCTACTGTATAGAGAGTGGTTGCCAGACTGAGTAGGAAGGAATCAGATGAGGCAGTGATGTGAAATGTGTTGAGAATTATGAGTAGTGTTTAAGAGTAATAGCTGACATTCATTGTGTGTATTTTGTGTCAAGCACTGTGCTTAGCATTTTCTATGCTTTATCTCTTAGTTCTCACAACACGTCACCAGGTGAATGCTCCTGGAACCCCACTCTAAGGTGAGGAGGCTGACTCAGACTACTCTGCCCAAGGTCACAGCTGAACCTCAGGTGTTGTCTGGCCATGGAGGACTGTGTACTAATTGCTATACTGTCTCTGTAGGGAGTAAAATCCAGCAGGAGTGAAGTCTGGAAAGGTAGACAGAAGACATGGGGGAGGGGGAAACTGAGGCTCAAGATCATATAGCTAATCAGTGATATCTTTGGGGTCTCCATTATCATCATCATTTTCACCATCAGCATTATCATGGGAAGCATGAGGAGCAATCAGAAAAACGATTTACTGTGATAAACACTCTTGCACATCATTTCCTCCCATGATACGTCAAGAAGTCAGTATGTTAGTCACCACTGGGATTTTACAGATGGAGAAACTGAAGCTTAAAGACATGAAACAAATCAGCTCCTCACATATAGTGAGTGAGCCTGGGTCTATGTGACACCAGAGCCTGGCTTCTAACCACCACACAAAACAAAGGCAAACTGGTATTCTTTTAGGAATGTTATGTCAAAAAATGGATCTCTTTGTGGCCATTATATAGAAACAAGTTGGGGTGGCGGTGGAGAGCAGATATGTATGCCTGTCCTCAAATAATCAATTTCTTTACGTAGCTAGGTGGTCCCTGACTCGATCTGATAACTATTTACCATTCCAGAAGGAGAGTGGAAGTGTCACCACTCACTACACAATGACTATGAGGAGTGCAAGTGCCAATATGCTTCAGATCTGGGAGGGACAAGAAGAAAAGCAGAGAGTTTCAGTAGGAGTGCTTAAGGCATCCATTCAAAGTGTGGAAAAACTTGACTTTTTGACCTGGCTACCCAGTGAAAAGCAGCTGTATTTATCTAGTCAACAGGTGGGATCATCTCCATTTGAAGATTAAGAGGCCTATTAATTTTAGGGAATTTGATCATTCATCCTTTGGATGTGGGCAGGGTCTCTGCAATCCTATCAAGACAGGCCTCTTTACAAAAGGGCAGATTTTGGACCATTTGCCCCATGAGCTCAGTGACCATTTGCCCCATGAGCTCAGTGACCATTTGCCCCATGAGCTCAGTGAGTTTTGCCAGTCTGGGACTGAAAGATTAGATCTAATCTCTATGAATGTTTAGGACCGAATCATTGTGTGAATCAACAGACAATATATTTGATTTGGTTTATTTATTTTGAAAAGTTATTGAGTACCTGTTATTAAATCACTGTGCCAGCTGCTGAGGTTGCCACGGGAAATGAGACCAGCTTCCAGTCCAGGCTAACTTACGCTCCAGCAGGACCAGGAAGCAGACTGCTAATGGGATTACGTGTGAGTGGTAAGTGCCAGTATGGGAACTGCCAGGTGTGTCATGGATGGGCAGGGAGAACTCACTGTAGCCCTGGGTCAAGCACACACGTGAACTTGCACATGGACACACATGTTAAGAATGTGAAGTCTGCCTCTGCAGGTAATTCAAGTACGGACTTAAAGGAAAATAGCAGTCAGCAAGGGAAGGGAGGCTGGTGTGGGTGCTCTAGGCAGAGGCCTCAATGGCATCAACACAGAGACACTCCTGTCTGGGCATTTTTATTATCCAGAATAGGAAGTGAGAGAGAGAAGAGATGAAGCTAGGTAGAATCACCAAGAGCCTTCTAAGCTTAGCAAAGGAATGGGAGCATAATGCTGACGCTAGCGGGGAGCCCCCGGGCAGGTGTTGAAGCAGGGCAGTGGTGTGGTCAGATCTGCGGTCTTTGAAGGCCAAGTGTGTGAGAAAGAAGGATGGGAGTGGGGCAAGATGAGAGTTAAGCCTCTTTTGCAGTAATGGGAGCAACCGCCATGTAAGCCTGAGTGAGACTAGGGGGAGGGGGTGTCCAGAAGCGGGTGTGGAGAGGACTTCCTGGCAGTAACATAGGACTGTCTATAGGACTTGGTGATTGGCTGGCTGCTGTCACTCTGCTCATAAACAGATGACTTCAGGCTGCTTTAGTTATTTTCTCATGAGTTAGATCACTCCCTTCAAAACAAGTACAATTGATTTTTTGTTGTTTTCAAGGATTGAGAAAAAAAATTTTTAAAGTTTAACTGCATTTATTTATAATCACAAATGTAATATTTGCTCCTTGTGGAAATTCAGAAAATAGGGAAAATAGGGAAAGAACAAAATTAAAAATTGTCCATAAGTCTGGAATCCAGGGATAAATGCTATTAACATTTTGGTATTTTTCCCTCTAGTCTTTTTTTCTCCAGTATAGTTGATTTATTTTATTTTGTTTTGTTTGTTTATTTTGTGCGAGAGAGAGCACACATGTATGAGAGTATGCACAAGGAAGAGGGGAGAGAGAGAGAGAGGGAGAGAGAATCCCAAGCAGGCTCTGTGCTGTCAGTGCGGAGCCTGATGTGGGCTCAAAACTACGAACTGTGAGATTATGACCTGAGCCAAAATCAAGAGCTGGACACTTGACAGACTGAGCCACCCGGGCACCCTGATTATAGCTGATTTATTCTAAACTTTTTACCATGAGAATTTTGATACACACATAAAGTGGGGAGAGGAGTAGAACCAACCCAATACACACAACTGCAGCCTCTATAAGCAGCCTTCTGCTATTGTACAGTTGGATTGTAAACTTACAAGCAGCTCTTTATATTTTTCTTTCATCTACAACTTCAGCCTGTTGCTATAATTTTGTTTCTGTAATCCTGGGTGTGTGGCATGTGCTAGCCTTGCTGGCTCTCTGGCCATTTTCAGATACACGTTTTTACCCAAAACACTGAATAGGACAGTAAACATATCCAAGTTACACCAGAGACCTGAAAAAACTCCAGGTTCCCCACCTCTTTGGTTGGGGAAGTGCAATGCAGAGGGTGCATATTTCCGGATGAGATACACCCCCCAGCAGGAAATAGCAGCCTGTATTTTGATTCACTCACCATAGTTGTCTCAGCAATGGAGCCGAAGCTGTTGATGAAAATGTTGCAGCTCACATTCACCGGGGGACCTGCCAATCAAGAGAGATTCCTGCTCAGCTCCATGGTCAGGAGGAAACCCACAGGATAGGACTCATTCTTAGGACATTGACTCTGGGGATGGATCCCTCTTGGTGGTGGAGACCCTGGCTTGCCCTCCACCCCACCCCTGAGCAGCTGGGACTCCCAGCTACATCACTATGCCAGATTCCCTGGTCCCCAAGTGAGCACCAGGTACAGAACACCAGAGGCTGAGCTGAGCTGTGCTTTCATTAACACGGGATGACTCATCATCCTGCCATATGGCTGAAATCCCTTCCCCAAACCCCATCGGCTGTCTTCTGATTTGTGGCTGAAATGTATTTACGGCTACAACATTTGGAGGCCATCTTGGGAATCGCCAGGAACAGCAAGTTCCTTGCCTTGAACTTATGAACCAAGAATGATTGCCTGAAAGGGCGTTGATGGGAATTACCAGCTGAGGAATCCAGAGGGAACCTCAAGGGAAGTCCATAAGTCTTTGTTAAATACTTTCCAGGCAAGCTTGAATTCTACTGCAAAGGACAGGAAAGAAATGTAGAAATATTTGCTCTTTAGGATCTCATTGTTAGGGACTTCTGTCCAGTTGAAGCCCAGTCTCTTCATTTTATAGTATTGATGGTAGCAGTTACCATTTACTGAGTGTTACAGGGTTTGCTGCTGGGCTAAGAGTGTTACTGATATTATCTCATTACATCCTCTCAACAGCTCTGTCAGAAGATCTGTACCTCCATTTTGCAGATGAGGAAACAGAGGCTCAGAGAGGTTATTTGTTCATGGCCACACAGCTAGTAGATAGTGGAGCCAGAGTTTGAGTTCAGACTTATCTAATTCCAAAGCTGGTGGCTGGCTATATTTGGAGGAAAGAGGTTCGGGGAAAGAAAGGTGCAAGCTCAAGGTCACACAGTGGCAGAATCCAGGATATTGATCACCAGGCTTCCACATGAGCTGACCAGAGGGCCGGTATAAAATAACCAGAGAGTTATGTGAGACCATGGGTAAGATTGCCTAAGAACAAGGGGTCTAGATACAAGAGAGGTGCTGGGGAGCAAGTCATTAGGAAAGACCTCATGTAGGTGGTAAACCTTGAGCAGATCTTGAAAACGGTAATACTTGGGAATAGCTCATGATCCCCCATCTGAAGATTGTAGTGTGCCATCTGTGAATTTTTTCAGGTCTGCTTTCTTTTTGATCCCCATGAGATCCTGTGGGAGCCGGGAAAAAATTACTATCCCTGCTGAGTAGCACAGACTTTTCATAACTTCCTTGGGTTTATGTAGCCAGTAAGTGGTAGAGCCAGGAGTCAAACCCAAGTTTTCTGGTTATGGAAAGAAGGAAGCAGATAATCCTGGTGTCCTCTGTTACCCATTCCCCTCTGTCCCTCTTTAAAAAAGAGCTCAAACATTTTGCCCAAACTCAGCCAAAGTTTTTTTCTTTTCAGAAATCTTGGTGTGTAGGAAGGGACTCAGTCTTGTGATGGGAATCCAGGTTTTCCCTCCAAGGAAGGGTTTTCAAGAAAGCTCCAGTACTCACTGGCTATTTTATTCAGGCATGCCTCTTCCTGTTTCTGGGTAACAATTTCCCATCAGTCTGGGACAGTACCTCTTGATCTGGGTAGAGACTCTGAGCTCCTTTGATTTGGAATTCCCTTAAGGAAGCTATCCATTTGAATTACAAGGTTGCAGGATTTCGTGGCTGGAAGGTTTCTTGCAGGTCACCTGATCAATTCCTTCCCAACCTGCTGTCTGCAGTAGAAGCACCTGGGGAACTAGTTAAACTGCAGATTCCTCAGCCCAACCTCAGACCCAGTGAATCCAAATTCCTGGAGATTAGTCCAGAATCTATTACCTAACAAGCTAACTTGTCCCATGTACAGCCAAGTTTAGGAACCATTACTATGTTGGCACCAGCTACCCCATTCAAGGCTGAGCCCTTGAACACCCCCAGTGCTGGGGAACTCACTTTGTCTTGAGCAGCCCTTTCCATAGCTGGATACTTCTGTTTGCTAAAAAATTTCCCTGATGCTGAGTGGAAGGCTTCCTCCTTGTCACTTCTACCTACACTAAGACCCACTAATTTTTTGTTTTTTTGGTCCTTGTTTAGATTCAGATACAGGTTTTTCTTTTTATTCACTCTCATACCATTAAGATGCCCCAAAGAGTTACTGCCCATGCCTTGAAAAGTGATGCACCCAGAATTCCCACCCAGGCCCTGCAAGTATGCGGTGCTGTGACTCCCATATAAATTAGATCCTGATTTATGTGTGCAAGAGGGCGCCAGCCGAAGGGATCCCATGGGGAGTGCGGTTCATTGATATAAATCTGAAATTAAATTATCCCCGAGAAAATTACAATCTGGCTGCCTTTGGCAGCAGGATAATGTATATATTTCATTAAATATTAAAGTTTAATTTCACTTTTGTGTATGTGTTTGTATTAGGCTGTGCCCCTGATCCTGGGAGCTATTATCCTACACAAAGTCTCAGAGAAGGTACAGAACAGCAGAGCTGGAAGGGCCCAGGTCCTACTGGATCATTTTACAGATGCAGAAACAGAGGCCCAGAAATGTCAAGCGATTGTTTCCGGGTCACACTATCAGGTCAGTAGTGGGAAGACTGGACTCCTATCTTAGTGCTCTTTATTTCCATATTATGATTTGCATTGCCACTGTGTTCTGCAGGCTGAGCCTGCTGTTCCCAGCCACCCCTATCTTCAGGCGATTCAGGAGCAGGCAAAATTTCTCATGCTTGAAGGAAACTGCTGAGTGATTAATCACTCTGTGCACTTTTCAAACAATGCAGGCCTCTTCCTATTGTGTTAGGGTCACAGGGGCCTTATCTACATGGCCTTTCCAGGAGCTCTGTGGTTTGTATGGGGCTTTTGGGAACCTTATTTGTGCTTGACTGGAAGTGTGAAGGGACCGTGGGGCTCAGCGGCAGGAGACGCCTCATGCTGATGTTTCAGCTCTCACAGCAAGGGAGAGCAGAGAAACCTTGCTTCCTAGTTCCTGGGCAGGGGAGGTGGGGTGAGGGATGTTCCAGAAAGAGGTACCTTGCCCAGAGCCCAACGTGGAGGAGACTGAAGGGGGCAGGTTTGGAAAAAGTCTAAGACATTTTCTAGTCCCGTAGATTTGGGGCCCAGATATTCAAAGTAATGTTCTCAGACTGGGGAGGAGAAGGGGCCCTGCCTGATTCAATAGTTTTATAGTTGGGGTGAAATTTTACTCCTTAAAAATATCCATTGGTAGGCAAATAAGTAAGTAAATGAATGAATAAACAAATTGCTAGCATTAGACAAAGAATTGAGTAAATGTAGCTGAGTTGAAGTCTTGGCAGCATCTTTTGGGATGCTCTAAGCCTTAGCATATATTTTGGTTCATTCATTCATTTTTGAAAAGTTTATTGAGGGCCATCTATGTGTCCCGTACAGTGCTATGCATAGAGGCCAGCTAACACATGAACCCTGGACGCATGCGCGTTCATTCAACACACACTTTCCTCCTCAGGAGAGCTAGCCCAGGGCACTCAGGATGGAGTTCCAAGAGAGCCCACCAGGGGGCGCGGTGGGCTGGAATTTCAGAAAACGTCTGCGGCGCCCCATGCAGCCTGGTGGTCAGGTCTCCAGTGTATTCGATTTGGCCAGTGGTGTTTCTAAACGAGGTGATTTAGCTGCCAACTTGGACGATTTCACAGCAAACCCCAGACTCAAGTTTTCTCTTGGAAGGCCTGCTGCCCAGGGCCTACATTCCTACGTGGCAGCTACCGTTAGGACCTGAGAAATGGCTCTCAGATGAGCGGGGCTCCCTGGTTTTCTTATCAGCATCCTGCTTCATTCAGGTGTCGTACCTGCTCCCCCTGGGTGTTCGAAATTGTGACCCTGGTGAAGGGCTTGGGCCCAGACCTTGGTCCCAACTTACGTGTCCCTGAGAGAGGCAAGGGCACGCTAAAGATGCTGGAAGATAGGGCCTCAGGAGAAGGTGGGGGGGGGCTTTCGGATAAACAGGAGTGGGAGGTGGGCCCCAAGCCGTCAACCCCAGCGCATGTCACAGACCACCTTCCACTTGCAGAGCTCTCTGAGAAGGGTACTTGGAGAATGGGGAGCCAAGTAAGCAAATATTAGGAAGCTGTTGCCAGCTGTTACATCCCTTGTTTGATCTTGGACGTGAGCCAAAAGGAACAGTGAGGAAGGGCATTTGGAATCAAGAATTGTTAAGGAGGCTGGCAGTTGGTGCTTGAAATAAGATTTTAGCAAGGGTGCTGGGAGGAAGGTGGGAGTGCGCAGGGAGTCCCTGAAGGACCACGACTGCGGAGCTCCGTTCACAGTTTGAGATGGCCTTCGCAGTTTGAGATGGCCGCAGTTTCCTGGGCATCGATGGGCAGAGGGAGCTGGTCTCCTCTTGTGACAGATGTTAAGGCATGAGAGGACTCTGAGAGCTAAAAGAAGTTTCTCAGATCACTTTGGTGAGGATTTGTAAATTGGAACCCCCACCCCCACCCCAGGCCCCTGCCAGCATATCTGGCTTGCAAACATGTTTTGTTTGAGTTTACATGTTTTAGGAATCAGGAAGTTTTGCATAAATCTTGATTTCTGGCTCTCCTTAGACTCCTGCATGACCTGGCAACATGGGGCCTCCCCAGTTCCTGTAGGGTCACTATGGGCTGCAGAGAGGCTGCGCTCTTCAGAGGGGCCTGCACCTGTGTTTCTCCAGAATCGCTACG
Organism: Suricata suricatta; assembly: GCF_006229205.1. Lineage (NCBI taxonomy): Eukaryota > Metazoa > Chordata > Mammalia > Carnivora > Herpestidae > Suricata > Suricata suricatta. The sequence continues at coordinate 105,846,240 of NC_043705.1, read as the reverse complement.
AGTCCCTTTGGCCTTCTCCTTGGCACCTCACTCATTTAAGTAACCTGCCCAGTCCCTGTGGCCACTTGAAATCATGACACTGACTTAGCCTCAGATGTTTCAAAATTGTACAGTAATCCCTGGGAACTTTCAGCAGATGAATTTTAGTTGGAAGTTTCTTCTCTGAAACAAATACAACTAGAACTGTCTTGGGGAGAAGCCAGGGTGGGCTTTGCTCGGTACATCCTCTGCTCCTTTTTGTGCGGAAAGGTGGAAAATCTGAAGGCTCCATGGAACATAGTTCATAAAAACCAATTCTATCACCACAGAGATGAGGTAACTGAGGCCCAGAGACAGGAAAAGGCTTATCCAAGTTCAGAGTGTAAGTCTGTGCTGAAACAAAACGTGAACCCGTTTCTCCACATTCCACATTTGTCGATCTGTCCGTTATACCAGAGGGAGCAAATAGGTTTTCATTCACATACTGACTCCTGGCAACCAGAAGTACTCTGGAGCTGGGTTCTCTGCGGTTCTGTTCAGCCTCGGTGGGGAAAAGACAGAACTGACTAACGGTGTCTGCCTCTGGGAGAGGAAAGAGGTGTGGGATTCATGTAGCGTGTTTACCGTCTGCCCAGAGTACCATGCTGCTTGCTGCTCTAAGCTAGGAAAGCAGATCTCCGAGGATCTGGATGGAAAGTTTTCTCTACCTTTGAAGTTGGGTCTGATCCTGGCATCGTATCCAGAGGTTCTCCCCATTAGCTTATCCAGGAAATCCGAGGGTGACATAGGCTTGGGTGCAGAGCGGGCAGCGTCAGCCTCCTTAGAAGCAGCAAGGCTAAGAAGGGAGAGAGAAAAAGCAGTGGGTTAATGATGGCCCTGTGATCCTGTTCTAGGCTTGCCCAGACCCAAGAGCCACCAGTGTTCTCAGCCTGGGAAATAGGCAGTATGGGTCCTTAATGAGGAAAGGCCACGTTATGTGGTTTACTGGCCAGATATCTGCCAAAGTGGGATCCTGGCAGGCAGCTGGGTGTCTGATTGCTGCTGAGAAGCTGCTGCCTCTTCAGGCTGGGGTTTTAGAAGTCACACTTGGCCGCTGGGCCTCCCTGGGGATGAGATGGAAGGGTAAACTTCCCATCAGGCCCAGCTGGATATTTTAGGTGCCCACACTCTCCTAGGTGTTTCTGGGGAACAGCACTGCCAGACAGAATCTCAGCGGTCTAATAGTCCAGCCTTTCCCCAAGGTTTCTCTTCAGAACCAGAGTTACTAATTAAAAAAAAAATTGTTGCCCAAGTCAAATGCAATTGAGATCAGAAATTTAAGCAGGTGTCTTTACCTCGAGTCTTCTCAGAAGCTTTCACAAGCTTAGATGCCTATCCCTACAGGGCTACCTTCTAATGAAACATACACCTTAGAAAATACTCAGCTGGGAACATTGAGGCACAGTTAGTGAAAAAGACCGACATAGATCCCAGAGTAAATCAGCGTGCCTCGGTGTGTCAAGATTAGGGGATTCGAGATCAGACTGCTGGGATGCTTCACAGCGTTTCTGTCCCCTCCCCCTACACCCATGAGACAAAGTGGTTTCAGGTCCTCATTCAAGCCATAGCATGAATGACTAACGTCTGAGGACAGTGGCCACTGTCCCCTTGTCAAACGCTCAAAGGTATGCAGATTCTAGAGGAGTCAAGATTGGAAGCTGAAAGGTTAAAGAACAATGACTTGGGTTGCTTTGGGCACCTGAGCTTCTCTGGTCTTGAAATTATACCAGTAGAGAGCTGGGAGCAAGCTCAGCCCTGTCCTGTAGTGCTGAGAGGCTGGTGCACTGAAGGGGGTGCACGCATAGGGGGATGAGCGCATGCGTGCGCGCGCGCGCGCGTGTGTGTGTGTGTGTGTGTGTGTTTGTGTGTGTGTTGCATAAGAGGGGAGCTTCTGTCACCCAGCCAAGTAGGACATTGCGTCCCCAAGGATCTGCACTCAACCTCTCGTGTTCTTCCCCTTGGCTCGTTTCTGATCTCACAGTTGTAACGGTTTACGTGATCACCTCTAATGGATGATTCTCGCATCTAAGTGTCCGCGCGGCTGCTCCCGGAAGCCCCCTTTCCTCACTTGCAAACACCCGCAGGGAACGTCTATCTAGACGTCCTGCCTGTGCCTCAAATTCACCTTCCAAACCCAATGCCACGGCTTCCTCTCTGCACTTGCTCCTCCAGACCGCTGCTTCCCAGACAGCATCAGCATTTCCCCACTCTCCAGGGCCAGAAGTTTCCGATCCATTTTACCCGCCTGTGCCCTTTTCCTTCTCACATTCCCTCACTCACCAGGTCCCGGATCATGTTACCTTGTGACCTGATTACTTGTGTTTGTCTTTGAAGACCAGGAATAGTGGTGTTTTAATTTGTTTATTTGTCTTTTAATCCCCTACTGTGTCTACCATGGTGTCTACGACATAACTGATACCTAGTAATTGCATAGTGAATGAACGAATGAATGAATAATATGCTACTTTAATTAATCAAATATTCTGGTTAATAGAGTATTTATAAATATTCATATATGGGTTAACAAGTTTAAAATAATTAGACTATTCTCTCCAGTAATGAAGACTACTGAAAGCAGTCTGGTATTCCTCCTCAGGTTCAGAAGGTATTTCAGGATGATTTAGACACTCATGTTTAGGAACTTAAAGACTCCCTTCTCCATATACTGAAGAACTAGTTTTGATTAACAGGATGAGGGACAAATGCATTTTACTGTTTTTATGCCTGTGACTCTGGATGCTTGTGAGTTGGTGTGATGCAGCAGGTTTCTAGATGGGATGTGTACGAATGGGTGGGTGTGTATGGATGTGTGTGGGCTTGGGTGTGATGGGGGTGTTTGTGGATGCACAGTGGATTGTGTTACATGGATATGTGTGCAGCCATGTGAGCACCCATGTTTCTGTGAAAGTGTATTTATTACATATGGCATTTTTGTGTGTATGTGTCGGGTGTGGGTATACATGGGGTATAAAGTGTGAATGTGTCGAATGCTTTAGTGGATGTATGGATGTGGCATGTGTATTGCATAGATGTGTTTCTGAAATGTGAGATGTTATATAGAATAGTGCAAGAAGAGAGGAAAGAACAGATAGATGACTGGAATTCATTCTGTCTCATTTATTTATAAGCTGTGTGACCTTGGGGAAGTTACTTACCCTCTCGGGACTTTAGTTAGTTGCCTCATAGGTCACATTAGTCTTACACAAGGAGTAAGTGAGATAGCACAGCTAAAAAAAACACCTAGGACAGTTCTTGGAACATAATGGGAACTCAGTATAGTGTCTTGCTCTTGCCTTGCTCTGTGTGTGTGTGTGTGTGTGTGTGTGTGTATGTGTGTGTGTGTGTGTGTGTGTGTGTTAGTAGCAGTTCAGAGACAGTCTGGGGGCTTCTTCTGGTCTCAGTGCTGCTTTCAGCTGCATCACTGGCCCCACGGGGCTGGGAAGTCCTGCCAGGTGCCGTTCATGGCCCTTCGTCAGTACCACGGTCCCAGCCTTTCCTCCACTCAACGCCAGACTCACGGCTGCTCCTTGGCTCTGGTGTGAGCAAAGGGGACCACAGGTGTGCACCTGGTGATTGACGACTCTTCTGCTGCTATCATTCACTTCTAGAATCTCTCAAGGAGTGACGGTTATGAAGCTTTCATAAGCTCCTGTTTTCTCTCCCGCCCCTCCTCTCAGATAATAAGATTTGGGAACATAGCACTCCCTCCCAGCAATTGCTAGAGCACCAGCCATCTCTTGGCCCTTAGGCCTCTTTCATAAGCCTGAATCCTATTAGGCTGGATAGTGAGAGAATGAATTCTCCCCAAATTATCCCCTATCATTTGCTACTAGCAAAATGTGCCATTTAACACCTGAATCCTCCCCAGGTTGAAAAGACCTCTTACCTCCCATGTCCTCAGCACAGCATCTCAGTCTGGCTACCTGGCCGTTGACTCACTAAAAGCCCTGGCATGTGGAGCTGAACTTGAGGGTATGGAGATCTGAGAGGTTAAGTAACTGGCCCTGGGTCACACAGTACTTTAATGAGAGAAGGGTTTAGAACTCAGATTTTTAAGTGTTGCTTCATCCAAGGGCTACAGTGTATGGGAAAGACTTATAAATTGTGAAGCGTGCCAAGGATGATGGCTGCTATTATTCCTATTTGGGTTTTTTAAAAATAGTTTATTGTCAAATTGGTTTCCATATAACACCCAGTGCTTCTCCCCACAAGTGCCTCCCACCATGACCATCACCCCCTCCCCCTTCAATCCATGGTTCCTTTTCAGTATTCAGTAGTCTCCCTTGATCTGTGTCCCTCACTCTCCCCTACTCTCTTTCCCCCTTCCTCTCCCCATGGTCCCCCGCCAGGTCTCTCCTGTTAGACCTATGAATGCAAACATATGGTATCTGTCCTTCTCTGCCTGACTTATTTCACTTAGCATGACACCCTCAAAGTCCATCCACTTTGCTACAAATGGCCAGATTTCATTCTTTCTCATTGCCATGTAGTACTCCATTGTATATATATATATATATATACCATATCTTCTTGATCCATTCATCAATTGATGGACATTTAGGCTCTTTCCATGATTTGGCTATTGTAGAAAGTGCTGCTATGAACATTGTTTTTGAAGGTTATTATGTTCTGTTACATGCAGGAATATCAAAACATAAGCCTGACTTCCAGAAATTCTGATGCATACAACCAAATTAGCCACACTGAAAAATGGAGAAGAAACAGTTGTGGATTACCACAGATTTTTGGGTATCATTTCCCCATTTTTTGCCCTGTTTCTGTACCGCCTCTCCTAGTCAGTTACCATGTTTCCTTAAGTTGACTCACTTCCTTCAAACTTAACTCTATTTAAAAACAGAACCTATATATTCACTATTTACAAATGAAAGAGTGCTTTTGTTTACTATAGTAGACAGAACCACAAAGGTGAAAACAAAACAAAAGGAGAAGTCTAAAATTCTAGTTACATACTGTGACTTAGTGACATTCCGAGCCCGAGCCTGCCCCAAGTCCCAAGTGTTAACACCTGACTGGGACTTTCTTCTCGAGATAATGAAAAGAACTGAAAGAAAGGTTTCTCACTAATAATTCACTGGTGTTGCATGTAAGCACTCTTAGGCATCCCCCATTTTTTTTTTTACTACCCTAGTCCAAAATTTCCCTAATTCTTTTTCAAATACAAAATCTCCACTTGAGGGTCAAAATGGCCATGACCCTTCTCTTGATAATCATTGTACATTTCTATCTATATGTAGAAAGCACATTTTGCACAGAATTAGTTCAAGGGCCCCCTATAGTAAATCTGTGCTCTGTGCTTTTGTGCAGAGTTAATAGGCGTCAAGGAGCCCTTGGTGCACAATTAGAACCACTACCTCTGGTGAACTTGAACGTTTGCTTACAGACTGGGCTACTGAACAGAGAAGCTGGGAATAAATCCGAGAAATGAAACATTTGATTGTTAGGATTTGCTGACCCTATAAGAGTATTTGGACATGATGCAAATTGTTTCAGGGATTACTGCAGTGTAATGTAGTGAATCAGACTCGGTTTAGGCAGATTTGAGTAATAGTAATTTCAGAAAGACAGTGAGGTCTTCTGAGACTAAGGGTCCAGCCCCTCTCTGGGAAGGCTTTATGGCAAAAGGCGCACTGACTTGGAAAGAGTGTTAAACTATCACCTTTTAGGAGATTTGTCACATTGGGAGACTCTGACAAAGGTACTTAAAGGACCTCAGTTTTCTCCTAATGAAACAGACCATAGAAAACTCCAGGAGTAGGGTTCCAAGGTGGAGGTGGGGGCATGGAGGCAGAGTAACACAGTAAAGTGGGAGCTCTGTGACCTTCAATGAGTCACTTCCCTTTGTGACCTTCAGTTTGCTAAACTATAAAATAAAGGGGTTAGAATAATCTTTAAGAGTCCTTCTGGCCCTAATGCATCATTTTATTAGTCTATAATATTCCCTCCCCCCCCCCAACTTTTTTTTTTGACACATCTGCTCTTGGGATTTGCATTTGTCTGGAATCTTTTGGGGGAATTTGGGTGTGTTTGTGTCTTTGTTCTTCCCAGTCCAGTCTCGAGATTTCTCTCCAATGGAACAACGCATTTTTCAGGGATTCGTTGGAAGAAAGGCCAGATCAATGTTCAGGTTCTCATTCTCCTGTGGCAAACATCAATTGGAAATAGGGAATCAATAGGGAGCTGTTAATCTGAATTTCAAATGAGCTGGGGTTGGCAGCAACACTGGGGAGAAACAGCTTCAATTATGCCCTGCAAGGTGTCACACCAGCATGAACCATTCTGGGTTAGCCGAAGGAACCCCCTTGACAGATTCACTTTGGTTCCACATGCATAGAGGAGTCAGGAAGTCAAGGGTGGGGAAGGGGGAGGAAAGGCAAGATGAGGGACAGAAGCCAGACTAACAGGCAGAGGATAGTGAAGGGGGAGGCCCCCAGGGCTGGGGGAGAAGTTGCAGGTGCAGACTGGGAGGGGAGGGGAGTGGGGAGAGAAGAATGTGCAAGCACAGGTGTCTGAGTGCGGCCAGTGCTATTAGCCAGGGGTTCCATGAACACAGGGCACAGGCATGCAGTCACACTTGGTGTGGGGTAAGAGCTTTCCGAGAGGCTTTGCTAGGAAAGCAGTTTTTACAGTAGAAGTTGAAGGGTGGGTGTAGAGTTGGCCTAGAAGAAATGTGGAGGAAGAGTGTTTTGAGTAGAAGGAACAGTGTGTATGCAGTCTAGAGGTGAGAGAGGACTTGGAGAACTGAAAGTAGTTTAGTGTGTGTCTGAGGGAGGAAATGAGGGGAGGGGGAGGGAAAAGGGGGGAAAGGAGAGAGAGGGAGGGAGGGAGAGAGAGAGAGAGAACAATGACCAGAGGTGAGGATTAAACAGTGAGTCTGCGAGGAGGTTGGGACTAGTAGGGATTGGACTCCCTGGTCTGTGCCCTTACAGGTGGGTCTAAAACTTAAGGGAAGATTACCATCCCTTAATCCATTTATTGTTAAAATAATCCATCTGATTTCTCAGCTGGTTATGCTGAATTGTGGCCTGGCCAAGCTTGGGAAATGGGCCCTTCAAAAACATCTTCGAGTGAGGACTGTCCAACTTGGCTAACAGGCAATTTGTCCTCCGGCTTGGGTCAGAATATCTAGTCCCTTTGCCTTGGCAGGGAGGTTATCCAGTGAGCTGGTATTTATTCTGTTCAGAAAGCACCTGGTCAACTAGTCAAAAGTTGTTGGAAATGTCTGCTCTGTGTTTCCATGGGCATTTACTTACTATAGGTTTTTTTTTTTAATGTTTAGTTTTTTTTTTAATTTTTGATACAGAGAGAGACAGAGAGAGAGTGACAGAGCGTGAACAGGGAGGGGAAGAGAGAGAGGGTGGAAGAATCTGAAGCAGGCACCAGGCTCCGAGCTGTCAGCACAGAGTCCAATGTGGGGCTCGAATTCACACACCGCAAGATCATGAACTGAGCCAAAGTCGGACGCTTAACCGACTGAGCCACCCAGGCACCCCTACTTACTGCAGGGTATTGAAGGTCACCGTGGAATAGAGGAAAACAGTAAAGTGGGAGCTGGGGAGCCTGGGTATAATCATAGCTCTATCTCTAACTACGTGGTCTTGGGCTAGTTCTTTTTCTTAGGTGGCCCTCAGTTTCTTCATCTATGAAATGGCAGTTTTGCATTAGATCAGGCAGAATGAGCAGTTGTATGTGGAGTACCTGCTCCATTCAAATGGTGGTGGCTGCCCAGACAACAGCTTCCCAGCAGGGAAGTTGGCAGGATGGATCACCAATCTGCCAAGGGACTAGACTGGAGTGCTAGGTTATCTTAATTTCACAGGCCCTCTTGCTCTGAAATCCTCTGATCCTTCTGATTAATTAAGCACAGACCATATGCATAAGGTACTATGGGGCGGGGTGCAGGTGAACATGTAACTGCCCACAGAAGAAGCACTCCATGTGGGCAGAGTCTGTGTCTATCTCATTTAGTGCCTGGTATGTGGTAGCAATCAATGATCATTTGCTGATGAATGGCCTTTGCCCTCTTGTTTATTGTTGAGCAGATAGAACAGATTAGGTACATAAACAATTATCGAAGGTTGCCACCCAGCTTAGGTGGCATAATTGGACTGCTGTGGTAGTTTAGAGGAGGAAGGCAGTATTCAGGGGAAAGTGGGGACATGAGTCAGTGCATTTTCCTGAGTTTTATTAATTTTAGCCTCTGCACCTTTAGAAAGAACCAACATTGGCCATTGCCCAGGTTGTGCATGTGAGGGAGAAAGCTTCCTTCCACCGGAGGGCTGTCCTTGGGAAAGGAACGGGGAGAAGGGATAGCTCTGTGTCCAAGGCTCTAGGGAAGAAATGGGGCTGCCCTTTCTGTCCTTATGGACTGGTCCAGTTTAGTGTCCCTGGCTCTGACATCCAGGAACTTGGGGGTCTTTGCACAGTGTGGGTCCTGTTGGTCACCCTCAGCTTTCCTGGCTTGCATCTTTAGGTCAACATCTGGCTTCTTATGGCCAGCTGTGCAATTCCAATTTTATGTGATTGCAGTAAGGGGCTTAGGCTGCCCAGGAGTGCCTGACATTTTATTACTCTCACTTCATGATCTGCTAAGCACCCCTGGGAGCAGAATGTCACAGTTGGCATGCCCCAAGCCCAGTTCTCCCCAGGGTCTGATGTACATGACATCCTTCCCCTTTCCTGTCCCACCTCCCACAGCTTTACCTGCATTCTATATATATAAAAAAAAGCACATACAACTTTATCTGAGTAAAAAAGCCCATGTATTTGAATATGATTCTCTTGTGCAGTAAGATAAAATCTTGGATCCTTGGAGCTGGAATGAACTTTGAGATTCCATTTGGTTCTTCCCCTGCCCCTAGGGAAGTCGGAATCTCTAGGGAGCTTTCATACTCCTTATCGTTGTTTCTGGTGTGTTCCTCTGCATAACCTTCCATCCACTAACTCTTCTGCCTTATTTTATGTGTCTCCATAATGCAGGCGACAGCAGGATGAGGTAAGGAGGCACCTAGCGAAATTGAAGAGGCACTCACTGTCAGGGCTGTGCCAACCGGGCCCTTGTACGGGCCCGAGAGTGAGTTCCTCTTTAACTTTTGTGTCCTGGGAGTCTTACTTGCCTCACCCTAGTCCTTCCTGGTCCTGCTATAGCATCAGAGTATGTCAAACTCAGTCCATCTAGGGTTGGGTTTCCTGTAGGTAACTGAATGTATTTACCTGGAGAGGGAGTCTGTACTTCTGACAGCCTCTCATTTTATTTCTAAAAAGATGCGTTTGTATTTTTCTTGTTTGGTGGCAAGAAACAGTATTACACATTTTATCTCATTTTATCCTGCCAACAGCCTGAGAGGTAAGATGTCTGCCCCATTTTACAGAAGACACAATTAAGGCTTAAACGTGTGGTGATCTAGCTGTGGTGCACCACGCTGTATGTGCCTAATGTACATCAATGTCAATGTCTTCCTTCCTCTCATCTCTCTTCTCTTCGTTCCCTGGGTCTGTTTCAAGGCTGGAATCATGGCAGTCCTTGGTGCTTTTTGGTTCAAGCTCACTCTCTAGCCTTCCTTGTCCTCAGAATAGGAGCAAGCAAGGTGTTATGTAGGCAAGACCTTGAAAGAATGTTTTTTCCCCCCAAGTTTTTATCCAGGCTCTTAATAAGTATGACTTCCATGAGCACAGGGCCTGGTCAGGGCTCAGTAGATGTTTGTTAAGTGGGTGATAAGCACCTGGCATTCCAGGGGAAGCAGAATTTAGCTGTGCAGGTCCTGGGCCTCAGTGATGTGATTTGAGTGGAGTAAAAAAGTCCCAAATTTTGTCCCTAATACTTTTAGTCAGTCCTTAGGGAAATTAATGATGTCCTCTGGGAAATCCAAGGCAAGAAAATAGGAGAAGAAGCCATCATTTGGGAGCATCGCAAAAGAAAAGCAACCCTCTTAGGGGTTGACTCGAGCCAGGGGCCTAGGTCAAACCTACCTCTATGCATAAACCTCACATTTCTCTCCACTTAGGTCCCTAATTACAATTCTACAACAACCATCTCACTTCGCCCTGACTGTCCTATATGTCTCACTTGGAGAAAGTTTCCTATGCCAGTGACCATCAGTGCCATTCTGCAGCCTGGTTGCACGGTGAAAGGATACTTGGCTTAAGCCTGTGGGCATCAAGTACCCCCCTGCCCCCCCTACATCTTGAGCTGAGTTACAGTGTGAGGAATCCAGGGGGTTTCTTCAGAGACTTGAATGCTGAAGCCAAGGCCTATGGAGGCTGCTCTGCCAGTCAGAGCTCTTAGCAGGCCCTGCATAATCAGCATGCATCCCACGAGCTGGACAGGAGAGCAAATGGCTCTCATTACCTTCGATGCAGCTTTCTTTTTAATCAGATAAATCTCACTGGAAAAGTATGGCTTTGCAGAGAATGGAGCTCAGGGCTTCTGGACAAAAAGTTTGGGGAAGAAAAATCACACTGATCAGCGGGGATTGCTCATCTGAAGTTGCAAAGACCTGGGAGTATAAATATGGAGGAGAAATAATAACAGGTTGAACCCAGAAAAAGACATGATATTAGTGCGTGACTCTAAGAGCTCCCGCTCACTTTGTGCTTATTATGTGCCGGGTACTTTACACTTGTTAGTATAGTCAATCTTCTCAGTAATCCTAGGAAGATGACATCATTACAGATGAGGAAGCTGACACTTGCATTTTCAGAAATTTAGCTAAGATTATATAGCTTATAAGGGGCAAGGCCACCAGTCAGCTGGCCTCTGAAACCCATGCTATTAACTGCTACATTCTGTTGACTTTTCCAAGTAAGAGTGATTACAGAGTCCCTCTGAGGAGCTGCTCTGGCTCAAGGTTTCATGATGAAAAGTTTGCATGACTTGGAACTACCAGTAGGAATTCCTGGAACTCTGGGAATCAGAGAGTACGGGTTGAGAACAATGTGATGATCACTGTCCTACAAATAATGCTCTCTGTTTACATGGCACTTCCAAATCCATTGCTGCATTGTCTCCCAGCACCATTCCTGTGACAGCATCTCCGAGTACAGATGGAGACATCGAGGCTCCACTGAAAGATTCTGAGACCTGCTCAGGATCTGGAGGGCAGAGCCACAGCATGACTAGGATCTCCAGGTGTGGTCTGGGCATCTTGACTATGTGGTTGTTTTCAAAAGGCAGGAAGGGGATGGACAAACCCTTCCTGACTGTTCATTAAATTCTCTCTTTTGGAATGTTTCTAGCATTAACTTGACTTTCGTTTTATTTATTTGTTTTTTTCATTTCCGTTCACTCATTTTGAAACTTTGTTCTTAAAATTTTTTTAAAATGTTTATTTATATTTGAGAGAGAGAGAGAGACAGAGCACCAATGGGGGTGGGGAGGCAGAGAGAGGAAGTCACAGAATCCAAAGCAGGCTCCAGGCTCTGAGCTATCAGCACAGAGCCCAATGTGGAGCTCGAACCCACAAGCTGTGAGATCATGACCTGAGCTGAAGTCGGACGCTCAATCGACTGAGCCACCCAGGCTCCCCAGTTCACTCTTGTTTAAAATACAACCTGCCTTGGGGTGACTGGGTGGCTCAATTGGGTAAGCATCTGACTTTGGCTCAGGTCACACAGTTTGTGAGTTTGAGCCCCGCTTCCGGCTCTGTGCTGATGGCTCAGAGCCTGGGGCCTGCTTCAGATTCTGTGTCTCCTTCTCTCTCTGCCTTTCCCCCACTCATGCTTTGTCTGTCTCTTTCTCAAAAATATATAAACATTAAAAAAAAATACAACCTGTTTTTTTGAATGGCCAAAGGTCCCAGTGCTTCTACAGAAGCTCTTTCTCTTCTCAGGTCAGTCAGCCTTCTTCCTTCACTGGGAATTTTGAGGTAATCATCATCTAATTTGAGATAGTATTAATTTATAACCTCATTTATTTACTTACTTATCCCAAATGATTTATGTAGCACCTACTCTAAGTCATAGATTGTACTGGGTGATGGAGCAAATTAGAAATAATATGATAATAACAGCTGGCCCATGTTGAGTAGTTATAAAGTGCCAGGCATTTCGCTAAGAGCTTTACTTTTGATATTTAGTCCTCAATATAATCCTATGGGTAGGAGGTCGTGACTCCCATTTTACTGGTGAGGAAGCTGAAGTTTACAGAATTAAATAACTTTTACAGGTACGCCTAAGCTGACATACTTCTCTCTTAACTGTATTGATACTGAATGTGCCATAGCCCTTGAACTCCCAAGCTAAAAGAGAAAAGCCTATGTGAAGACACAGAAGTGCTTCTGGGCCTATTAGAAAAAGCTTATCACTTGTCCTTCCCAAGTCTATACTAGTTCAAACCTATGGTAGAAAGTAAGCCACATTGTGATGAAGCCACAGGAAATGCATCCCAGACTAAACAGAGGTTTTCATAAATGGAACTTCGATGTGTGTGGCCTTCAAGCATCCAGGAGACCGATTTCAAAGAAGGATGTTGAGAAAATAAACAATCGTCCCTGGGCTCTTAGGAAGAATGACCTTAAATTGTAGAAAGAGCAACTCGGATTCAAATCTGAAGCTGCCTTTAATAAACCGAGAGACTGGTCTGCGGAAAGAGAATACTTAATTGAGAGTTGAGAGGGTTTAGTTGAAGTGGGTATTTGTATGTAAATACAGAGTTTTTATAGGAAGCTCCAGGGCTTTGACACTGCTCTAAATAGCCCTTGTTCATCCCCCAGAATCCTCTAAGACAGACAGCTGCATCTCTGCTCAGTAGGCTGGAATATCTTTGTCTCACTCAGCAGGTTCCAAAGTCTTGGGGGAAGAAGTAGGTAGAAGAGTCATAGAACTATGGGATCTGGTCATCTTGAGCATTAAAACAAAGACATTTATTGAGCACCTCTGTAAGTTAATGACTGCATATTACGGCTCTGCAAAGTCAGACGATCATCTCCATCTTATAGAAGAGGAAACGGACTCAGAGTTTAGCTAATAATAGTAACAGTTGCCACCAATGCTCGAACACTTTCTAGGTGCCACACACAGAGTCAAGAACTTTTCCATACATGCTTTCTAATCCATCCAGCAACTCTATGAAGGTACCAGTTTCTCCTCCATTTTTCAGATGAAGAAATGGAGGTTTGGAGAGATTAAATAATGTAATTAAGGTGCTTTGATGACAGAATTGATGCATGAATCTAACTGAGGTGGAATTTGGGCGGAAGTTTTGGAGCAGCTGTTCACATGTGCTAAAACAGCTCATTTCACTGGAATATGCATTGTGTTAAGTTCCATTTAGTATAAGCTTCTGTAAGAAATATTTACTGAAAGAGATGTGTCTGTGAAACCTGTGGAGCCCAGTGAGATGTAAGGAAGGTAGATGGATGTTGAGGGAAAGATAAGATGTCCCTTCTGGTTTTAAGATGAAGGAGGGTTAATGACAGAAAGAATGTAAGGGTCACTGCTGAATCTTTCTTTTCCTTCTGGGGTTTCTTTCCTTTCTGCCTTGGGGAATACTCCAGAAAGGTCACCTCTTTGTAGCTTAGTTGGGGACCACCTAGGCAAAGAGATACAGCCAAGGGGGATGGGGCAAGTTTTGGATGTTGAGTCAGAAATCCTGGGTTTTACTTGTGCCTGTTCCTTTCTTGTGTGATCCTGAGCAAGCCCTTTATCATATTTAAGCATCCGTTTACTCACCCATAGAGTATAGTTATCATCTGTGCTAATTTGTATTTACTATTTGAAATCACATTGAAGAAAGCATAATGTACTACACAAATAAGAACTCAGTTATTTGTGAGGGGCAGGCTCCATGGACTCTGCCATCAAATTTGGGTACTGCCATTCACTGGCTGAGTGGACTTGGACAAGTAACTTACCCTGTCTTTGTTTTTGCATCTGTAAAATAGGGGTCATAGTAGTTGTTGCTCATGGAGTGTTGGGAAGAATAAGTAATCCTTTAGTAATGCTTATTTTGGTGCCTGGCATACTGTGAATGTCCAATACAATTTTTATTGATTCAGAGAGAATTGGTTTATCTAGGCTCTATCATGAGGGATAAATAGATGAAGTTCTAGAGGCTTCTTTGTGCTTTGTGCTTGAATATTCAAGGACTACCCACTGTCACACCTAAAGGAACACTCCCAGGGGATCCTTCCACTATGCTCTTAGTAATTTATCTGTTAAGTAGTAAATTAATAGCATTACATTGGCATTTCAATCAATAGGATTAAGATGATCTGATGGTAACGGAGTAGTAATTGGTGCTGCTCAGATGGAAACTGTCCAGTGGCAAAAACTGTTCTTCACAAGCTGGCTGGCTGCCCTCAGGCCAGATTCTTTCAAACCTTTAAAAAAATAACATTTTCCTCTGATGATTAAAACAATAAATGCTCATTGGAAAAATACAATGAGATTCAAAGAAAAAATAAAATAAAACCCAACTGGAAATTCCCTTATCTAGATACCTACTATTAACATATTAGTACATTTCTTCTGGGTTTTCTTTTTTTCTCTTCAGACTATAATCAGTTCCATTTCCTGCTTTTTTTTTTTTAACTCAAGATTCTAAATGAACATTTTCTCTTGTATTTAAACCTCTAGAAACACAGTTATTAATGACTGCCTATGCCAGCATGTGGCTGTGTTCGCATTCACTAAGTTATCCCTCTCTTGATGGGCGTTTGTGTGATTTCTGCTTTCTAGCTATTATAAATTATGCTGTGAAACCCTCCCTTGATCACAAACCTCTGTTCATGTCCTAGAAGCAAAGTTGCTGAGTCAAAGAGTTTGACTATTTCTAAGGCAGAGAGAGCACACCAGTGTAAAGGGGCTTCCCTTCTCCTCCAGCCCCTGGACGAGGAGGTTCCTCATGAAAACTTCACAAGGTGGAGTCTGGTAAACAATTAAGGGTGGAAGGGATTGGTGGGGCAGTGAAAGTTAGAAGAGGAGAGATGACTGCTTCTACCTTTTTCTTTTTTCTCCATTAACTCCTGCTGCCTAAGAAGCCATAGATATTGGAGTGCACTAGAGGGGAGAAGAGAGACCCTTGTGATGGTATAAGTTAAGTGTTGCAGGTGCAATATGTCTTTTTAAAAAAAAAATTATTTAAGTTGCCCCTGCATGTGTCTTCTGTCTGTATCATAGCCAATGTCTTACCCCTGAAACTACTTATATATAATAAGCATCCCCTAAATGCTTGATATGAGAGGTAGGATAGCAGGTGTACTCAAATCTGCCCCATAGCTGTGTGACCTTGGGTGAGTCGCTTAACCTCTTCAAAACTATTTCTTGTTTTTAATCACTTTTTTAATGTTTATGTATTATTTTTGAGAGACAGAGAGAGAGTGTGTGAGTGGGGGAGGAGCAGACAGAGAGGGAGACATAGAATCTGTCAGTGCAGAGACCGATGCAGGGCTCGAACCCATGAACCATGAGGTCCTGACTGAGCTGAAGTCAGACGCTTAATCAACTGAGCCACCCAGGGACCCCCAAAACTATTGCTCTATCAGAAAAAGGAGGGTAATAATGTGTTCCTAGGATTCTTGAGATGAAAAGAGAAAATGTGTGTCAAATGCTGACACAGCACAAAACATATAGAAGCCACTTGGTGTGTTGGCCATTATTACAAATAATGTTTGTACAAATTTTGTACAAATAATGTTATTACAAATTTTGTTTGTAAGATTCAAACATTCTTCACTAAAATTTTATGCCAGTCTAGGTTACACCTAATCATTCTGAAGAAATTCGGAAAAATATAAAGACTAAAAGAGGCAGGTATGGAAGGAAATACGGGATGTGGGCTGTGCTTCAAATCTTGGCTAATTTATTATATTCCATTGTAGGCCCTGCATATTAAGAGGGACATTAACCAGTTGGAGCAGGTCCAGAAAGGAAGAACTGGGCTGGTAAACACTTGAAATTGACCTGTAAGGAATAATTAAAGACTCTGTGGGTGTTTGGCTCAGAGAAGATTTAGGCAGAGAGATCATTTTTTACAAATCTCTGTTGGGTTGTCACGGGGAAGAGGGACTCAATAAAATAATGTTCTTGAATATTTACTGTTTGCCTGGCACTGAGGTAAGCCCTTTGCAAGTATTATTTATTTTTTCTTCTCCCAAACTCTAGGCGAGGTACGTATTTGTGTTCCTATTGCACAGATGAAGAGACTGAGGCACAGATGGCAGAAGTGACTTGGTTGAAAGTTACATGGCTGGTAGGTGGTAGTGAGGAACAGAACCAGATTATTCTGATTCCGTAGCTGAGGCACCTTTTACAGCCCACTGACTTGTTCCAAGTGGTCAGAGAAGGTGGATGGGACTTTCAGAGAGGGAGGTGGCTGCCTAATATGTGTGAGGAAACACTGTTTTGACCAGTTGATCAAATAATGCCCAAAAATGGAAGATCCAGCATAAGGAGGTGGTTCCTTGTTGCCAGAAGTGTTCATTGATGGACTGAACTCTGAGCAACGCATGAGGATGAACCAGCTGAGGAGTGGGCTAGAACTGTGACTTCACTACTAACTTTATGACCTTGAAAGTTGTGTAACATTTGGGAGCCTTAGTTTCTTCTTCTGTGAACCAGGACTACTCAGTGCTAATTTTAGGATTGTAGGGAAGAATAAAAAATTCAGATAAGTTGCTTAGCCAAATACCTGGTATACAGAAGTTGCTCATTGTATGTTAAGCAAATAATTATCTATGATCTTTTTCTTTGCACCTATGGTTCTCATTTATATAGACCCTGTCTATTCACTTCTTCACTGGGGTCAATTCCAGATTTGGAGATGTCACCAGAAGAATGACGTCTCCCTTCTACAGAGGCAGGTAGGTATCTGCCAGATTCTGTCCTCCCAGGCAAATGACAGGTTGGACTTTGAAGCATTCTTCCTTTTTTTTTGAATAAACAAAAGAAAGAATGTTTAGACTGAAATGTTAAGCAACAGGCTAGATATTGTTGGGAGATTAGAACCATTTCACCTACTGACCAATCATCAGACAGGTTTGGAGAGCCCACTGTGTGCCCAGAACTGTGCCCTGTGGATTAAGGTATATTTAATCAGAGGCACTGTCTCCGTCTTCAAGAGCCTCAAGGCCTGAGATGGTTCAGACAAGTATGAAAACTAGAGAATAGGACTAAGTATCATTAGCACAGGGCTAGCTATTAGAGAAGAGATGCTTAGAGGCAGGAGGTTAGAGAAGATGAACTTGAAAAATCTCTTGCTGGCCTGGGATTTTCTCTGTTTGGAGGTTCCCAGGATTGCATCCTTGCAGGCACAGTGTGAAAATGTTGCAGTTGTAGCTCCCTTGAGCCCATCCTCTAGTCTTTTCCCCAGGACTTGCCCCAGAGCCTGGGAATATGCTAATCATCATTGTCCACTGTCAGGCCCAGAGGGGGAGGGGCTGCCCTCCTTCCTAGATGTGGAGAAGCAGGCAGCCCCCTCCCTCCTCCCTGGTCTGCTTCAGACCCCCACCACCATCAGCCATGGCCCCCACCAGGGGGAAGCATGGAGCTGACTGCCTGAGGATAAAGATTTTATTGCTATAATTCTTGATATGAGAGTCTTTCTTCTCTTTCAACAAGAAAGCAGACTGCAACTGCTTTGGGAAAAACCTTCTCTTCTTTCTCCTGTTTCCTTCCCTTTTTATCATTCCTCCTTACATTTGCTTTTTTCCCACCTACATTTCTCTCCCCTTCTGGACTCTATCTTCTTCCTTTTCCTTCACTTGTTTCTGAATCCTAGAATGCTGATGCTGAGAGAGAGAGTTTTAAAGTCCACTAGTCCAGTCCACTCATCCATTTTACAATGAGACATGAGACTACTGTGGTCCAGAGAGGAAGGGGAATAACACAGGGAGTTCTTGGCCAAGAACTGAGTTACCCTCTTCCCTCTTGATTACTCCGCTTGTCTCCCCTTTCCTTCACCCCCCCTTTTGTCTTGTGCCATATTATTTCTTAATCTCTTTTATCTCTTCATGAGACAAATGGCGATGGATGGAAAGGAAATTAGCACTTTCAGTGGCAGAATTGAGTGGAAGTGTGTTGTTGAGTTCTCCTCACCCCCTTTCCTCATGGGAAGGGCTATGGTCTGGGGTGAGTCTCTGTTTTCTCTCCACCCTACCCCTATACCTCTCTGGAGAGGTGTGTACAATGTCTTTCTGCCTATGAAGACTTTGAAATGGATTGGCCTCAAGGTATCCCACATTGGTAAAAAATCACTGCTTTAGTGTACTCGTCCACAAAAATGGGGATGATAATAGTACCTACTTCATAGAGTTGCTTTAAAGATTAAATGGTTGATGCATCTGAAGCTTTTAGAAAAGTTCCTGGCATATAGTAGATTATAAATACATGTTATCAGATAACATTATAAATATTATTTAGAGGAATTTCTCTTCATAAGTCAAAGGTTTGGAGTCTTAGATATTGCTTTAACATAAGAAGGGAATAGAAAACTATAGTTTAAATAGGTCTTTGTTGGTGTTCTCATCCCTGCTAGGCTCTGTCTGCTGAATGTGCCTACTTGTTACCCAAATATGCCATCTTTCCTCCAAGTATTTAAATTCAAATAGCAGCCCATGTCCATGACTCACACTGAGAAGCCATTGGAGACTTAAAGGTAGTTAGACTTTGCTCAGAACTGACTGCGTTTCACAGGTTCTTCTGGTATTTTCCATTCAATCCAAGGGCAATGTTTAAGATGGAATGGTAGAGTACAGCATTCTTTAAACCCAAATTGCTTGCATAGCATATGACAAATTTTGCTCAGTTCACATGTTCTTATTTTTTAATGTTCATTTATTTTTGAAACAGAGAGACAGAGCATGAGCAGGAAAGAGCAGACAGAGAAGGAGACACAGAATTTGAAGCAGACTCCGGGCTCCAAGCTGTTGACACAGAGCCCAGTGTGGGGCTTGAACCCACAAGCTGCAAGATCGTGACCTGAACTGAAGTCAGATGCTTAACTGACTGAGCCACCCAGGCGCCCCAACAAAATAACTCAGGTGCCCCATCAAAATAAAAAAATAAACTTAAAAAAAAATATAAATTAAATAACAGCATGTGAAAGGGAGCCTGGGTGGCTCAGTCGGTTAAGCATCCAACTTCAGCTCAGGTCATGATTTCCCAGTTCATTGACTCAAACCCTGCGTTGGGCTCTGTGCCGACATCTTAGAGCCTGGGATTCTGTGTCTCCCTCTCTCTCTGCCCCTTGCTCCCCCTTAAATAAACATTTTAAAAAGTTTATTTATTTATTTTGAGAGAGAGAAATAGAGAGAGCATGAGTGGAGAGGGGCAAGAGACATGGAGAGAGTCCCAAGCAGCCTCTGTGGTGACAGCCCAATGTGGGGCTCGAACTCACAAACCATGAGACATGACATGAGCTGAAATCAGGAGTTGGACGCTTAACCAATGAGCCATCCAAGTACCCCTAATTTGCCTTTAATTTGGTTTTTTAGTTTAATATAAACTACTACTATTATAATGAAATTGGTAAGTTCTAGTACCTAGTAAAATAAAATTCATAGTAAGTGAAATAAAAGAAAATTATCCTGTATCATTGAAATTTGTCTTGCACACTATCAGTGGAACAGTCTTTAGGGTTTAGGGAAAATTGTCATAGTGATAAGAGACTGAACGTCCTCAGTCCTTGTCTGGGCTGGGTTTCAATTCAGTGTTGACTTTGGACAAATCCCTTTCCCTGTGGCCTCTGTTCCTCCCTGGGACCCGCAGGGATTGGGTCAGATAATTCTCTCCATCTCTAACTTTTTCTTTTTTATGACCATGAGGGTTTTATGAAATTACAAAAAGAATTGGTTAGGGCTTCAATCGCCCTGATGAAAATATATTCCATCTATCACTTGTTCTAAACACCCAAGTCTGTAATGTAATTCTGGCCTTCCATTTTCCAATGATCTCTTACTTGTAGAACAGTGACTTCCATGGGAAAAGCAACTTCTGTTTGATCAAAAAATTCCTCCAAACACACCAAACAGACTCAGCCCCTAGGTTCATTTTGATTCGGAGAAAACCAGTCAGCTGGGCACTGGCTAAGACCACTTAAAGTCTTGTTTCCCTACCTGGTACATGTGTCTTTTATTTCGGTGGGTTCTAGGTTTGATTGTGTTCCCATGCTCTCTGATAGCCTCTTTATAGAAAATCTATTTTTTCAGCCTTTAAAAGTGATATATTGTAAAACATTCAAGCATTACCGAAATATTTAATGTAAGAAAGAAAAGTCCCCCATAGTCTCATTCTCAAGAGATAATAACAGCCATAAACAGTTTTGGGTCCATTTCTCTAGACTTCTTTTTCCCCATATGAGAATAATAAAACATTAAAAAAATAAAAATAGGATCTTATTGTACGTACCATTCTGCTACTCACTCTCTGCACCTCCCCTCTCCCCTCCCCCCACCCCATTTAATCTCTTGTCCTGGATATTTTTGACTTTCCTATATGGAATGAGGTCACCTGCCTTTGGCACTTATTGGCTGAGACTTTGGATGATGAATCACTGCTCCTTTCAGGGTTTCAGGTTCCTCATCAGTAAAAGGAAATAGACCTTTCCCACTTGCCCATCTTCCTAGGATATAAGCCTTAAGGGAGGTGATGTGTGCAGGTGTAGGCAGCCTGGGGTGGGCTCCAGTGCACTAATCTCTGTCCCATCATCTGATTTACTGGGTTTGCAGCACTGCCCATAATCCAAAAATCTGTAGTTTCCCAAGCTGTTTGTTTGTAGAACACTCAAAAGTTAAGGTACGTGAGAACAGGGACTACGTCTGTTCTGTTCATCACTGTGTCTATCCCCAGGACTTAGAGCAATCACTGACTTATAGTAGAAATTCAAGACATATTTTTTGGATAATAAGCAAATTGTTTACTCTCAGCTGAGCTTCCAGTTGATAAAAGGCCCATTGGGAGAGAACAGGGCAGAGCAGGGCTGGCCTGAGCCTGGGTAACAGTGGACAGCCAGCCCATCCAGTGCCCTTGATCTCCATACCCTCCACCCTGCCTGTTCTGTAAGCCTCTCCTCTGTCTGCAACATTCTCTCTTGGCACTCATTGCCACCTGGTGAATTAGTCATTCTTTGTGGCCCAGTTTAAGTGTCCTGGCTCCTTTGACTTTGTGCCCTCTCCCCACCTCCAGGCAGAGTTAGTCAGACTCTTCTTTATGCTCCCACAGTGCTTTGCACTTATGCCCTTGTAATATAGTAGTCATGATTTCCTGCTTTGCACAATTTCCATGTGTCACATGTCAACACTCTCCATGCCTTCTCCCATTTAATCCTTAGGGTGGTTTTTCAGTGTGGGGAGTGGATATTAATCATTGCCATTTTACAGATGACAAAAACTGAGGCTTAGGACTCCTAAAAACAATCTTTTTCCAGGACATACAGATATCAAATAGTATAAGTAGGATTCCAGAATATATCTGACTGGTTCCCAAGAGTTTTTAACTGCTGGGTCTTCTATGAGCCAACTTAATTTAAGAATTATGCAGTGACAGCTGGGAAGAGCCATAGTCTTTACCTAGTCCAGCCTCATTATAGGGATTGAAACTCTGAGACTTCATTGCAGGGTCAGAGCAGGAATGCCAGAAGGAGGAAAATCTTTTTTTCATAGCTAGGATGTTCAATTTTGAGGCAGCATGGGATTGCCCCTTTTATTGGAACTTGTCACCCTCCTCTTCAGGAAGTGTAGCCTTTGCTATTCTAAGCCTAGTCAATGAATTCCTCCAAGCCCCTTCACTCTGGATATGACACAGTCTTTTCTTGCCTCCTGTCAA
Organism: Suricata suricatta; assembly: GCF_006229205.1. Classification (NCBI taxonomy): domain Eukaryota; kingdom Metazoa; phylum Chordata; class Mammalia; order Carnivora; family Herpestidae; genus Suricata; species Suricata suricatta. The sequence continues at coordinate 105,824,445 of NC_043705.1, read as the reverse complement.
GAGTTGTTTTTTTCTACTAAGTGTTTTAGGTCACATCAAGAAAACCATGTCTACTGAAGTTTATACTCTCCGCACACCGAAAACTGTTTTAGAGAGTTTGCCTGGCCCTGTGGAAGGGGTCTCTCGGCAGACCTTTCATGGTGGGAAGCTGCTTCATCTGTGATGGCTCAGATGTTTTGCAAGGCCTGAAGCCTGGACATGCTCACCTAGATGGCAAGGATGAAGCTGAGCAACTCAGTTCAATGGCTACCAAGCCAGGGCTGAGCTGCCGCATCCAGCTCCCTCTCACTGTGACTCATTTCTTGGAGGAAAAAGGGGTCATGGTGAGACACAGCAGTGATTCGGGGTTGGCTGGTTGGAAACCTTCTGGTCCTAGGCTTCTGTGGAGCTGATAGAAGATGATGGGAGCAGGCATGTGGGGACAAAGTAATCAACTCACCAAGCACTGAACACCTAATATATAGGAAGCACTGGGATGACGCTATCTATAAGGAAGAGGGAGAACAAGTTGAAACTTCTGGGAAGCACCAGGGGATGTATTCTTATTCTTCTTGTTGCCCTTTCCACATGTACCACAAAATTCATTCAGTTCCTAGCCTTTGAAGGGCTCACAGTCCAGTGGGGAAGTTAGAAGCGCACCCAAATATATGTAAGGGGACTTTACGTAAACTGCCAAGGGCAATGCCTACTCCTCCAAAAGGATTTAGGAAGGAGGGTCTATGCCCTTTTGGGGAGCTGGCGGCAGTCCAGGTGCTGCCTCACAGAGGAAGTGAGGCTGGAGGTGGATCTTGAGGCATGGATGGGATCTCGGGAAGTGGAGAAGGAATTGCCCTTTGATAAGGGCTTACGCTTTGCACGGAAAAGTGCTTGAAAGGTACCATCATTTATCCATTGGTGAAATTGTTCTCTTCAGTTATTTACTTATTTTGAGAGAGAGAGAGCACACGAACAGGGAAAGGCAGAGAGGGGAGAGAGAGAGAGAGAGAGAGAAATAGACAGAGAGAATCCCAAGAAGACTCTCTACTATCAGCTCAGAGCCCAATGCAGGGCTCGAACCCACAAACCATGCAATGGTGGACCTGAGCCAAAACCAAGAGTGAGACATCAACTGAGCCACCCAGGTACCCCTCTTCAGTTTTTAAAATGAGGAACAGTTTTAAGATGAGAAAGATTGAGTGAACTCCCAAGATCATATTGCAAGGAAGTGACAGAGGCAGGATTCAAAATCAAAGTAGCTCGAATCTGGAGCTAGTTGGTGTGTCTTTCAGGGCTGAAATGTGGGGAGGGTGTTTTCTAGATTTATAGAGGGATAGGGAAGAGTGTGAGAATAGTATAGGGATGAGGAGAGTGGGCATATTACAGAGACCCACGAGAAGTTAGTTCCGTTTGGGCTGGAATTTGGTCCGTGGGAAGGCAAGGAGCTAGAAATGGAGGCAGGGGCTGTGTGGCAGGAAGCTGACGGCCATGCCCCAAACCTGGCATTCTCAGCAAAGGGCGGCACAAATGCGAAAAGGAATGAGATGCACACTGACAACTTATTGCTGAGTGAAAAAAAGGAAGTTGCAGAACATGGCGTTTAGTATAATTCCATTTTTGTAGAACCGAAGCACTCACTTAGTGGAACATGGCAGTTAAAGGCTCTAAGCAGCCAGACGGCTTAGATTTCAATCTTGCCCTGCTATTTCCAAGCTGGGCAACCCTAGGAAAATTATTTAACCTCTCTGTTTCCTCTTCTGTAACCTCATGTATACAATGGGATGAAAAATGCTTTACAGGATTGTTCTGAAGTTTCCATGGGTTAATACATATTCAGTGTTTAGAAAGATGTCAGGCACAAAGTAAGCACTCACGGTTTTGTCATTATGTTATTAAAATCATCTGGAAGGGTGAATAGCAAACTGTGAAGTAATTTACCCTAGGGGGTAAGATTTCTGTGTATTTTAGTTTAAACATATTTCCCTATGTGGTTTAAATATTTTATAGCAAACATGTAATGCTTATAGTGTAAACAAACCAGCGAGTTTATTTCAAGGTTGATATTTCAAGGTTGATTGTAGTTTTTCTTCTATTAGCAGCAGGTGTGCTAGGGATACATTTGGAGAAGTCTCTCGTGTCACTCAGGGAGCTGTTGAAAACAGGTCTGAGGCAGCAGTGTTTGGGCTTCCCCCAGGCCAGGTCTGGAGTGCAGCACATGAAAGGAGAGCCGTGCCAGGCCTTGCCTCCCATCCCCATTCTGCTCCCACCACGGGCCGCCCTCCTCTGGCCTGGGCACAGTTTCCCCCGGCCTAGGGATGTTCCGAGAAGCCCGTCGGGTGTGCTTTGGGAAAAGCAGATTTGGAGCCTGTGTGGAGGCCTCTGATGCTGGAATTCCGGCTGCATCTCCAACTCCCCATCACAGAAGGTAAAAGGAAACTGAATATTCTCCGTCTTGTGTGTTTGTGGGTTAGGATGTGAGGCTTCGCTCTGAGTACTAAGGGCCAGCAGTTAACAATTTTAGAAAAAGGACAAAGATTAGTGTTGCCTTTTTCCTTTGCCTCCCCACCCGGTTAAAAATTCTCTCGCAGAACCCTTCTCTTTCATCTGAGCACTTTTCATCATGAGGCAGGTGCAGGCGCATAAACAAGAAAGGGGCCGCAGCAACCTGTCTGCCCTTAGAGCCCCAACCACGTCCCTCTGGGATGCGGGTGAGAGTTAGTGCCATCCCCTCCCATGTGAAGGGTGGAGATTGAAATCTCATCTATTTATAGATGTATGTTACCTTTATTATTATCTAGAAGCCTCTGAAAGAGATTGGCCCTGGATCATCTAGAGAGGGAAATTAATCTCTTTTTTACCTCTGTCTTCCTCATCCAATTCAGTCCCCTCTCTCCCCTCTCCCTGGTTCATTCTGGAGGAACAGTGTCAGTACAGTGATTAAAAGAGTATTTTCTGGAGTCAGCCTGGTTTTCAAATGTTGATTTTGCCTCTTACTCAATGTCTTACCCTGGGCAAATTACGTAACTTCTTTATGCCTCAGTGTTGTCACCTGTAAATGGGAATATACTAGTACTTCCGTCTAAGGGTGTTTGTGGGGTTATGAGATGAGGCACATGATGTTCCTAGCACAGTACCTGGCATTCAATAAATGTTCAATAAATAGTAAGAACTATTATTAGTGCATTGTCATGGCCCAGGCTGAGAGGGAGCAGCATGAGAGAGGGAGTAAGGGAAGATTCGAGAAGAAAGGAATGGCAGCCTGCAGTACCTATTAGCATAAAAGATGCACATGTTTTGTGCCCTGGCAATTCCGTTTCTTGTTCTTGTTACCTGCCTGGAAAAATGTCACATGTGTTCACAAAGATGTAGGTACACTGTGATTACCATAGCACTGACGGTAGTGGAAAACTTAGAAAAAGTCTGAATGCCCGTCAGTAGGGGGAATGGCTGGAAAACAATGGGTTATACATAGCATGGAATGGCTTGCAGTAGTTAAAAGAATGAGGTGAGCTATATGCCTCAAGTGTCCCAAGACATGTTGGTACATGAACAAAATGAACCACAGAATTATATTGGTAATATAATTCCATGAAATGATAGTTTATACATATATTTCAATAGTTATACACACGTGTGTCTGTATACATATATGCATACACATACATATATGAATAAAAATGATCAAGTACAACCCCTTAAAGAAATATAAAGCTGGGAGGGACCTGGAGATCATATCAAAGGGGATTTTTAGGTTTAAGTCTAGTATTAGATTTTCTTAAAAAAAAAAAGAAGAATATATCCATCTAGTGTACAACTAAAAATTATCAGGAACAGAGAAAGAAATCCCTATCTGTCTCAGAATCAGAAGAATCTGACTGTCAAACTAAGGCCTGATGGGAAATTCCCAGCTCTCCTGTCATGGGCTTCCTGCCACCCTCCCACGGCAGCCCACAGACAGAGGGTGAGGGCCGTTAGCCTGATAACCACACCGGCTCCCCAGGACTGCGGCTTAGGAATGAATATATATATATATTCTCTTTCTCTCTCTCTCTCTCTCTCTCTCTCTCTCTCTCTCTCTATAT
>NC_043705.1:105766300-105820287 GCF_006229205.1 Suricata suricatta | reverse complement strand
CGTGAATGTGTAACACTCGATAAACTGCAAAGTGCTCTTGTAAGAGAGCACTGCACGTCCGCCCGGCAGCCAGGGTTGCAGCGGACTTGCCGCATTCCTCTGGAGCTGGGCAGTGTTGCAGAACTGAGCACACAGCAATAAACCTGCAGCTCTCAAAGGCCGAAGATCGTAGCAGTTACTTTATTTGATGTATAAGATCATAATGCGCTTTGTGGAAAGGATAATAGGTCAAAGGGGTAGAGAAGAAGGGTGGAGAAGAAGGAAGGATGTGGTCCTGAGGTCAGACAGATGGTAGAATGGGGCAACAGTCTCTGAACCTCTGGAAGTCCTAAACAATACTCTAGTTATGCTGGGAGACAGGTCGTCATTGAAGAAAGAAACCACAGATTTCCTCCTCCTGATCACCTCAATCTACTTCTTCCACCATCCCCGAGAGACTCTCAGTGCTAAGTCCTAAGCCGCCTGACCCCCAGCCCTGGTGCCCGGATTTAAAGCCCATTCCTCAGGTGCCCCTTCTCTTTATTCAGTGTCACATGGCTGGAGTTCCCAGCTGTGTAAATGAGGGCTTTTGGTGCACTTGGACTTCAGGGCCCAGGCCACCAGTTTGGGAATGGGAATAGCTCTCTGAAGTTTGTGTTTATGAGGGAGGACAGCGTGTGACAGTGCCAAAGGAAGGAAAGTGCAGTGGCAGAGTCGAGGGCACAGCGCCCCTAAAGATGACATGCAGGGGAGTAAGTTTGGGGGATGAATATAAAAGTGCAGGACCTTGGGAGCCCTGCCATTCACTCTGTAACCTTAAGGAAGTCATTTATCCTCTCTTCATCTGCAAAATAAAAGGGTTGATCTATGTCAGGGGTCCCTAGCCAGGATCATTTAGAACCTTACTAGTCAATCTGTTGGTCCTTGGAACCTGGGGGCTCTTAGAAATGCAGGCTCTCAGGCCCCAGCCCACTCCTTCTGAGTCTGAATCAGCATCTAACTGAGATTCTCAGGTGATTCATACACATGCTAAAGTTTAAAGAGCATTGGTGTAGAGACTCTTGCTGACATTACGTGTTTCTGGGTCCCCCTCCTGAGAGATCCAGTTTCAAGAATCTAGTACGGTGGTGGGAAACTATGTTTGACAAGACCCTCACAACTACATTGGAGAGCTGCTGAATTATAGAATTGCCTTAAGTCTCCAGGATTCTGTTGGTCCTTAAGACACTCTGAAGGGAAAGTGATTTTTCTGGGGGTGAATGGGAGGGAAGCTGAGAATGGACCTTTCCAGGAAGGGAGTAGAGGCTTATACTCCTGGTGCCTGTGGGTTGCCCGGTACCCAAAGCAAGAGAGAACGCTGCCCATTTCACGGCTGGGATTAATGACTGTCAGCAACTCCCTGTTAAGACGGTAAACTCATTTAGCAACGGACACTGAAAAACAGCCGAATCCAAAGGCAGAGAGTGGTAATCTAATTGCACTGAATTAGCCTCAGGAGACTCAGACAATATCAACTTCAGAAAACCACAAAAGGATCCTTTATAAGGAGTTTCAAAAGCTTTGGGGCCTCAGCACCCCTCATAAGGGCTTGCATTACAAAGCATAGACACTGTGTGGGTAAGTCCCTCTCCTCAGCATCACAGGGCATTGTTCTCTTCTACTGTGCTTTCTGAATGCATTTGCTGGCTGACCCTCTGGGAGTTGGTTCAGGAGAGGCAGCTAGAGTTTTGGGCTGAGAGGCCTCCAGCCATACAAGCCATGGGTCCTGTGAACACTATCCATGCTTGTGGACTTGTCTGTAGAACAGTGCATTTTCTAGTGGTCTTTTTTGGCTCTGACATTTTCTTATTCTGAGGTCCTCCTCATTTCTTAAAAACAGCCTCTTACGTAACCAGGTGATTTCTTTAACAATCCTTTGTTGCATCGTGTGTGTATTCATTGCTCAACTTATTCATCACCCATCCATTTTAAAGAAGGAAAAGGTATGAGTGAATGTGTGTTTATGGCGTGACCCAGAGAGCTTACAAAGATCGGATAGTACTTTGGGGATCAGGAAAGGAAAAAATATAAGTATCATGAAGATTTGTTTCTGACCTGCATTCATTTACTTTTTTGTAGTAAATTACAAATCTCAATCCTCAAAAGCCACTTGAATTTCTACATCCCTCCTGGGAGATGGATTTCTCTGCTTTCATACCTCCAGTGACAGGGACACTTACTACCACTGAGGCAGACCCTTGCACCATTTGATGCATCTTCCAGAAAGTTCCAAATTACATTGAACTAGAATTTGTGTGTGTACATTAAAATAATTACCCATCAATTTGCTGAAGTTCTTCTCTTGGAGCTATATGGAATAAATAAAATTTACTGTTTCCCAAATGGGGTCCCTGGATACCTATGGGGTTCATGAAATAGTAATGAGGATTCAGAATCTCTTTTAAACATTTCAGAGACTCTAACAAATCGAATATTTACTTCTGACAAGCTCTATGGACTAACTAAAAAGCATCACGTGTCTTTACTTTTGTTTTTTCTTAGGTCAACTCAGTGTGGTGACATTGCCTATCCCATAATGTTCAGTGGTTCTGAACATTATCAAAGGCAGTTATGTATGCCTTTGATTAATAAAGATGGGGAAAATAAGTTAATGGTGAATAGGATTTGGTTAACAAATTTTTAAAAGCAGAGACTTTATGGGTGAAGGAAAACCCCAAATAGAATCCCTGATAAAAGTATAGAAACTTTTGGTCTTTTTTTTTTTTCATGCCCCTCTTCAGATCTATAGGGACAACAATCAAGCAGCATGCTTTCTCATCATCCAAAGCACTTCCTGGGGGAAATAGACATATTTATGTGATTTGTTAATAACTGTATCTAGAATAGGATAACCCTCCAGAGTAAAGTTGCTTAATGAGGTCCTCAGTTCTTTCAGACTTTTGAGTCTGTATATAATGCAATGTTGCTACTTCTTATAACAATTGAAATATGCTGCAATATTTTTAACCAAGACCATTCTATCATGGAAATTGGAGGAAGACAATCCTTAACTGGCACAGTTAAAAAGGATTTTAGAGAGAGCTATTTGTTGATTACCTTCATCTTACAGCTGGGGAAACTGAGGGCCAGAAAGGTCAGGGAAACCTGTCAAGGTCAGCCCACTAGCTAAATTCTGGATCCCAAGCCTCCTGCCCTTTGGGCCAAGACCGCTTTGCCTAAAGCAGCAGAAAACCCGCAGAATAGCATCAAGATGGCCAGGCGGGAGACAGTGCCATCCATCTTAAAAATCGTTCTGGCTTCTGCCAGCTGATGAAGGAAATAAAGTTAATGACGCCCACATAAATGCGATGCTGTCGCAGGACGCATATACAGACTGTCGGGAGAGGAGCTCTGCGGGCCCTCTGAAGAAGGAAAGAGGTTTTTAATGTAGCTTTAAAGAGAGCAGTGTCTCCTTTTTCTGCAAGGACAGGGACTGTGGCATCTGTTACCTCTGTGCCCCCCATAGAGTGGAGAGTTTCAGAATAGACACATAAATACAAGGTAAATAAATGCCTAGTGAAGAAATCAAGGCAGCGTCGGTGCTGAAACAAATTCATTCTGAGCCTTTGTGGGTGTGGGCCTCTGTCTTTCACAAAGACTTTATCCCAAGCTGGAGACAACATAGGGGTGTTGGGATCAGTCATTTGAGTTGATTGGTAAGCAAACAGAGTCCCCAAGATGCAGAGTCTTGTCAAAGCCATGCTGCAGGATGGGAGCAGAGCTCACATTAGAACAGGGCTTTCAAATCCTAGCCTCACTACTTTCTCCACTGCAGCGCATTTGTAACCTCTTTTGTAGAAGTTGGTCTCAAGAATAAATTCCCTAAATATCCCCTGACAGGTCATTACCAGTTTTCAAGTATGAAGTTATGTACCAATTCATATCTCTGTTTACCAGCCTAGGGGCCTTATCTAAGCTATCCTTTGGGAATAAAAGATGTAATGTTTTCTTTTTCTCTTACTCAAGATTCCTAAGCCCCCAGAAGAGGGTAGACTGACAGTTTTAATGACCCTGGTGCAAGCTTGCCCAAGGAACTTCTTTCCTTAGGAAAGAAGTCCTTTGCCCATTTCAGAAGCTCTTAAACACTTTCTGCAGTGCCCAAAACACAGTGGGTAAGATTTGAGGAAAATACAGCTATGCTACTGGGAGGAAAAGACCCCTGCCTGTGGTCATCTCTCTCTCCTGGCCAGCTTGGAGACTGGGAAGCCAGAGGGGGGCACCTCAAAAGAAAACTCATTTACCTTTCAACTGGGTGGTTTTCTAGGACCAAGATATGAAACAATCTAGTTACCGTGTTCCTCTTGACCCTAGTGTGAATAGAAACATCTTTTCTTCAAGGTTTTAGTGACCTGTCTTAACAAATGAGTGCCATGTTCAGCACAAAGCCCTGTGCGAGGAAACATCTACTGGGATGGCAGATGAAAGTGACACATAAAGAAAAACTGATCATCTTTTGGGAAACCACCCAATGGATTACACTTGGTTCTCTCCTCTACCTCTATTCCCTTTGCAAGCATAAGCTAGGCCCCTTTTTGCTTCATTGGGGTGATTTGTGTGGTTCATGGGGGGCATTTTCTCAAAGAAACTAGACTTTTCTCCTCATTATAATTAGTACATCAGAACAGCAGATTTAATAGTTGGTCTTTCTATACCAGTGGTCTCATCTGCAGACAATTTTTGCACTTCCTACGCCAGGATTTTTGGCAGGGTCTGGAGACATTTTTGATAGTCATGACTGGGGGAGGGGATGTCACAGAGGCCACAGTACTACTACCAAACATCTTGCAATGCACAGGACTGCCCTCCTAATAAAGATTATCCAGTTCAAAATGTCAATGATGCCGAGACTGAGAAACATGGTTATATGCTATGGGTCTATTTTAATTACTCAGAAGATAAAAGATGTTGGGTCCTTCCTGGGCCCTTCCAGCCATAAGCTAGAAGGTAAGGGTTGTGGAAATCAAAGCAACTTCCCTTTGGCTGGCAAAGGAGGTTTGAAAGGAATGTGCTTCTACCATTAAAAAAAACCATATCTTTGCCTATTATTTTTGACCAGTCTGGATATAAAGTCCCATCTCCAACTGAAAATAAAGAGACAAAAATGTAGGTTATTGAACCCTAGAATGTCACTCATGGTTTTTAGAACCATAGGCTTTTAAAATACCAGAGCAGGAACTTCAGCCAAATCACCTCATTTTACTTCTGGGGTCACAGTTGATGAGCACTGCAGTGCTGTTTGTCTCCCAGTCCCCTACATCTCTCTCCCCTTCTGCTCTTTCGAAGGCCTCGATGCGTTGTCTGTGTTGGCACCATATGAGATTTCTGCCTCACTTGGATTGCTGTTTTGTTTTACTGTTTACTGTCATTACGGCCCTTTCGCTGGTTAGGTACTAATGCAGCAGCACCTCTGTTATTGAGCTCCCAGATTTCCCCAAAAAGGTGAGCAGCTGGCATCATTTAATCTAAGTAGTACCTGCATGCCTGAGATGATTGGACTGGCTCATTCCAACATGGTGCCTGTCCCTTGAGGGAGAAAGGGTTATTCACATGGAACCTGCTAGGGAGCTGCCAGTCTCCATTTACTCCCACATACAATTCTATTGAGTCCCCAGATTTTAATGCTTCTGTATTTTCACCTAAAATTTAAAAAAGTAGAGAGTTAGAAATGAAAGTGCCAATGACACAAAGACAATACTTTCGCTCCTTTTGACCTTATTTCCCAATCTCTCTGAAAAAATTGCAGAGAGGTTTCCGTAGTTCAATTCCTAGTTTCATTATTTTATGTTTCAGAACAGTTCTGAAACAACATTTACTCCTCAGATGATGTAGTTATTCCTCTGTTTTGAAAGCGCAGTGGTACCAATCCCTTCCCAGCTCTCCAGAGTCATGACTCTTCTTTCCTTATAAACACAGAATCCCATACACACTGTAGCTCAGATATGTCTTGAAACATGTAGGGGAAGGAGATATAGAGTGATGTTTCCTGACGGGCCACCACCAGTTTACTTAAAGAATTAACAGAGTAGATTTATAACCTTATCAAAATGATTACAATGCAAACCTTTTTAACTGTGTCTCCCTTTTGTGAAAGACAATGTCGGGGAGAAGAAAATCAAGTGTATTGTTCCTCAAGAAAAAAAGGAGTCGGGTGTGTGTGGAGGGGGCTTGGTTCTATTAATTTGCTCTTTAATCTTTCTGGTTCAGTTCTGACTCTGGAAGCCAAACAGAGAATCAATTTGCATACAAATGTTACCAAGTACCCCACTTCCGTGGCATTTTACAGTTCTCTACGTATGTAGAGGAGAAAGGATTTGATATTGTTAAGAGGATACTCCCTGCCCTTCTCTCCATAAACTAGCTACATTTCACAAGGCCCTGGATTGTTGGACTTTTTCATTCTATCTACTGCCTATTTACATTCTGAGCTGTGGGCTGGACTATGGCCTATCAAAGAATTATTTGAACTAGAGATTAGAAGCTTTAACATTGGGTATCTCAGGAACGGAGGGGGTCTTTTCTCCATTTTAAGAGAAAGACATGAAGAGACGTTCACACATAGACCCTTAGAATATGGAGTTGGGGGAAGTGTCATTCAATTAATTAAACAACCGACAGGTTAGTCAAATCAACAATTCATATGCAGAATTCTCCACAATAATAAAAGGAAAAACAAGAATTAGTTGTTGGTTTATGAGGGGAGAGAATATTTGGCGGTTACTTATTTTTCAAAATAACCTAGAGTGGGCTTTTCAAATGGCTGTTAATACAGTGCCATGGTAAAACATGAGAGGCATGTATCTAAAATGAGGAAGATTAATGATCCCTGCGGGTCATGGAAGAAGAATAATTTTTTTCAATTCATATAAATGGAATTTATCATAACCATCTCTGACGATGGCTGATTCACCCACTTACAAAAGAACTATCTATTTCAATGCTTCCTGAAGAGGGTGATTTTTCACTTTTCACTTGTACTAACATAGAATACTAAGCCTGTAGGCAGAAAATTTTAACCGGAAGAGATAACATGTGAAAGAACTCAGCTACAGATTCAGGGACAGACATAAATTAAACAAAACAAACAAAAATTATCCATCAGTTCAGGATCTGCAGCTAACAAAGTAAGAGTTTGGAAAGGTGAGTGGGTGGGAGGAGGGAGTCAAAGTTTCAAAAGGGAAATGTTTCCCAGAATCTCTTCCTAAGTAGATCCATTCTGCATCCAAGTTCAGGGTTTTACAACCTGAGGTCATAACACTATTGTTTCCAAGCACTAAGCCTCAGCCACCTCCCCCCCCACCCCCCGCAAAACAGAAAACAACAACAAAAAAGGAGAAAATGAAATGTTGTGTCCACCGATTTCGAGTGCAACCTTCCCCGTCACCGCTAGTTGTCACTTGGCTCCCAGACGGGAGAGCTGAGGTTTTCGGCACTGCGGTTAGAGAGAATGCAGTCCTAATTAAACTGAGTAACTCCTAAAGCTTCCTCTTAAAGTCCTCAGCTCAGTGAGAGCCAATATGTAGAGGGGCTGGGGGCCAGTGTTGGGGCGGGGGTACAGCAGATGGAAGGACAAACAAATCACAAAAACCCGGCAAACAGCTGCCAGAGCAGCGACTGTCTCAGATCTCCACGCACAAGCCAGACACCCTGCGGGCGGGGTGGGGTGGGGGAGCGGGGGTTGGAAGGACCCGATTGCAGCGGTATACAGCAGCCCCTTCCCCCCACCCCCCAAATGAAGGGATAACGGACAGAGTCAGCCTCAGTGCTGCTTTCCCCCATTTCCATTACAGCGATGTGGTCAGTAGAAAATTGCATACCTGAAGAATACAATGGTCTCCCAAAGGTAGAGTCGAAGAGTATTGAAGCTGTACATTTTTCAGGTCCTTGTGCTTTGTAGTCCACGAGTTATGAGGGTAAAAATGTTGCAAATTGGCACTTACAAAACCAGTGAGCGCTATTGATAAAATAATCCAGATGCTAAGGGGAGGTGGGGAACAGGGGCGCGGAGGGAGAGCCCCACGGGAAATTGGAACGAGGGGGCTGAAGGTACCACGGACAGAGGCAGCCGTGAAGCGTTTCAGCACCACGGAGAGCGTCCAGCCCTGCTTTTCAGGAGCGCGGAGTATTGTTGTTTGTTGAACTCCAGCTCGTCTGTTGGCTCCCTGCGGCGCTGGGGAGGCACGTTTGGGGGTGGGTATATTTTCTTTTTTACCCCTGTTTTTCTGTTTAAACGGCCAGCTCCATGCAAGGGAAAAAAATCTTCTGTGGCGATCAGAGCGCTGGCCTCCGACCGTTAGACTGGGCGAGCATCCCGGGTAGAGAGAGGAGGGCTTTATGCCCCTGGGCTGGCCTGAGGGGGTTAGGGGCTAGGGGAAGCGATTGACGGTGCTGCCTTCAGTTAAATCCCGAAGAATGTGCCAGGCTGGCGCATCGCGACTGAGTCCCGGAATCTCGTTTCCCTGCCTGCGTGCGAGTCTGTTGTCGCCTTGCGATCACTGTTCTCTGGTCCCCGCCGAATAAGTTATGATCGCTGCAGGAAAGGTGTCCCATTGCTCAGGGCTGCAGGCATGAGAGAGTTCAGGGCAAGTTTCAGGGGCTGCCAGGGTCCATGGCGACCCCGCGGGGCTCAGGATCCAAGGCTTCAGATGCATCTCGATTTTCTGAGCTCGTCCATCTTCCTTGGCCAGGACTCCCTCAGATCTTCAGACTTTCTTACTGCATTAATTTAACAAACTGGCGGCATGGGAGCTGGGGGGTTCGGGGGGGGGGGGGGGGGGGGGGGGGGGGGGGGGGGGGGGGGGGGGGATGAAGGCTGATGGGAGGGGGTGGAGAGGAAAAAAGGGGGGAAAACTCCTTAGTATCTTCAAACCCTCCCACTCGAGATGCTCATTGGCCCTCGGCTACAAAAAACAGATCTTTTCTCAGTGTTTGACCAATCGCCTATTAGACTCTGGGTTGAGTTTAACGCTTAAAGTGCTGGAGGAGATCCTCCACTTCCCTTTCCTTTGCAAGCGGGCAGTGGGGTGGGGGAGGTTATGGAGTTAATCTCTCGAGGTCTCTTAAAATATTGACTCGATATTTAAAGAATGTAGTTGTATATGAGTAAAACAAACACCTTGGGTCCCAGTTCGGAACTGCCTCTGGGCTCAGCATATCATCTTAAAAGGGAAGAATTGAACCAGATCCCTGAGTTTCCGTAGAGCTCTGAAGTTTTAATATTTGGTGCAGAAGTAAAGGAGAGATTTCAAAAAGACATCTCTTCCATAAAATACCCCTTCTCTTCCCCTGGGCTACTGCACTAGGAAAATACAAGAGAAATTCCTTGAGCACTTTCCAGGGTCCAGAGGCAGCAGTCCTGGCCTCACTGCTGGCATCCTTTGGGGAGATAAGGAAGAAATGCTCTCTTCCAACTGGACAGGAGACAGTTTTATTTACATTTCACAAGCTAGGGCAACATAGCCTAAGAGAGCTGTGCTTGTTCTAAAATAATGATTGAGCCAAGCTATACATACAGGTATCTAGTACTTAATCACTCCTGCTTCTTTTTTTCCTCTTCCTCCTGCTTCTCTCTTTCCCACCTTATCTGAGCCTCAGAAACCAGCTAGCTATACATTTCACCCTAGAGCCCAGCTGGGGAGGTGGAGTTAATCAGATTTTCTCCAAGCTCCCATAATTTAGTGGATTAATAGCCTTGCAGGATTTTCTGTCTGATTTGAACTGGCTGGGACTCTGGGGTCTCTCCCTCCTAGCCTACAAAGTGGGGGACTTCTTCTTTCTCAGCAACATTAGGAACTCCTTCTTTTGAGTTTTTGAAGGTTGGTTTTCCTTGGAATAGTTCTTAACAGTTCAGTTCTCTCCAAGTCCAGGCGTTCTCCCCAAAGAAGTCTGGAAAGCTTTGTACTCTAGCCTCCTAGAGACTGTTCGTGTTCAACACTTTTATTTACAGAAGAGCAGGGATTCCCCCATCCCCACCCCCCACCCCACCCCACATTACTCTCTTTTATTGGCTTCCATACATTGGAACAGTGATGGGCTGTTTAGAATTTCCATGAGTGTCTGAATGGTGACTGGGAAGGAAATGTTGCTTAAAAGGTGGCTGTTCATGTGAGTTTGATAAAAATTTATATTATCTATCTATCCATATCTATCACTAACCTTTATTAGCATGCTTTTTATGTATCAGGTACTAGTGTACACTTCCCATAATCTCATTTATTTCTCACAGTAATACCTCAAGGTAAATATTATCTTTGTGAATGTATTTATGTACATGTATGTGTACATTTGCAAGTAGCTTGGGCAAGACAAATATGTATATTTCTGTGTATAAATTGATTTGTTATCCATAGCCACACGAATTCTGAAGCATATGTGTGGTGTATATGTGTATTTATACATTTGTGTTTGTAAATGGTCTCTGTCCACAAAGGCATATATGTATGCATCTATTTGCGTCATTTTTGTATCCCTGAAGGTACTAAAACAAACTGTGATGTCACAACTTTGTCCTTGTATGGGAAGGTGGATGCAGCATGTAGAAGTTACTTTTCCTTTTCCTTCAAGGGATGCTCTGTGTGTGTGTGTGTGTGTGTGTGTGTGTGTGTGTGTGTGTGTTGTTGCTGCTGCTGCTGTCATGGGTGTGACTGGCTCCAAGGCTTTGGACTATGTAGGAGATGAGAGTGATTATTATTTGGGGGCACCTGTTTTCTCGTAGGCTTCTGTTTACTAAGAGGCTCTTTTATTTAATAGCATACATGAAGTAAGAGTGTGCTAAGCATTGGGGATATGACAGTATGTAAGAGAAACAGCACTTTGAACTTCTGAACTTGGACTAACTTTGGAGGTTCAGTGGGAAAAGCTCCTCATGATTGTGAATCTATACTTTTTACCCCATATCTCATATATTTCATATGCCTATAAGCAGTATACTTGGATCTTTTTGTCTTGTGTAGGTTACTATTGAAACTGTCTGCAGGTTTGGAGGTCAGAGATTATGTTCTTATTTTATCTCTGCCTCAAAAGGGTGGATGATACTGGATAAATGACCAAATCTCTTTGGACCCAAGTCAAACAGGGAGAGAAACATACCTTGGCCTCATCACAAGAAGCTGCATAGAAGAAATGGCATTCAGGTCTAATCTTACTGTGACTACCATGCTATGAAACAGAAATTTTGGTGCTATGAAACAGAAATTTTGGTGGAATGGAATGAATTTGCTTCAGCAGATGGTCCATTTCTAATGATAAGTATTCTGTGTAGCCTAATTCCAATACTTGAGTGGCCCCTTACAGGTAGCCAGATTTGAATCCTTCTAAGTATGGATACATTTTGGCCTACACTGAGCCTTCTTTTATTACTCAAGTCAATTCATTCTTTCATTAATTCCACAAATATTTATTGAGCATTTACTGTGTGTTAGTCACTATTCTAGGGACTGGGGATATATAGCAAGGAACAAAACAGGTAAAGATTCCCATTTTAATGGAGTGTATCTCCCAGTGGAGGGAGGCAGAAGATAGAAAAGTCAATTTATGATGTATTAGGCAATCATAAGGATTAAGGAGGAGAAAGTGGTCTCAGGGCAGAGTGATGTAGAAGTACTATCTTATATAGGGTGGTCAGACCAGGGAGTGCTTTCTGAAAAAAAGAAAGACATTTGAACAAGTGACTGAAGGAAGTGAGGTAAGGAGCCATGTGAACCTCTGGGAGGGGTGAGGGGAAGGAGAGCTTTCCAGGTAGTGTGAAAGCAAATGTAAAGAGCCTGAGAGGGAAATACGCTTAGAGTGTGCGAGAAACCGCAGGGAGGCCAGTGTGCCTGGGTGGAGTGAGTGAAGGTAAGAGGGCCAGGTTAGAGAAGTCTGGGGCCTGGGGCGTACACTACCTCCAGGGCATAGTAAGGACTTTGGGTTCTATTTTGAGTGAGACCCATTGGAGGGTTTCACACAGAGGGGTAACAACATCTGACTTAACATTTTAACAGAATTAGTCTGGCCACTGTGTTTAGAATAAAATGTGTAGGGAGAGAGGGGGCAAAATGAAAACAGGGATACTAATTAGAAGCTACTGAAAAAAAAATCCACATGAGAGATTCTTAGAGACTGTTCTTGTTCAACATTTTTATTTACATAAGAGGAAAATTATATCCAGAGAAGTTAAATGACTCACCCTCTAGACCAGTAGCAGGGTTGGGACCAGAATACAGGTACCTAATTATAGCTGAAGGGTCTTTCCAACATTTTTTGCTCCATTTAAGATGAAGGGCATAGGGAGAGAAGGTAAAGGAAATCTACAAAGGAAGGGACTTTACCTGGCTTATTGCTGATAGATGTCTAGCACCTGCACAGTGCGGGGCACATAGGAGGAGCTCAGTAGATATTTCTTGCAAGGATGAATGAGTGGATAAATGAAAGAAGAATAAAAAGATTTAGGCAGAGGGCCTGAAGAGGGAAAGAAGAAGGAATAGTGTTAATCAGGTGAGAGTATGCAAGCCCGATCCAGCTAATGTAATGAACACGATGCCAAGCCTCTGACCATGATGACATTCACAGAGGAGAGTGCTGGACGTCTCAAAACTTCTTTGACAGGCCTCAGTGATACTTTGTAAAGAGAGACAGATATTTGGAGCAACTAAATGGCTTGCCTAATTGTGCTGAAGTATTATGATGAATATGGGTCTTCAAATGGTACTACGGAGAAGACTTTCCTCCAAGAAGCTGGAGGCTTACTGCCAGCCTTTCCTAACCTAACTTAGAGAATGAACTTGCTTTTTTTTTTTTCTTCAATTGCAAGGCAATAGTATGTTCTCTGTGCTTTACAGAAAGGACCTCAGAACTACTTGGGTGATCTCAGTGGCACTAGGAGAGTTTTTAGTCATGAGGAGTGGATACATAAAATACCGAGAGACCTTTCCTTTCATTTTTCTGATTAGTCACACAGAAGTCAGGAAATTGGAATGACTGGCTTCAGGTATCACACAAGGCAGAATCTAGAACTCAGGACTCCTGTCTCTCAAGTCCTGGCTCCTAACACCTTCATTTGAAGACCTAAAATAAAAGAAGAGGAGGTAGGATCAGTGAAGAAGAAACACCTCATATCAAGACTGATTAGTCCCTGGCTTTCTGCCCAGAGATTCTCCAATTTAGTTTTGCAGCCAAGTCTATACATGTGCTCTGGGTTCCAGCAGATTGACTTCCACGTGAGACTTTTCATCATCTCTTTGTGCTGCTTTCCTATCTTCCCATCAAACCATTCTCTGTCTCTTTCTTCCTACTTTCTGCTCTGTCTGTCCTTAACTCCTATTTCATGTTTATCCAGTCAGGTCCTCTTATTGGGTCTCTCACTGCCTCCACAAGGAGTTTTGGCATGAAGAAGGTTTGGCAGAGGATATGCTTTTTTTTTTTTTTTCTGAGTTTTCAACTCAGTGGTTCATTCGTTTAAAAAGCACACATATTTTGAACACCAGCTGTGTGTGTGATACTATGCTGAGGTTTTACATCTCTATTAAAAGAGTTGTTCAGTTGGTTTTTAACAAATATTTATTGACTAACTTCTCTGGGCTAGGAATTATGGCAAAGGGTCATAATCAGTGTTGGTTGAAGGCGATTCTTGTATTACATATTTAAAATCCATTTAAAATGGAAATACACATCTATTAGTGCATAAGTTTTGTTAAGTTACTCATAAAATGGATACTATCCATATAATGATACAGAAACATTACCGGCATGCTCAACACTTGCCTCCCATTCTCTCCCAGCCATTATATGCCAAAGGTATCTGCTATTCTAATATCTATACTTTTATTTTGCTTGCTTTTGGCTAAGTGAAGTAATCTTCATTCATGGGAGGGTATTAACTTGTAACTTTCCTTTTTAAAACTGTCTTTTTCAGGTTTTGGTATGAAGACTGTGGTAGCTTCTTCACAAGTTGCAAATGTTTTTCTCTTTTCTATTCCTTAGAGACATTTATATAAGATTTGGTGTTATTTCTCTTTTAAATGTTTGGAAGTGTTCACTGGTGAAGCCATTTGGGCCTAGAAGTTTGTTAGTGGAAAGTGTTCACTTACAGATTCCAATTATTTAAGGATCCTTATTTAGATATAGGACTGTTAAAATTGATAGTTCTTGGGTAGCCTGGGTGGTTCAGTTGGTTAAGTGTCAGACTTTGGCTCAGGTCATGGTCTCACAGTCCATGAGTTCAAGCCCCATGTCAGGTTCTGTGCTGACAGATCAGAGCCTGGAGACTGCTTCAGATTCTGTGTCTCCCTGTCTCTCTGTCCTTCCCCCATTCTCACTCTGTCTCCCTCTGTCTCTCAAAAAATGAATAAACATTAAAATTTTTTTTACAAGATTGATACTTCTTATGGTGGTTTTAGTAAGTTGTATTTTTTCTAGGCACTTGTCCAATTAATATATATTTTCACATTCATTTACATTACATTGCTATAATCCTCTTACTTTGTTAGTCCCTAAAATCTATAGTGATGTTTTCTTTTCTGTTTGTTATATCATAATTTGTGCTTTCTTTTTCCTTGATTATTTTTTCTAGGGGATCAACCATTTTTTGGTCACTTTAAATAAACAGCTTTAAAATATTTTCTGTATTATATATTTGTTTTCTATTCTTTCTTTCCTTTTTGCTTTCAACTTATGCATTTTTTTTTGTTTATTTTTTTTTCTGGCTTCTTGAAATGGATCCTTCATTGACTTTTAACCTTCCTTTTTTTCTAATACGTATTTAAGCCTTTGTGTTTTCTCCTGCACTTTACTTTAAATGCATCCCCAAAGTTATACTTTCATTATTATTCAGTTCAAAATATTTTCTAGTATACTCCTTGCTTTAGATTTTGATCCTTAGCAGTGTCTGAAAGTTTACTGATAATTATATCATTCCATTCTTTTCTGCCAACTATAATATCTTTGAAAATTCAGCTGTAGACCTTATTTTTGATCTTTAAAGGCAATGCATCTTATTTTCTGATAGTTTTTAATATTTTACTGACTTTGGTTTTATCAATTTTATATTATGTGCCTATGTTTGTTTGCTTGCTTTCTTCCCCAAGGAGTCAAACACAGTTTAACTAATTAATTAATTGTTTTTTTTTGCACATGTGTGTGTGTATGTGTAGTTTTTATTGAAGTATAGTTTTTTTTTTTCAAAAAATTTTAAATGTTTTTTATTTATTTTTGAGGGACAGAGAGAGACAGCATGAGCAGGGGAGGATCAGAGAGAGAGGGAGACACAGAATCTGAAGCAGGCTCCAGGCTCTGAGCTATCAGCACAAAGCCTGATGTGGGGCTCGAACCCACTAACTGTGAGATCATGACCTGAGCCGAAGCTGAACTCTTAACTGATGAGCCACTCAGGCGCCCCTATTGAAGCATAGTTGGCACACAATGTTACATTAGTTTCAAGAGTACAACATAGTGATTCAACAAGTCTATGCTGTGCTGGCAAGTGTAGCTACCATTTGTCACCATTTTAACACTGTTACAGTGCCACTGACTCTATTCCCTATGCTGTGCCTTTCATCCCCGTCCAACACTATTTTAGAACTAAATAGGAAAGATTGAGTAAGGTTGTATGCTGAACTTTCCTAATAGACATTTTCTCACTGGGCTCTGTGTTATGGATTATACCAGTCCCATTAGGCACCTTCATACCATTCACAAAAGACGTACAAATTGTGTCATTTGGATGAAGAGTCAAGTTTGAAAATAACACTTTCCATTCTTTTTGCTTTTAGAACAATTCTCAAAACACATTTATTATGCTCCCAGCCCATCATTGTTCAATTAAGTGTTTCTTCTAAAAATAACTTGGAGTAAGAGAATCATTTACTTTATATGTATTAAAAAACAGAACTCATCCATTTTCTCCATGTTCCATGGAGGGAGAAACTGGTTCAACTAAAGAGATATAGTAGAAAATAGCTTTTCTGTTGGGGTTCTCTGTTTTAATGATGAGAGAAAACCCTCTGTCATTTTCGCCTGGGTTAAACACAATGGTATCAATATCTTTTTCTTCCTCTGAATCTTGATCTGGCATCCAACATTGATATTTCCCATCCAAAGAATGAATATTTCAAAGCTTGGAGTGTCCTTCCTTGAAACACTACTGATGGGATTTTCCTTCCTGGAGGAAGGAAACTGACACATGGCCAGTTCTCTTCCAGGCCCATCCTGTGCCACCCTCTGCCTGGTCCTGGCAATACCCAGACTGTTCATTGCACCTCCTGCCCACTGTGGGCTCCACCCCAGCAGTCCACAGTGGTTGGCAAGGTTGGATTTTCTTTGTGAATATCTCAGAGCTCTTTGGGTCTTCTGTCTCCCTTTTCCTCAAATTTGTGATTTGATGTATTTCATCAGTAGTAGGTATTTTTTCCATTATTGCTCATTCATTCTCTCTTCTCCATCTAGAATCCCAGAATTACCCATATGCTAAGACTTTTTCATGATGTTTGTATGTCACTTATGTCTGTTTCTGCATTTTCTATTCTTTTTTGCCCCTCTGCATCTATCTGGATCTTTTCTACTCTTTTTAGTAATCATCTCTTCTCCTGTGTTTAATCTCTTTTATACTTCTATACTGAATTAATTTCAATTGTTTTAATTTCAAGGCTAGCATTTTCACTCCTTTTTTTTTTTTCCTTTAAAAAATAGATTGCTGTTCTCTGGAGGAATTATCAATCTTTTCAGCTATTTTCTGGAACATAATCATCATGACTATTTAAAACTTCCTGTCTGGGGTGCCTGGGTGGCTCAGTTGGTTAAGCGACTGGCTTCAGCTCAGATCATGATTTCACGGTTTGTGGGTTCAATCCCCGCATTGGGCTCTGTGCTGACAGCTAGCTCAGACCCTGGAGCCTGTCTTCAGATTCTGTATCTCCCTCTTTCTCTGACTCTCCCCTGATCTCACTGTCTCTCAAAAATAAATAAAAAACATAAAAAATTCCTGTCTGATAATTCTAGAATCTGGGCTATCTGCAGGTATCTTTCTATTGCCTGATATTTTAAAATTGGATTTTGATTATTTGTACATGTTTGTTATCATGCCTAGTATTTTTGCAGTAAATACTTTAAATTGTATATAAAAAATAACATTGGCTCTCAATCATGTTATCTTCTAGAAAGGATTAAATTTCCTTCTGGCTGGCAAAGAATGGACATATTGTCTTGATTCAACCATGTGTTGAGATGATTTCAAGCTTTTTTTCAGGTTTTGTAAGGAGTTTCTATTTCCTCCCCCCTGTTTTTTTTTATTTTTATTTTTTAGTATACGTCTTTTAGGGGCCATAAAATTTGTATGTAACATTGTATAAGTTTCAGTGTACAACATTGAAATTGACATCAGAATACACTACAAAGCAATCACCACCAACGGGCTAGTAACTATCCCTCCCCATAGGAAGGGTGTCTATTTCTGATTTGCCTTACTTCTTGGGCATGGCCCATCAGGTCTCAACTGAAAGGCTAGTATACTCTCTTTGGTGGGTCCTGAACTCCAGTTTCTGTTTTCACAACTGTAGGGGGCTCCCAAAATCCTTACTTAGTAATTTTACCTCTTATCAGCTACTTTTTCAAAAACCATTTTTTAAAAATTCTGTTTTGTAGCAAAGCCCTCCCTGACCATCCTCCCTGAAGTACCACACTCATCACTCTCATTAATTTTATCTTATTTTAGAATTTACAGAAGAATTCCCATCTACCCTTTACCTAGTTTTCCCTAATGTTAACATTTTACGTAAAATGATATCTTTGCCAAAAGTAAGGAAGCAACATTAGCATATTACTATTAGTTAAACTGTAAGTTTTATTTGAGTTTCTCTACGCTTTTCCTTTTTTGTCCTTTTACTGTTCTAGACTCCAATCCAGAACACCACATGATGTTTAGTCATCACATCTCCTTGGTCTCCTCTGCACTGTGACAGATCCTCAGTCTTTCCTTGTTTTTCATGACCTTAACAGTCTGAGCAATGCTGGTCAGGTATATTATAGAATGCCAGTCGATTTTAGTGTGTCTGATTTTCTTTCATGACTGGATTGAGGCTATGAGTTTTTGAAAGAGTATCATGGTGGTAAGGTGCCCTCCTTGTCATGTGGTATCAGTGGGTACATGATGTTTCCTGACTTACCACTGTTGATGTTGACCTTGATCATTTAGTTCAGGTGGCGTCTGGCAGGCTTCTCCTCTGCAAAGTTACTATTTTTCCATCTCCACATTCTGTTCTTTTAATGTGTCTTTAAATCTTGCTTTTACTGAAGGAGAGGGAAATTAGCTCCACCTCTTGGAGGAGGTTATCAGCTATGTTTGCTTGGTTTCTTACACTCTTACCACCTACACCTGCATTTGAGAATTTGGCAAATGCACTGATGAGAAATTGCATGTGGGATGTTGGTCTCACTTCTCTGGTTCCTTTCTCTCTAAGGCTCTTCAATTTCTGGTTGCCTACAACATTTTTTTTTTTTTGGTCTTGTACCCCACTGAAACTGCTAGGCCACTGTTTTTTGTTTTGCCATTTTGTTCTGCAGTGAGAACCAGAAAATGCCCTGAGTGGAGAAAGCACTGATTCAGCCCTTCAAGTCATGGCTGCCTTGGTAGCTCCCACTTAACCTTCAAACACTCAATTTTAGTTTTGACCCAGTTTTTATAGTTTTTCTCAGTAGGATAGTTTGTTAGACACAAATTAATTCTTCATAGTAAGGGAAGGAGGGAGTAAGGAGACAGTAGCGAAGCACTGAAGGGTTCCCACCACTGCTCTGCACCATGCTCGTGGCTCCCTCAACAGAATCCCTCATGGACCTCTTTATCTTAGGCTTACCTTATGCTTTCCTTGGGAACCGGTTGTTACCTGTTTACTTCTATTCTTCCATCAAGCATTTTTTTCTTCTCTAGCTCTCACTTCTACATTTACACCTAACCCATAGTCCATTCTTTACACATTAGCCAGAGTAATCTTTAAATTTTAAAAAAATATTTATTTTTGAGCGACAGAGAGAGACAGATCATGAGCAGGGGAGGGGCAGAGAGAGAGGGACACACAGAATTGGAAGCAGGCTCCAGGCTCTGAGCTGTCAGCACAGAGCCCGATGCAGGGTTCGAACCCACAAACTGTGAGAGCATGACCTGAGCTGAAGTTGGATGCTCAACTGACTGAGCCACCCATGCCCCCCAGCCAGAGTAATCTTTAAAATATTAAACCTCTAGGGGCACCTGGGTGGCTCAGTTGGTAGGATGTCTGACTTCAGCTCAGGTCATGATCTTACAGTTTGTGAGTTCAAGACCCACACTGAGTTCTCTGCTGTCAGCACAGAGCCCTGTTCAGATCCTGTTTTCCTCTCTCTGCCCCTCCCCCTTCTCTCTCTCTCAAAAATAAAAATAAAAAACATTTAAAATGTTAAACCTTTGCATTGAATTCCCTTTGTATTTAGAATGCAACATAGTTCCTTGCCACAGACTTGATCAGCCCTGGCCTTCCCTCTGTGACCATACCTTGTGCCACATCGCCTCTTATCTCACCAGGCTACCAATGTTTTTCAGTTGTTTTTGAGCCCAGATCTTTTTTGTCATTCACATCTCAGTTCAAATGCTGCTCCTCAACAAAGCCTCTCTTGACCCCTTTCCCACCATGATCAGTCATTTTTTAAATTTTTCTTCATTCAATTATCTTTATCTAAAACTTTTGTTCATTTATACATTTACTTTTTCATTTTAAAGCAACATGGCAATGATAAAAAATGGAATCTGGCCATTTGTAGCAAAATGGATGGACCTAGAGGGAGTCATGCTAAGCGAAATAAGTCAGGCAGAGAAGGACAGATACTATATGTTTGCACTCATAGGTCTAACAGGAGAAACCTATCAGGGCACCATGGGAAGGGGAAAGGGGCAGAAAGAGTTGGGGAGAGGAAGTGAGGCAAATCATGAGAGACTTTTGAATGCTGAGCACAAACTGAGGGCTGAAGAGGGAGGGGGGAATGAGAAAAGAGGGTGATGGTCATGGAGAGGGGCACTTGTGGGGAAGAGCACTGGGTGTTATATGGAAACCAACTTGGTGATAAGTTATTAATAAAAAACAAATTAAAAAATAATGCAGCACAGTAATAGGAACTTTCTTCACGTATTGCTAGTACCTATAATTTTTGGCATATAGTATAATTTAATGAAAGAATCAAGTCCTTCAAGATTTATTTACTATGTGACATGCATTGTGCTTCATGCTCCTGAGAACTGTCTTATTAAATTATCACGATAACTCTATGAAGTAGAGTCTATTATTGTCCCCGTTTTACAGAGAAATGATGTTTAGGGCACAGAGACATCAAGTGCCTTGCTCAGTATAGCAGTTAATGTCATTTTTCAGACTTGTGATCTATAGTGTACACTGTAAGTTATTTGTTATAATCATTAGGTTTTCTATGAATTTTACATGTGACAAATTTCCCTCAACTGAACAGTAGTTTCCTTGATGAAAAAATATGACTTTTTTTGTGGATTTCCTTTTTGAATTTCCACCAGAAGGGTTTTCTGAATAGACATCTTTTGTTTTTGCCCAACTGGCATCGTTTGTCATTGTTCTGGTAACAGCACCTAGATTTTCCTTGAAGAACACCAATACCCCTTAACTCGCCCACTGTCAGTCCAGGTGGCTTGGGGTTCACCAGAGATCCAGGGGTGGGAGGGCCTGGCAGGACTGTTTTTATCAATATGCTCCAGGCCCTGAGCATGGACATGCTCAGGAATAAACCTATGACCCAAATCTATCTAATCACAGCTACTTAGACTTAGTGCTTTGAGGATGTAAATAGGAGAGCCCACGGTCTTGTCTTCGCACCAAAACAAAACAAAAAGGATGAAGCCAATACCGAGGAAATCAGAATCAAGAGTTGGAGTGGATCAAGAAGATGTGGTATATATATACAATGGAGTACTATATGGCAATGAGAAAGAATGATATATGGCCATTTGTAGGAAAGTGGATGGACCTTGAGGGTGTCATGCTAAGCGAAATAAGTCAGGCAGAGAAGGATAGATACCATATGTTTGCATTCATAGGTCTAACAGGAGATACCAGGCAGGGGACCATGGGGAGAGGAAGGGGGAAAGAGAGCGGGGAAGAGCAAGGGACACAGATCAAGGGAGACTACTGAATACTGGAGACGAACCATGGACTGAAGGGGGAGGAGGGGAGGAGGTGATGGTCATGATGGGGGGCACTTGTGGGGAGAAGCACTGGGTGTTATATGGAAACTAATTTGACAAAAAACTATTATAAAAAAATAAATTAAAAAAATAAGAAAAAAAAAAAAGAGTTGGAGTGAACCAGTTTCCCAGTGATATTGTTTGATCACCTGCATCCAGCCAGCCTCAAATCATGATCTCCTCTGGCTTTTTTAGTTAAATGGACCAATTAATTGATTTTGTGCTTAAGCTGGTTATAGTTGGATTTCTTTTTTTTTTGCACCTGAAAGAGCCCTGATTTATTTAGTGCTCAATAGATGCCTCTTGATGTTTGACGATGTGCACTTGCAACTTGTACCCAACCCAAGTGTGTATCTGTGTAGCCTGATTAGACACAAAGGGTGTCTCATGGATCCTTGCAGAAAATCTCACAAGGCACCTCTCTCTGCATTGGACCCTTGACTCTCTGTGAGGGCAGGCTCTCCTTTCTCAGGTGGTGGTAATAACAAGCCCGGCAGAGTGGTGCTGAGGCTTGGATACCAATTAGTGAAGCTCTAACTGCAGGAAAACCTCTCAGACATGTCCTAAGTGTCTTAATCTCTCAGTGGGCTTTCTCCTCTCAAGGCTTAGGTGGCTGATAATATGTTTGAGCTGTTGATCCTTTCTTTGATCACACCTTATAGGATTATTCTGTAATGATATGGTGCCGAGGAGCTGAGGCTGTTATTTGGTTGCCTTGCCTCACACTTGGGTCACGTTGCTTCTCTCTGGATTTAAGTTTTCTTTCTTGTCCTTCTGCTGGTGCTGGAATTGAAGCCCCTCAATGGGGCTCTTACCGAAGCATGTGTCTCCTGATTCTTCCAGCTCTCACCAAATTGTGAAAGTGTCAGAGTAATCTTCAAATAAGAAAATAGGATTTACTAATTCCTTGCCTACTCAGCGCACTTTCCTCTCATTATTGTCTTGTTTCAAAACTCTTGCACCTGATACTCATGGCCCCTGGGGGATAGTCAGGGCAGGTGCCATTATTTCCATTTTACAGATTCTTGTAGGAATGAGGGGCAGAGGCAGAAAAGAGAGACGCAGTGTAGCAGATCTGTTCCCAGCCTGGTGCTTTCATTCTCACACCAGCCCAGGATCCTCAGACCACCCAGTTCTTTGCAACAGCAGATGGTCAGTAACACTTCTTTCTTCAAGACCAGGCTCAAGCAGCAGCTTCTTTGTGTCGTTTTCACATACTCAGTGGGAAAAAGTCTTCCTTCTGAATCTGTGGAGCTCTCCTTCAGGTATTCTTACAGTTTCATAATTTTCTACCTTGTAATGTAATTATTTGTGTGTATTTTTATCTTTTCTCCTAGAACTTAAGCTCCATAGTTCCCTCGGCACATAAATAGCAGAGTATTTGATCTGTGGTCGGTATTCAGACAGTGTTTATTGAGTGTGAACAAGTAAATAAATACCTTAATTTTTTTTCCTGCATGGTAGGAGAGATGAGGGAAGGAACCAGAATTGTTTTCATAATACCCAGAGAGCTGTTATGGGGATAAAGGGTTGAATTTTTTCTGCAACATCTCAAAGGGTAGAAATAAGACCAGTTGGGTAGATCTTTCAGTGAGGCATATTTCAGCTCTGTGTAGGGTTTCCTGTAGCCAACGCTCTTCAAAGATGAAGGGGCTACTATGTAAGTTAAAGTCTGTGTCATTGAGGGTACGAAAGCAGGTGTTGGGTGATCACTCGGCAAGGGTGCTTTGGAAAAAAAAAGATCCAAGCATCTTAGGAGGGATTGGGCTTCTAGGTTCCCTCAGTAGTATTCAAGAGATCTTCAGCATGGTTGGCTGTGGAATGCTCTTGGGAACAAAGCTTACACTCAGATAGATCCTCAGTCATTTTATATACACAGGCAGTAGTGACAATGAGTAAGAGTGTAGGCTTCAGGATTCAAATTCTGGCGCCCCTGTTTACTAATGTGTGACCTTGGCAAAGCTACTTAACATCTCTGAACCTCAGTTTCCTTACCTGTAAAATGATGGTAACGGCACACACCTCCCTCAGTCGGATACTGTGTAGTAACGCACAAGAGCATTTAGCCTGCCACATGCGAAGTGCCAGTTTCTCTGGGTTCTGACTGTTACCACCACTTCCCTCTCCCATGGTGAGCCCCACTCTGGGTCTGTGACTTGCATTTGCTGGGGGCTGTCTCAGTCCTTCCCTCCTGGTGCTATCTCAAGTCTCTGGCAGAGGAGGGCTGAGCGGTTCCTCCAGAGACCCCAGAGCTTGTGCCTTTGAGCAGTCAGTTGACAGCTGATTGTGAGACTGGAGAGCTGAGGCTTTGAGGCCTCCGGCCACTTTCCAAAGCCAACAATTCGAGTTAAAAACACAGTATCATCTCTCCAAACTCTTTTGGGATCTTGGCTGCAGGCACTCATTAAAGGCAGTTTTCTCCTGAATTTCAGAAGCAGGGGGTCCTTTTTTGTTTTAAAAGCTTAGAGTCTAACACTGGGTTCCCAAAAGATTGATGACAGTTTCTTTAGTTTTCCCCCAAATCCCTGACCTGAATTTCCAGTGCCTGGGTTATTAGTGCATCAACAAAACATGAGTCCTGGGAATGGAAAATCTGCTCTTGTCCTTTGGTCATTTAGAGAATGGCAAGAGGAGATCTCAAGTCCTAGACCACCCCTTGGTTGAGAGCAAAATTGTTCCCAGGGTAATTCTGTGTCCGGTGAGTTTTGAGATTTAATAAAAGTGGAACAAAATGGATTCAAAGGCTCTTACATAAATTCTTCTTTTATATAAGCTCCTTGATAAGAAATTATTACACACGGCAGGTACTTGAACATGTTTCATCTACTTAATATCATCTCCATTTTAAAGAAGAGAAATGAGGTAGTGTTTTCACTTCTGCTTTAAAGATAAACAGAGGCATGCTAACTCCTCCCACCTAGCTAATAAGGGATAGAACTGAGACACCAAAGCAGATTTATTTGACCCCAAGTTTGGGCCATTTATGGTGACTTGTGCAGCCTTTGGTTAGGAGGACCACAGGCAAGGGTTCATTATTTATATAATAAATCTAACAAAATAATGAAACGGTTGTAGAACTCTCAGACAAGATAACAAACTTGTACAATGAGCCAATACATACTTCTTTACACTAAGCAGTCAGACCAACCCAAAGAGTTAAATGTTCCTATTCTTGATTTATAGATAGGAAAAACAGGTGCCAGGAAGTTATAGGGTTTGCCCAAGGAAGCAGAGCCAGGATGCGAACCTTCTTCTTGAGCAATTGCGGATGTATCTTTCACCATGTCATGGTTGTCGCCCTACAAGAAATACATTTAAAAAATCATGCTCAAAACATGCCTTCTTTTTTTTTTCTTCCCCCAACGCATGTTAAGGAATCTTTTTGGAGTCCCTCAGTGATTCTGCAAGCTTGGAAGGGTAGGCTTTAGGTACCCTGTTTCAGTAATGATTGGCTTGAGATCAGCTGGTTTGCCTAATGTGAGACAAGGACACCAGGGAGTAAGATGGGTTTGAACCAGCCATTCACACTTACAGAAAGCTCTGCTTTGGTTCTCCTTCATTTCCTGTTTTGTCCTGCCTGCCTTCCCAATTCCTTGAGTCATGAAGTTTCTCTTGACCGCTCAGGGTCTCCAGTTTGGTGCTTCTTTGAGTCTCCTCTTCCCAGTCATGCATTCAGTTCACTCATTGTACATCTGGAAGTTGCCAAGGGGAGAGCTTACCTGAAAACCAGTCACTCTGTGTCACCACTTGCTTCCCCAACCCTATTTACTGGTCCCTATCCTTACCCCTAGGGACCTCAGACTTCATGAACAAATAAGTTGTGTTTCATAGATGTGTATGTAATCTTGAGTGTGACTTTTGTGTAACAGAGTCAGTATGAGGGTGGGAAAAGATCAATGATAAGTGCTTAGAGATAAGAAGAGAGCTTGATATTGAGAGATCAGTCTGAAAATGTGTGTTCCAGTGTCTGTTTGGTCCCTCATTAGCCATGTGACGTTAGGCAAGTTAATTAACTCTTTTCAGCCTTGTTTCCTAATCTGTTAAATGAGCCTAATTTATAAGGTTATTGTGAAGATCACAGGAGATAATTAATATAAACTGTTTACCACAAGGCATGTGCTCTTTTATTATAGTTAAGTGTTGAATAAATGGGTAGATAAAATTTATATAAATAAAGGAATTAAAATACAAAGCAGGGAGTGTATTTTAATGACTGCAGAACCTTAGTGCCTATTTCAGGGCTTGGTGTAAAGTCGAGGTTCTAAGTCTACAGTTGTGGGTGCCATCTATTGAATGCTTTTCTTGCTCTAGTGACGTGCTGAGTGTAGCATGCATTATGTCACTTAGTCCTTCCAACAACTCCTGGGGAGGGTATTCCAGCTCTCTTACAGGTGTTACATGATGAAGTTGAGACTTGGAGAGTTTAAGCGGCTCACCCACTGTCACATGGGTTATTCTAAAGACTAGTACAGTCACAGTTTGAGGTCAGTTATATTTGATTCCCAAACCTGTGTTTACTTGTTTATTCAATGAGTGATTTATTCATTCAGGCAGCATTCTTTGAGTATCTCTACTGCGGGATATCTTGGATCTAGTGCTGGGAATGTGGTGGGGAGGATGGCATAGTTCCTTCCCATAAGGGATTCATTATCTGGGAAACAGACCCTCTAACATGGGAGGGGAGGACAGAGAATCATTGGGAGAGCACTCATGGAGGGATGTGGATGCCCACCAGAGGGTCTTGTTGCCTCCTGAAGGAGATGGACTTCAAACTTTGGGAATGGGCCAGTGGTAGGTCCATGAGAGGAGAGTATTCTAGAGAGTAAGCTTAATGGGAACCAAAGGTGGGAGAAGAACTCCCTTGGAAGGTGTTCTGGGGGCTCAGCCAAGGGGCTGGAGGAGACCAGTGGGGAATAAAACTAACGAGAAACGTGAAGTCTAAATTAAAAGCACTGAAGAACAGTTTAAAGATGGTGAAGGTAAGGTAGGCAAAGTTGCATTAGAGATTAACTCAGACTTGGTGTGCCTGGTTGGCTCAGTCAGGTAAGCATTTGACTCTTGATTTTGGGTCAGGTCATGATCTCACAGTTTTGTGAGTTTGAGCCCATGTCAGGCTCTGTGAAACCTGCAGAGCCTGTCTGAGATCCCCTTTCTCTCTCTGCTCCTCCCTTGCTTTTGCTGTCCCTGTCTCGATCAAGATCGGTAAATAAAAAAAAACAAAAACAAAAACAAAAACAAAAAAACAAAATTGGTAAATAAACTAAAAAAAAAAAAAAAAAGATTAACACAGACCTGGGCCTGTGGGAGTTTGCACACTCGGAAAGCATTTGCCAGAACATGGGAAGGCTATGATAAATGTGTAGCACTTCCACTTTTTATGAGATGATATTCCACGCCAGAGGTGGAAGCTATGCATTTCAGGTAGGTGGGCAGGGGCAGTAAGATCATTGTAGGCCATGGGAGTTTGGGAATTATCTCACATAAGGTAATGGGACTCAGCTGGCCCACTTCTCTTTCAGGAAATTGTGAGCATGGAATGAGGTAAGGTGAGCTTTCTGCCAGCCCCAAAGCCCTGTGTTCATGGGGAAGGGGGGGTTGACAATCCCTAAGGAGGTGTGAGGATGGCCTTGCTTCTCTGCTGACTCTGCCAGGGGCCAGCCCTGCTGCCTCTGCAGAGCTCCTTGGAGAGGCCCTGCTGGGCATTTTCTGCAGCTGCAATGCAGCCCCATTGCCTTACACTGCTATTCCACAGGCCAATCAAGAGGTTATCGAGTTATCGAACACTCTGGGAGCACCGCAGGTGGAAAGCAGCTCCCACAAACTACATTTGCTTCCCAGTGATTACACTGCAGTCTGGAAAGAAGGACAGTTCCCATATTTATGCATGGGTTTCCAGAGGAACGTAAAAGCAAGCAGTTGAACATATGATGCTCTATTTTCTTTCTTTGTCTCTTTCTACTTATTAAATATTTTAAAAATTGAAGTACGGTTGACAACGATCTTATATTAGTTTCAGGTGCACAAATTAGTGATTTGATAATTCTATACATTAAACAATGCTTACCATGATGGGCATAGCTGCCATCTGTCACCATACAAAGTTATTACAATATTATTGGCTGCCTTCCCATTGTTGTACTTTTCATCCCCATAACTTATTTATTTTACAACTGAAAGATTGTACTTCTTACTTTCCTTCATCTACTTCATCAATTCTTCCATCCCTCTGACCATCATCTATTTATGAAACTATGTGTGTGTGTGTGTGTTTGTTCATTTGTTTTCTTAGATTCCACATATAACTGAAATCGTATGGTATTTGTCTTTCTCTGACTCATTTCACTTAGCATGACACCCTCTAGATCCACCCATGTTGTTGTGAATGGCAAAATTCATTCTTTTTATGGCTGAGTAATATTCTATTATGTATATGTGTGTTTATAAAACATCTTTATCCTTTTGTCTATCGATGTACACTTAGCATTCTTTCTTTTATTTATTAAAAATTTTTTTAAAATGTTTTTAATTTATTTTTGAACAAAGAGAGAGACAGCACGAGCAGGGGAGGGGCAGAGAGAGAGGGAGACACAGAACTGGAAGCAGGCTCCAGGCTCTGAGCTAGCTGTCAGCACAGAGCCTGACACAGGGCATTCTTTCTTTTAAAAAATTACCATCAAGGTTGTTTCATTACCGCTCCCATAACAGTTCTGTGTGATATAGTACAATTGGTGGCCCTGAATTCATATTCTGTAAATGGCATCAGGGCAGACAGTGATGTGCAGTGTTGAAAGCACTTGGTTTGGGACCAGCCAGATTCTTCACTACAATCACCCAAGGGAGACCATTCCAGTTAATTCCTCTGTCAGAGGACCGCCTTCACTTTGGCTGGAATTAAAGCAACTCAGTGTGGTCAGTACCAGGCTCATGGCAACTGGGAAGAATTGGTTAAGGACACAGAAGAACAATTATCAGAACCTAAATTATGCTGTTTCGGATCTTGAAGTATTTTGAATCCAGGAATGCACCAGGGTGAATATGAAACGAGTCTTCCGTGGTACAAAAATCAAGAGCCACCAGTACCAATTTATTCCCTCCATGCTCATGGGCCTGGTCAACATCTCTTTATCTTCCTCACATAGAAGAATCTAAAAATACGACCGCTGACTTGGGGGAACATTGGAGGAAACAAGGCGGGCTGTGTCTTCAGCCCATAGCACGGTTCTCCTGACTGCTCACGATTCTGCAGCCACATTGTCTTCACATGCCTCTTCCATCCACTCCTCCATTCAGTGAGTTGAGACTGCTCTTCCTGAATTTGGACCTAATGAACTCCCAGTTAGTATTCAAAGTCCTTCTGAAAGGTCACGTCCTCTCTACAGTTTTTCCCGTGTTCCATCCCCATGTTTAGCCCCTGTTTGTACAAACCTGTAGCACTTCGCTTGTGTTACAGCAGTTCCCAGAACGTGGGCTTCACAAGCCCAGTGGCCAGGATGATGTTTCACACAGATAGCGGTCTGAAATTGAAGCATGTGGCACAAAAATTATTCCCTCCTTGGTATTTCTGACTACATCAAGAAGAGGATCTCCTGTTGCTGGCACTATGTCCTTCAGAACTTTTTGCCCCTTTCCAGTTTATTTTTTCAAATAAAGGCAGAGGTCAGAGCAGTCCTCAGGCCCAGAGTCTTTGATGATGGTGGTAGGTAGCTAGACTTAATAGTGTTCATTTAATTATATTGTTTTTATTTATGTTAACTTCCTATTTTTGGTAAGTAATAGGGGTTTTCTGTAAATGAAAGTAGTTTTTAATGTTTATTTTACTTTTGAGAGACTGAGAGAGAGAGAGAGAGAAGGAGAGCACAAGCAGGGGAAGGGCAGAGAGAGAGAGAGAGAGAGAGAGAGAGAGAGAGAGAGAGCACGCGTGAGAGAGAGAACAAAGTAGGCTCCATCCT
The DNA here is from genome assembly GCF_006229205.1 of Suricata suricatta. Lineage (NCBI taxonomy): Eukaryota > Metazoa > Chordata > Mammalia > Carnivora > Herpestidae > Suricata > Suricata suricatta. Next base: position 105,791,121 of record NC_043705.1, on the reverse strand, counting down.
GTATTGTCAGTGCAGAGCCAGATGTGGGGCTAGAACTCATGAATCACAAGCTCATGACCTGAGCCAAAATCAAGAGTCAGATGCTTAACTGACTGACCCACCCAGGCATCCCACATTAATAAAAGTATTTTAGCATTAAAAAAGAAAATTATTTATGTCAAAAAGTGAGTTGGTGTTGGAAAAAAGGATTAAATAATAGAAGTTTCCCCACAGACATGGCCAGTATTGTTGAAGTTGTACTGAAGTGATTGAAATTGAGCTGAAACAAATTCTCCTGGAATAGCATTGGTTATGCCTCTCTCTCCCTCAGCTATGTGATGGGAGGGGCTGTGCTTCCTTCCCCTGTGAAATATTCTGGAGCAGGAATTAGCAAAGTACCACCTGCAGCCAAATCCGGCCCGCCACCTGTTTCCATGTGCCGTGTGCCGCACTCCCCCGTCCCAGAACGGGTCTTATATTTTAAAGGGTTGGGAAAAAATGAAAAGAATAATATTTCATGAACGTGAAACTCAAATTTTATTGTCAAAAAAGTTCTACTGTAAACACCGCCATGCCCATTTGTTTACTCACGGTCTGGGGCTGGTTTTAGCCACAATGGTGGAGTGGACCGGTTGTGGCAGAGACAGACAAACGTAAAGTGTTTACTGTCATACCTTTGCAGAAAAAGCTTGCTGACCTCTGTTATGGAGGATCATCAGGCCTGGAGTCAGGAGGCCTGAGCTTGACCCTTGGCACTTTCGACTGTTATGGGGTGACCTTGGGCAAGTCAAGTCCTTTCTCCAAGCTTCAGGTCTCCATTTATAAAATGGATCTAATGATAGTACCTACCTCATCAGGCTGATGTGAGGACTGGATGCATGTGAATCTACTTTATAAATGTGCAAGGATTAGAAAACCAAGATATTTTTATTTTCCTTAATAGTTCTAACCTTTGTTTAGTGAGAAACAGTGTGTGCTCATGAATGCCAGCCCTCAAATTTTCTAATGGAATCTGAAGGGCTCTTCTAATTTTTTTTAGTTTACTTATTTATTTTGAGAGAGAGAGAGTGAGCAAGAGAGCGTGAGTAGGGGACAGGCAGAGAGAGAGGGAATCTCAAGCAGGCTCTGCACTGTCAGCTCAGAGCCTGATGTGGGGCTCAAACTTCCGAACTGTGAGATTCATGACCTGAGAAGAAATCAAGAGTTAGATGCTCAATTGACTGAGCCACCCAGGTCCCCCTCTTTTATTCTCTCCTGCTTCTAATAGACATTCATTTTCTTGCTATTTTCCACATTTCTCTCCACCCCTTTCCCACTGGTTACTAAGAAACATTCCATCCCCATCTCTCTCTCTCTCTTTCTTTTTTCTTTCTCTCAATACTTATTTATTTATTTTGAGAGTGAGAGAGTGTGAGCAGGGGAAGGACAGAGAGAGAGGGAGACAGAGAATCCCAAGTGGGCTTCGTGCTATAGTGCAGAGCCTGATGTGGGGCTCCAGCTCATGAACCACAAGATCATTTCCTGAGCCACAGTCAAGAGACAGATGCTCAATCTGCTGAGCCACCCAGGCTCCCCCCCACCCATCTTTCCTTTTGAACTTCTCCATCTTCGCCACTATAATTAATTCTACTTCAATCCCAGATTCTTCCTTCAGAACAAACTGTACTTAAGGAAATACCATCAGATCAGAGGCAAGAACATATTTTTCTATTCAGTATTGTCCTGGATCAGCTGTGTGCTCTAAGGGCATGCTGACTTCTCTTTGGTTTTTCAAATAGAATTTTCTCTGTTCAGGTGGGGATATTTGAATGTAATTTCAAGTGTGTGTGTGAGTGTGTGTGAAATAGGACTTAGATGAAAGATAGTAAAAGAAATTATTTGGCATTTATTGAACATTCACTATGTGTTGGGCACTGTGGTGAAGCATTTTACACTCATTGTCTCACTCAGTCCTCTCAATAATATTAAGTGGGAGATAAAGTTATTAGCTCTACTTAATAGACTGGGAAAGTGAGGCTAAGGGTTGAAGTCACTTGCCCAAGTCTCCCAGCAGGAAAGAGATGGTGCTGGGATGTCTCCACATCTAAAGACACTGGAGTTGCTGCTCACACCAGGCAAGTTCTCCCTGCGCCCCTCTTGGTGCTCCCAGTGTCACGTGGTCCCTCGCTCCAGTCTTTGTGACACTACATTGCAATTGCTGTGGGGCGCCCTGTCTGCCCATCTAGCCTATGAGCCCGAGGAAGGCAGAGACCTGTTCATTGCTGTATCATGGCACCTGGCCTAGAGCTGGTACAGAGCGGGTGCCCCAAAATGGTTACTAAATGGATGATTGAATACATGAGTATAAGGAGCATTTCTATAGCTTGAAGCATTCACCTGAAATTTAAGGGGAAGGAAAATGATATACTCATAAGACTCACCAGTGGCAAGTTCTGTAGTTGCTAAGGAAGCCTTGGGGGGAGAAAAAGAAGGAAAAAAGAAGTGAGAGAGCCCAAGTTCTCATTTCAGTTGGAAGAATGAGGCAACAAGATGTATTATTTAATTATTATTTAATTTGAGAAATGAGGAAAAAGTCTTTATTCATGTATTTCTTCCCAGTTAATACAGAGCTTTTTCAAATTTAATCTTTAAAAAATTTTTTTTGATGTTTATTTATTTTTGAGAGAGAGAGAGAGAGAGAGAGAGAGAGAGAGAGAGAGAGAGACAGAGCACAAGCAGGGGAGGGGCAGAGAGAAGGGGAGACAGAATCCAAAGCAGGTTCCAGGCTCTGAATTGTCAACACAGAGCCTGACGTGGGGCTCGAACCCACAAACTGCAAGAGACCTGAGCCAAAGTCAGTTGCCCAACCGACTGAGCCTCCCAGGCGCCCCCACTTTTAATCTTTTGTATGCCATCTTTGTGATTTTTGCCATATCTATGTTCCAGCCATAATCTTATTTACTTAATATTTAAACACATCAGCCCACTTTAAAAATCATACATACATTTATTTTAAAAAAGAGTTTTAAGTAATATTCCAATAAATGGGAAGCTATTACCATTTGCTTTAAAAAGCAGGCGATGTGAAAATAAAACACAACCAAAATAGAAGCAGTGAGGTGCTAGCAGGTAGTAGTTTCCGGTTGAAAGACCCAAACCAGGGCCTGTTTTTTGTTGAAAAGGATGATTAAGAGTTGGGAGAACAGGGCTTAAGACACGCTCGTGCCTCACTGAGGCTTTCTTCTTCAGAACGAGAAGAATTTAAAGAGAGTTGGGAAGGAAATATTCTGGGTACTAAATGAGTCAGTGTGATTGAATGTTGTGTCCGCATCTTACCTAAAATCATCTCCTGCACCGTGTAAAGTCGGTGTTACACTGATTGGGAAATGCTGAATCAGTAGAAGCAGGCCTTCTCTCTTCTTGCGTGCGGTATCTTAGATGATTCTGCTAAAAGCGCTCTTCCTCCGGAAAGGAATTGGGATGGCTTATTTTTTCCTGTCTCCACATACAGGGAAGGCAGGGGAGGGTGGAGGACACGCTGCCAGTGTTCAGGCCCTTCCATCCAGGGCCATCTATGCTCCAGGTCTTCAGAGACTCACCCCAGGCCACATGGGAGGACCTGGGGGACAGTCACAGTCCAAGGGTGGAGCCTGCAAATAGAGGGGGTCCCGGAACCTCTGCAAACAAAGCAGATCTACTTCAAGTCACCTCTTCCTCCCAGAACATTTTATTCTAGTGAAATCTCTCCTGCCCCAATTCACTCACTGCTAAAACCAACATAATTTATCTTCTGGAGGGAAGGGTGCAGACCTCAGCGTGGTGTTTTTTTATTTCTTTTTCCTTTTCTTTTCTTTTTCTTTTTGGCTCAAGCAAGAGCTCAGCGTGTTACTTGAAGAAAAAGATGGGAAAAGGCTAGAGCAGGTTGCCAAATTGCAAGTTTGAAAGGAAACATCAACACGGGCATTCTCTCAGAGGTTGGAGAGAAGATCGCCTTCGAGTTGTGGAAAGGTGGCCGAGCAGGTTTGCACTTCCATGTGTTGTTTGCCCGATTTCTGTTGGAATCACAGACTTTTAATGATTTTCAGAATGTTGGGATCTTGGAATTCTGCATATTCCCTAAGGGAAGAGAGGGAGAGAACTAATGTTGACTGAGTGCCCATGTGCCTGGCAGGCGGTATGCAATGATAACCCAAAAAATTAGAGGAAGGGTCAGCCATGTTCTACCAATCAGGAACACTTTACCAAAGACCTCTGGTCTCTAAATAGAAAAGCCAGGACTGAATTGCATTGTCCTGAATCTAAAATCTATGCTGTTTATACTGCTGCTCTCCAAGAATCATGGGAAAGGAACCTGTGACTTGGAGGGGCTTTGAGGACCTCTATTTAATGTTCTACTCACATAAGATCTGCTGCAGGGTCCCCTACGGATTCAGCCTCCCCTTGACTCCTTGTCTTGTAGGGTCAAACCATTCTACTGACTAAGGACATTAGTTGTTAGTGAGCTTTCACTGAAGTCAGAAGACCCTCCCTTCTCTGCTTTCCCCAAACACCTTATTCTTCATGGACATCTCCTCAAAGACCCTGAGAGTGGAATTACCATCCATAACTTCCAAAGCAAAGGTATCCTGAGAGACTGGCCACTTTGAAATCTCATTTTGTATAAAGACAGACCAAGCTATGAATGTTTTCCTTTCAACCCTATAAACGCTACAGAATTTCTTTTTTTTTTTTTTTTTTTTCTGTCAGGATTTTAAAACAGTATTTCCCTGACCAAGGAAGCTATTTATTACAGAGCAGATGAGAGGAGTCCAAGGTGATTTATTTAGGCTGTGCATGGGCTAGAGGCCTATGTTAGGTTAGGCCAGAGGTGCTCACTTGCTGGGACGGGCAAACAGCTTGGCCCAGACACCAGAAAATCACAGCCCTCTCTCATCAAGGGCTCCATACAGATGGTGGCACATGGCGTGTTTGTCTTTAGAGGCTGGGGACAAGCCGGGCAGAGGCCAGATGGCTGGGATTTCCCAAGCTGCCTGTCCAGTGAGCAATGGTCCCCTGTCCAGGGCCGCTGGGTGCTATAAAGGATGTTTATGCTGAAGAAAGGCTAATGGGAGGTTTGTTTGTTTGTTTTTATGCTGATTCACACTGTTGTCTTGGTCAACAGCTTCCCCTTTCTGGACCTTAGTTTTATTTTCTCTGAGAAGGGGATAACTGTACTGGTTCTTTGGGACCATAGAGTCCCTGAAAAAGAGAAACACACATACTGAGTCTGAGTCATTCATTGGACACTTAGAAGGTACAGCTCTGAGCAGTAAGCTCGTGCCTTCCACTGGGGTGAACAGCCTTGTCAACATTTGCTCTCCTGGAACCTGCCACCAGCCCTTCCCTGGACCCTGACTCTGGGCTTCAGTCTCCTGGGCACACTCTGGTCTCCTTTCCTGGTCCCTGGTAATGGCCCCATAACTACAGATCTTCATACTAGTCATGCCTCTGGGAGATGTCCTACTGCTGGTTGTAAGACTCTCTTACAAGCCTGGATTTGGGGGGGGCAGGGATCTGTCAAACTGGAGTCCTTTCTTTTATTTTTTTTAAAAACTTTTGTTTGTTTTAAATATTTATTTTAAATAGTACAAGCAGTGGAGGGGCAGAGAGAGGGGGACAGAGGATCTGAAATGGGCTCTGAGCTAACAGCAGTGAGCCTGATGTAGGGCTTGAACTCATGAACCACAAGATCATGACCAGAGCTAAAGTCAGATGCTAGACTGACTGAGCCACCCAGGTGCCCCAAAATGTTTGTTTATTTTTGAGAGAAGAGCACACAGGGGAGAGGCAGGGAGAAAGAGAGACAGAGGATCTGAAGCAGGTTCTAAACAGACAGCCCAATGTAGGCCCAAACTCATAAACCATGAGATCATGACCTGAGCCAAAGTCAGATGCTTGGCCAGTTGAGCCACCCAGACACCTCAGTGTCAGGTGAGTCCTGGAGTGATCCCATTCTGAGTGTGTTGCTTTGATGAGTCCCCTGACAGTTTTGTTGCTCTCTTTTAAGATTTCTCCCTCTTTACATTTGAGGGTTGTTCTGAGTCTGAACATGAGCTGGAAAGTGAGGAGGCCGTCTGTAAAGCAGCATAGAAGCACAAGGTGGGGAGGTGGGATGTGAGGGACGGAGCACCGACTGGGACTGGCTGCCTGAGTTTAGATACTGTCCTGTGTCTTGAATCTGTGACCTGGGAAGAGTTGCCTGAACTTGCTGTTGTAGGGAGGTGCTTCTGGGACTCACAGGGCTGTCATAAGGATGATATTTCATGTTAGTGAAACATTGAGAATGGAGCCTGGCATAGGAGAATTCCACAACAACCATTATTGCTGAGGCTGCATTCGTAGTTCTATTGTTAGTGGGCGGTGAAGACTATGTACAGAGTGGGCTTTAAGTGGGGGCAGGGAGGAATGAATTAGCAAGACTGCCTGAAGGAGGGAGGCTGTAACAGGTTCTTGGAGCCTGGCTAGAGAACAGTTCTGGGCAAAGGCAAGGATTAAGCCAAATGTCAAAAAGTGGAGATGGTGGTGGTGGTGGAGAGGGGGCGAAGCTCTAGAGGAAAATCTAGTCCTGAAATGCTAAGTCGTTGAGGGTATCTTTGCTTCTGGAGGCTGTGTGTGCATGTGAGTGTGTGTTTGCAGGGGGGTGACTTTTGTTTTGCTCAGTCAGGGCCAGGTCCTCTCTGACCTCACTGTGAGAGATGTGGAGGAGGAAGTCCAGGGCTTCTCATTCACACAGGCCTGGGTTTGAACCCTGGCCCAGCTCCTCCCTGGCTGAGGGACTTTGGAGCTGAATCATTTAACTTCCTTGGATCTCTGTCTTCTCACTTATAGGGATATTGGGAAATGACTAGAGTGAAGAGATCTCTTTCTTGCGCTGACCTCACTCGCTCTCTGGGAGAAGGAAAGCTCTGGGACTCCTCGTACAGCGCCTCTCATGAGCACATCTGGGGGCCAGCTGTGGCGGGTGCCATGAGAGAAAGAGGTAGATACTGCAACAGAAGAAGGAGAATTCCATAGAATTAGAAAGGGTCACAAACAGGTGGACACATGAGAGTTTTGTTTTGCTGTGTTTTGTTATTCCCTTCCAGAGTTTGTCAGGTGACAGTATAAGCCACTTAACATCATTGCCATCTGCCCATGCATTGTGTGTGTGTAAACTGCCTCCCCTGTGCCAAATCATTTCAATGCGTGCACCCTGATCTAGCTTACAGTATTCTTTTTAGAGATGAGGAAACTGAGGTTTAGAGGGCAGAAGTGACTTGCCCAAGGTCACTCGGATCTTAAATCTGAGCTCTACTCATTGCACAGAGAATGGTGTCTAAAGCTCTTGGTAGTAGATGCTTTGTAGGAGAGAGAGGACGTTGTCATAGAGGTAAGGTTAATTTTCCCTAGGTTATTTTGACATTCGGACTAGAATGGGTGTTCCTTGTGGATCGTGCTTGTAGACTCCTGCGGATTGGAGGTTTCTCACCAGCCTTTTAGTCTTGGTGAAAAAAGAAAAAAAATGATCACAAGCCCTGAATTTCCCTGAGAACCTGCGGGTTTGGCTCCCCTGCCTCATTTCAGGGCCCCTCCCTTGGGCAGGTTTTTAAACATGATGAATTGCTGTGGTCAGCTGCGGCAGCGTGCTCTGCCCAGGGGAGCCAGCCCTCGGCTCCTTGGCCAGCCTGCGTCTCTCCAGCAGGCTAGCCTGCTGCATGCGTCCCTGGGTAGACATTGTCGCCGCTGCTGCATTCCCTCTGTCCCAACGGAGGCGTCACAAATCACCAAGAGGGACGTGTCCACTCTCTGGCCCCGCAGAGCGGAGAGAAGAGGTGGGTGTTGCAGAGTCGGGAGAAATTGCTTCGGGTCACTTGGGGCTTGAATGACCCCAACAGGACGCTCAGGTTCTGCAGCATTTCTTGTAGGAATGAACTCAACTGGAGCCTGGGTTATGACCATGCCTGGGGCCCTGGACTGTCTGTCCCGTACACACAGCCAACACTTGGCTGTTTGTTTAGCTATTGCAGCAAGCATTTGTTGAGTCTGTTATCTCATACTGCATGAAATGGGGGACACAGAATTGAAAGACAACTTCTGACCTTCCTTTACATTATGGGTGAGATGCATGTATAAAAGTTAACGTCATAAGCCTGTGGGAGAGACATCCCCAGGTAGCATATTAATCCATAGTGTGAATATTTATTGACTGCCTATTATATGCCAGGCATTGGTTTTTTTATGGTTGAAATTCACTCGTCAATGAATTCAAGGGATCTGGAAGAAGGAAAACTCTCAGCAGGGTACAAAGTTTCATTATCTAACAGCAACTAATATTAATTCATCACCTGCATGGTGTTAAACATGCTAGGTAGAAAACTATCATCCCATTTTACAGGTGGATCAAAGGCAAAGAGAGTCTAAGAACCCCCCCTCCTTCCCTACAGGTCACTATTTGTAAGTGGCAGGGCTAACACTGAATACCATGTCTACTTGACTCGAAAGTCCTCAACCCTAAATGGCTTGGCTTTTCTGGAAATTGAGGACTAGGCATGACGAGGGAGGAAGGATTATCATGGGTTAAGTAAGCATCTTCAGAGGTTTGTACTTTTCCTAAATGTTTCAAGCTTCCTTCCTATTCCAAAGATAAAAGAAAACTGGTATCAACATAATCTTCTCATGGCCCCTGGGCTTTCCAGGCTGCCCATTTGTTCAAAGCAAGGGCATTAACTTCTGCATCATTAAACTTATTCCTGTAAAGGAACAGGCAAGAAATGGTTCCGTCTTCCCAAGCACGTTCTCCCAGTGTCCCGTGATGGCCTTTGGGCTGTGTGGCTCCCCCAGTGGCCTATCTGTATGACTTTATTGAGACTCAGTTTCTTTATAAATGGGGATAATAGCAGCCACCTTTAAAGGTTGTGAGGATTCAAGGAAGTATTATTAAGTGACAGTTTCTAGAATAAAAGCTCAAACAAGTTAGCTTTTCTTAATTATTATTCTGTGCATTCTATTTTGCTTTAATTTTGATTGCCTTACTAGACTCCTCAAGGGACTTCTCACCTCACAGAACCTAATACCAGGCCTGAAATACAGTATGATGCACAAATGAGTGAATGTCTAAAGAGATGTTTTTGTATTTATATTGGGCAGTCTCAGCAGGATCTCAGTTAGCCATTAGCCTTCTGTGCTGTAACCAGTTATATTTTTATTTGCTTGTTCACTTTTTTGCTCTTACCCACCCACTGACCCATCATGGACTCATTTCTGACCAGGAACAAATAGCACATGCCAGGAATTAAATTTTTTGTTTGTTTGTAATGGAGATGTTTTAACGTAGAAAAAAAGTAGAGAGAGTTATATAATAAACTCATCACCCAGTTCTGAAGTTAGTGATACTTTGTTAATCTTGTTTTAAGCATCCTTCATTTTTTTTTTTTTTTTTACACTGGAACATTTTAAAGTAAACACCATATCTTTTTTTTGCTGTAAATTACCTTGAATCTAGCTTCTAATGATAGGGACTTAGTTATTGTGCCTAGCAACATTTATAATACCCCTTAATATCACCTATAGCAAATCATATTGAAATTTCCCAGGTTGTCTCAAAAATTGCCCTTTAATAGTTGATTCATTGAAATCAGTATTAAAATAAGGCTCATACTTTGTATTTGATAATTACATCTCTTATGTCTCTTTTCTTTTCTAATAGGGTCTTTTTCTCCCTGACTTTTAACATCATTGACCAGAGAAATTGGGTTTTTAGTTGATTATCCCACATTGTGGATTCAGTTGATTACTTCTCGGTGTTGTTCAAGTTGTTCTTTTATCCCCAGTATTTCCTGTAAAATGGTATTAAGCCCATAATATAATTATAATCAGCTCAGTTTTAAGGCTAGATGACATTGTAGGCATGGTGATAGCATTCTTCCTTTTCTGCCACATCCTGGGTGTGTCATGTCAGGTTGTCCTGGTCCCCATGATGACAGCCTGGTCCTGCCATGACAACTTTCTCCAACTTTTCACCTAGTGAGTTTAGCATCCACGGGTCATCTTGTCTAACTTAATCTTTTCATGAGTGGTTGCCAATGGTGACTTTCTAATTCTGTCATTCCTTGTAGACCCTCTTTTGTATCCTTTCCCTACTCTAATCTTTGCAAGTGCGTCCAGCATCCTTCAAATGTGGACATGGATGGGGGTGGGATGGGTTCCCAAATTTAGTTAAGAGATTGGTGTTGGGCTGGCTATGTAAAAATCAATGGGGATCTATATAAAAATGCAGATGCCATCATTTCACTATTGTAGTTTCTGACTCGAAAGGTTTGGAGAAAGATAAGAAAGTGTTCTTAGGTTGTTGTTTTTTTTGTATTTGTTTTTAATTTTTTTATGTCTTTATTTTGTTTTGAGAGAGAGAGACAGAGAGTGGGGAAGGGGCAGAGAGAGAGGAAGACACAGAATCTGAAGCAGGCTCCAGGCTCTGAGCTGTCAGCACAGAGCCTGACCTGGGGCTCCAACCCACGGACCATGAGATCATGAGCTGAGCTGAAGTCAGATGCTAAGCAACTGGCCACCCAGGCATCCCAGAAATGTTCTTGGTTTTTTTTTTAATATAATATTTTATTGTCAGATTGTTTTCCATACAACACCCAATGCTCTTCCCCTTAAGTGCCCTCCACCATCACCACCTTAAACCAAGTTGTTAAAATGCAGCCAGTCCAGGGAAGGGGAGCTTTAAATTCCTCACCACTTAACATTACAAAGGATGAAGTTTGCCACCACGTATGCATGCCCTTTTTTGATGGGATACCAGATTGGGAACAGAAAGGGCAGGAGAAGCTAACATGAGCTGGGTAAGTTCCAGAGGTACTGGGCCTCTCCCATGCTGTCTCTCTCTTGAAATTTGTGGTTGTGTTTTCCTTTGCTGATCCTGGTCTCCCTCATTGCATGAACCTCAGAAGCTTCAAACTGCATTAATATATGATTCCTTTGTGCCTCTCCCCAGTCTAGATATAATTACTTGGAGCTACTGGGACTTGAGCATGATGACAGAGGATTTTCTAGGATTATGCTCAACATGTGACATTCAATTACTACTCCCCAGGAGGGCAGGGGTTAGCTAGGCAGGGAGCTGGTAGGGATGCTTAGGATTTCTAGATAAGATTAGCAAGGGGATCAGTTTCTGGAGGGAGTCTAGAGGGGTGCTGCCTAAACTTTAGAGCTGGCTTGTTAAAAAGCACATCCTTGGATCTCACACTTGACAATAGGCTTTAGTAGGTCTGAGGTTGACCTAGGAGTTAGTATGTTTAATAAGCTCCCAGATGATTTTGATGTTTGAGGCCCACAAACCTTGGAGAATCATTGCAGTGGGGCCTCAAGAAACTTTGAAGATTGGAGACTTAAAGGCATCTGGAAGAGCAGAGAAAATTTAGAGCATGTATTGACCTGGACTTTAGGAGACCAAGTGCTACCCTAGCTCTGTCAGTGACCCTGAGCACTTCTCCCCATGTTTAACTTGTCCATGTGTAAAATAAAGGAGTTGGTTGGATCTGTGATTTAACTTTTTTAAAAGCACTGGACTATTTTTGTACTCTCAATATTCCCATGGGTTAAACGGTGGAAATGGGTTAGTTCACTCAGCATAAGCAACTGATTCTCTGATTAGACTTTCAGACTCTTGCCTGCCAACAGCCACACACAGCTCTAGACTTGGTAGATCCAGTTTGAAAACCACTGGACTGAGTGATGGCTGAAATTTCTTCACACTCTGACATTCAAGGATACTGGATTTGATCTTTCTATACATGAACACTGACCTAAATCCCATACAATGCTCTTATGAACTTCATGAGAGAGTGATAATGCTCTCAATATTCACTCCTCAGCTGGTGAGGGGTGGGTGGGAAGGGACAGGCCTGAGTTCCTACTTTGAATAAGACATGTGGTGCTTGGCATCATGGAATGAGGTAGACATAGCTTCTTCTTTCAAGGAGCTTTTATTTGGGAGGTCCTTTTATTTTTTGAATGAAATATATTAGGCATATAATATACATGTGAAAATGTAAGGTGTACAACATGTTAATTTGATACATGTATGTATTGTAATATGGTTGACATTTAGACATAATGAGAACCTTTACCATGTCACATAATTATTTCTTTTTTGTGGTTGGAATAATTAGGGTCTAGTGTTTTAGCACGTTTGATGCTTACAATACATTATTGTTATCTGTATTCACTCTACAGTGCAGTAGATCTCTAGGATCTATTTATTATTCATTACAAGGTTATACCCTTAAACGGCTCCTCAATCCCCCTCACTTTCCCAGCCCCAGCTCATGGCAACCACCATTTTGCTTCCTGTTTATATAAGTTTGGCTTTTTTAGATCCCACATGTAAGTGATATTATAATATTTGTCTTCCTCTGACTTACCACACTTAGCATAATGGCCACAAAGTCCATAATGGCCACAAAGTCCATCCATGTTACTGCAAATGGTAGCATGTCTGTCTTCCTCATGGCTAAATATCCCATTGTATACATATTTACTTATCTTATTTATTCATCCATCCATTTATAGGCACTTAAATTGTTCCCATATCTTGGCTATTATAAATAATGTTGCAATAAACATGGAAGAATGCAAGATCTCCTTGATATTGTGTTTTTATTTCTTTTGAGTATTGCTGGACTACATGGTAGTTCTATTTGTAATTTTTTGAGGAACCTCCATATTGTTCTCCCTTGTGGCTGGATTAATATACAGTTCTACCAGCTGTGTATAAGTTTTCCCTTTTCTCCACATTCTCACCAAAACTTCTCTTTTGTCTTCTTGATAATAACCATTTGAACAGGTATGAGGTGATATCTCATTGTGGTTTTGATTTGCATTTCCCTGATAATTAGTAATGTTGAGCATCTTTTCACGCACCTATGGCCATTTGGATGTATTCTTTGGAGAAACGTGTATTTCATCCCTTTGCCCACTTTTTAATTATTAATATATGAAAAATGAACTAATTGACAATATGGGAATATGGTATACAAAATTGGTGATATAAAATGAGAGAAGAGAGCTTTGAGTAATACACTGATAACTTAAAAAAGAATGATTGGGTTTATTTATCCTTTTTTCACAATAAGTAATATACACACATATGGTTGCTTGTTAGAAAACATACATATTAGGTCTGTTACAGAAATTCAGTTCTCATTAGTTTAAGAAGGTATCTATCAGATGACATAGCTAGGTATTTCAGAGATCAGTCCAGCTTCAGGCATGATTGGATCCAGAAGCTCAAATCATGTTAAAAGGTTTCTTTATCCATTTTCTGGGTCTACTTTCTACTCTGTCTTGCCTTCATTTTAAGACATGGTTTCTGCCTTAAATATTGTAAAAGCCAGGATAATAAGTCTCCCAGCAATCCTTGGCTTATTATGATCTTTTCAGCTTGAAATTTCAGAGGAAAGGCCAGGCTCTCTTACAATGCTCAGATATTATATCTTAGAGGCTCAGGCTGGGCCAGAGGTCTCTCTGAATCATCCACTATGCTCACGGGGACAGAGAGCTCTGCTTGGCTAGCCTAAGTCATGTGATAGTCTTGGGGGTAGGGTGGTGGAGATGAGCATGGAGACAAGAGCACCATGATGGCCCTGTCACAACCATTTGGGCAGGATGGGTTGTTCCCTGAAAAAGAAAGAGAATGTGCTAAATCAACCGCTGTCCACCAAAACTATGGAAATAAGAAAAAAACCAAAATCACCAGTGATTAACACAGAAGCGGTTCTTACATGCAGATGTGTGCACATGTGTAGAAAGATGTTTATGCTACTTCAAGTGAAAAAATTATGATAGAAAAGAGTTCATATACTAATACTCCATTTTTAGTTTTTAAAACATATGTATAATGGAATACTACATGGCAATGAGAAAGAATGAAATCTGGCCATTTGTAGCAAAGTGGATAGACCTCGAGGGTGTCATGCTAAGCGAAATAAGTCAGGTGGAGAAGGACAGATACCATATGTTTGCACTCATAGGTCTAACAGGAGAAACCTAACAGAGGACTATGGGGAGGGGAAAGGGTAAAGAGAGTTGGGGAGAGAGAGGGACACAAATCATGAGAGACTATTGAATACTGAAAACGAACCAAGGGCTGAAGGGGGAGGAGGAGCAGAGAAGGGGGTGATGGTCATGGAGGAGGGGCACTTGTGGGGAGAAGCACTGGGTGTTATACGGAAACCAATTTGACAATAAACTGTTATAAAAAATAAAAATTAAAAATATGTACATTCTCTGCATATCCACAAATATATTTGCTTTGACAGTATAATAATGAAATGTGCTTTTTTTTCTTATAATCATGAACACCATTCCTTGTCATTAAGTATTATCCTGTATTACCCTTTTGGGGGCTGTATTTTGTTATATGGCTGTAGAATGAGCCAGCTGATACCTGAGTTTCTTTTGGAGAGCTGGATAGCATGGGTAGAGCTGGCATTGGGATCTGCTGCCCAGCTGTCCGCTAATTGGTGTTTCAGGTCAGAGGATGCCTACCTACCATCTCCTTTTTGGGTTTTTTCCAATGGGGCCCAGTCACTCAGGTCCCTGGGAGGCTTGGTGAGTTGAGTGGGACCTTTAAGCAGGAATGTGTCGACTACTTCCGAAATAGGAACATTGAGGCCCAGGCATTTATAAATAGCCTTTGTCTCAGCAGCTTCGTGCATGGCTGGCATTTTTGGGGTCAATGCAGGAAAGATTAGGAACAAGTAAAAGTGGGAAGAATTTGTTGGCGGAAAGTAGGTTGTTCCAAAGCTGAGGTTTGGGTTTAGGCTTGACAGTAAGTCAGATGACTCCAGAGATGTCGCGTGCATGTCTCATGTGCCTGGTGGAACCATTGCAGATGAAACAGCAACAGGTGATGTGGGGGAGGGAAGGGAAACACGGAGACATGGAGTAGATTGAATAACCACCATTTGCTTCAGGCTGTCAGGAGTCCTGACCGGACTTGGTGATGGCTTTGGTGGCAGTGGAAGACTATCAGGTCACTGGCTTGTGTCAGACTCACAGAGGGCACAGTTTTCATGAGCCCTCAACTGGTGGCCATGCAAAAGGTCTTTTGTTTCACTTCTAGGAAGAGGTTGACCTGTTAGCTGACTGACTCACCTACGACATAGGTGAGAAGCTTGCAGAGAAGTGAGCCATTCCTCTGCCTCAAGCAGAGACTTTCCAACTTTGGGTCCCTTTCTTCAAAGGAAGTTACACTTGGGTAGGAAAGCATAGGGTTGTCAGCATAGGCCCTGTGGATTTGACTTTGGCTCTGCTTCTTGCTGTCTGCATGTCTTTGGACAAGTTACTTAATATTTTTAATCCCCAATTTCCTCATGTCTAAACTGGAAATGAAAATAACAGCTATCTTATAGGCTCATTGGGAGTGTTAAATGAGATAATGTATCTAAAAATGTTTAGCATAGCACTTGGCACATAGGAAGTGCTCAATAAATATTAGCTGATGCTATTAACAGATAGTCAAGACAAAGGTGGACTTGCTTTGATTGAAGCAGAGGTAAGAGGTGTCACCTTCTAGAACATTGTATTTAATATGAATCACAAAGGGTTACACAGAAGCAAAAGAATGAACATTCCAGCATGTTGTAGAAAGTGCACTCAGTTGGAACTTGTGGTTCCTGCATTCAGCTGAGATTTTGACCTAAGCTCACATTGAGACTTCTCTGGGCCTCAGTGTCCCTATTTGTAAGATGGGCTCTTAGATGGCCAGTCTTGGGATTGGTGCCTGGTGTGTTCAGGTTTCAGAGAGGTACTTGTGATTGCGTGGGGGTGGTCCAAGCCCCCAAACTCTGTAACAGCCAGAGCAGTGGTCCAAATTTTATCAGTTTGACCTACTGGGGTTCCACCCCATAAGATTCCTTTTGAGAATAGGGTTCCACTATTTCTAACATGCTTTGCTGATTGCTTTCTGAGTGTTCTTGTGCAGCTAGCCCTGTCCAGCATGAGATTAGAAATCTAAAGGGCAATTCCATCTTTTTTTTTTAAAGTTTATTTGTTTGTTTTGAGAGAAACAGTGTGAACAGGGGAGGAGGAAAGATAGGGAGAGAGAGAGAGAGAGAGATAATCCCAACAAGGGTCTGCACTGACAGCGCAGGGTCCAGTGTGGGGCTTGAACCTATGAAACCGTGAGATCATGACCTGAGCCGGAACCAGGTTTGCCATTTTACCAACTGAGCCACACAGGCACCCACTACGTCTTCTTATGACAGCATTGTTATGACTGTGGCTCACACAACTACTCATTTCATTCATTAATCCATTTATATTTTTAATTTATATTTTCTTTTTAAATTTTAATTTTAGTTAAGTCATGTACAGTACAATATTGATCTTAGGAGTAGAATTCAGTGATTTTGTCACTTACATACAGCACTCAGTGCTCATCATAAGTACTCTCCTTTTTGAAAAGTTTTTAAAAGTTTTTTTAACATTTATTCATTTTTGAGAGATGGAGAGAGAGAGAGAGAGAGAGAGAGAGAGAGAGAGAGAGAGAGAATGAGTGGGGGAGGGGCAGAGAGAGAGAGGTAGACACAGAATCTGAAGCAGCCTCCAGGCTCTGACTGTCAGCACAAAGCCCAATGCAGGGCTTAAACCTACAGACTGCAAGATCATGACCTGAGCCAAAGTCAGATGCTTAACAGACTGAGCCACCCAGGTGCCCCACAAATGTCCTCCTTAATACCCATCACCCATCTAGCCTATCCCCCACCTATCTCCTACCATCAATCCCCAGTTTGTTCTCTATCTTTAAGAGTCTCTCATGATTTGTTTCCCTCTCTCTTTTTTCTTCCCCTCTCCATCCCACATGTTCATATGTTTTATTTCTTAAATTCCACATGTGATAACTCCTCATTTTAAAGATGAGCAAAGTGAAACTCAAAGGGTTCAAGCAATGGGTCCAAAGATCAGCAGCTGATGCAAAGTGTCCATATGTATTCTGGGCTCCCTGCCCCTATTCTATTGCTCATTTCAATCCATTGCTTTGCCTTTTGAAACCCTAGAAACTGCATTTTATAAAATGGGACTTACACAGGCTGGGTACCTTCAGTGTTCCTGATAAGCTACCCATCTTAAAATATCACCATCTCACTGTGCTTACATGTCAGACACATTTGTCACGAAAGAAGGGCAGGTAGACATCCATCCTTCCTTTGACCTTTAAATTCCCTCTCTCTTATCAGCTGTGGCTGATCAGCTGCTCTTTTTGAGAGCAGGTGGGTTGACATGGGATTGATTGGTTTGTGCAGCAGGGGATGTGACTTTGCCCTCTCCAACCTTCTGACCTGTGGAGGTCGTCTGAGATCTGAGAGACTTGGCCAGAAACAAGAGCATGGATTAATAAGGTGGGATAGTTGGGGGGCAGTGGGGGTGGGGGAGTCCTCTGTGTCTGGATCCAGGACAGAGAGACTAGCTGATGAAGACTCAGAAAGAAGCCCAGGCTTTGGGACCTTAGACAAGTCCCTCAGTCCCTCCCTTCCTAGGATTCCCAGATGTTTGTGGCAATTAACTGAGAAGTTAGACAAGTAGACAAACTCAGCTACTTGGGATGGACTAGTCAGGAAGTTTGAACTTAGAAGCCATTGTGCTGTGGTGGGAAAAAATGGACCTAGCAGACTGGATTTGAATACCAGTCCTGGCACTTATAGGAAAGAAAGTGATAAGGTGGTTGTGAGCACCTTATGCAGGTCACTAAACTCTGTGCTCCAGTTTCTTCATCTGGAAAAAGGAAAGAATCATGCCAAACTTTCCAGGTTCTCCTGTGTTAGGATAATCAACTTGCCTGATGCCCACCTAAGGGCTAGGTTTTGTTATTGAGGTGAAATGCTTTATAAAATAAAGACTGAAGGGCTTATGACGGGTGGTGATTATTTTACTGGCTAACAGAATAGTCTGTTCCTGTGGGACCAACTGATACCAATTAGTTTCTTCACAAAGAGAAGACAATTTTGAATGGACGGAACACATGAGCTTTTTTGGCACATTTGTCTGGTGGGATCTGTTTGGGCATTCTCCTCTGAACCGACTCATTGTTGAACTATGGAGCTGAGTCACGCACTGGCTACAGAAGGCCACTTTGGAAAGGACTCAGAGACATCTCAGCCCTTTTGGAGCAAGCCCATCATGAGCCAATCTGTGATCTGGCTGCCAACATAGATGATAGGCTCTTGGAGTACATTAACAGAAGTAGCCTGCCTAGAACGAGGGAGGAGATGGTCCTTCTTTATAATCTTCCGGCTGGGATACACTTAGAGATAGGGATTCAGTCCTCTGAGAGATTGATCGTCATACTTGACTGTGTCCTGCAAAATGTGGTTGAGGTAGAAAGGGTTGAGAGACCTTGCCAAATGGGGTACAGAGAAAATACCTGGGGGTTATTATCCTAGAGAAGTGTCGGGAGCTCAATGACTTTAAATCTCCAAAGGGCTACTGTGAGGAAAAGGGATAGATGTTGGGTTCTGTAGGACATCAGGGTCACAGGCTTGGGGATGAGGGGGTGCCAGAGTCGGTGTCTTTTGGACAAAGTCACAAGGAGGTACATTCAGCTCAATTTAAGAAGATGCCTTGTAGCCGAGAGACATCTGCCGTGAAATCCAGTCACCTTATGAGGTGGCGTGTACCCAGGCAACAGAGATATTCCAACAGAGGCCAGCCAGAGGGAAACTGTACCATGTAGAGTTTTGAGAACAAGATTTGGCATCAGATCTGGGTTCAAATCGTGGCTCTGCAATTTATTAGGTGGGTAAGGAAATAAGACTCTCTACATATAGTTTCCTTAGTAAAAACAAAAATCAAACAAAAAACCCCACCCCAAAACCAAAACCAAAAAGGAGGTAGTACTTGTATTCCTGGATCGTGAGGATTAAATGAGATAATATATGTAAGGCCTTTAATAGTCGCTGCTACTATTATTTTGGTTACTTGTAGAGAATGTTGTGCTCACCAGGGTTTCCTCTTCGCTCCACAATTCTGGGAAGAAGTAGGCCACTGCTTCCTCTTTTGTTCTTTGTTCTCCCCTTTGAATCAATTACTGTTTCATTGCATTTTGTTAATATAATTTTGGTGAAAACTGGCCTGACGTAATTGGGTTTTTTTTAGTGTTTCTTCCTCATTAATTTAGATCTTCTTCCCCAGCTGATGAATATTTTTGCTCAGCAGAAGTTCATTACCGCTTCCCCTCCCCCACCCATTCCAGCAACACAATTGCAACAACATTAATCCGGTGTTTAGCAAGAAAATGGAGTTTTATAATGGGAAACACTCACTTTGAGAGTTAATCTTCTTTTTCCCCCCCCTCAAACAACATTTTTTCTTAATCCTAACTTAATGACAAATTACCATCACTTGTCTGGAGGCAGGCTTGAGGGGGATGACAGGGAAGTGTTAAGGAATTTTAGAGCTGGATGGGCCTCTCATCCGGCCCCTCATCCTACAGGTGAGGAAATCAGGCCTCAGGGAGGTTGAGTTCAGGACTCCAGGCTGCCACAGAGTAAATGGCAGAGCCGCCAGGACCAAGTATCTCCCAGCTGTCCTATGCTGTGTTTGCTGTCCTGTAGTGGGCTTCGATCCTGTTCCTCCATTGGCTAGCCTGCCCTTGAAAAGTTGTTGACTGGCCTGAAGCTCAGTTTTTTGATCCATGAATTGCCAGTGTGGCGATAGTTCCTTCCTTGTAAGTTTTAGGGGTAGAATCCTGTAAGCAAAGCCGTTACAAACTTGCCAGTGTCCGGGATGCATAAAAGAGTATTTGTGGAACGAAGGGCTAACCATGCAAGATGCTGACTATGTGCTTATTTATTTCCCTGAGTGGTTCCTGTGGGCCAGGCCCTGCCGACTTCCCCACACAATCCTAAGGGATGGTATTTTAATACAGTAAAACCTTGGTTTGCAAGCATAATTCGTTCTGGAAACATGCTCATAGTCCAAAGCGCTTGTATATCAAAGCGAATTTCCCCATGAGAAATAATGGAAACTCAGATGGTTTGTTCCACAACCCAGAAATATTCCTATAAAGATGATTACAATACTGGAATATAATACAAAATTATAAAGAATATACAAACCATAAAGACAAATTAACCTGTACTCATCTTTGAAAATCTTCATGGCTGGTGTGAGGGAGACAAGACAGAGGAAGGTTACTGTGTAGATGACTTTCACCATCACTAACGGACTCACTGCCATCTATTGGCTCAATACAATCTTTTCCTGCATGGGGGCATTGTATGTGCTCACATGGATGCTGGCTACAGTGCAGTATTAATAAACTCTTGTCATACACTGTGTTTAGTGTACCTGGCAATAAGGCAGCAGAGGGAAGGGTCTCTATCTGCAGGCAGCCTGACCTAGAATGTAGGAAAGCATTCCTAAGCTTACTTTTGTATGGAAAAGCAAAGGACTGTCCATAGGTGCTTTGAAGTGAGAAAAAACACACTAGTGCCAGTTGTGGGCCCTTTCCAAGTTCTGAAAAAAATCACTGATTTCTGCCAAACACCATGGCCTGAGACCCAGCATCTGAGCATGGGAGACAATCACCCACAGTCCTGTAGAAGAGATGAGAGACAGACAGAGAGAGAGAAGAACGATTGGCTCAATTGTGATCCTGTGACGTTCAGCATCACGTACTACTTGTATTGCAAGACATCGCTCGTTTATCAAGTTAAAATTTATTAGAAATGTTTGCTCGTCTTGTGGAACACTCATAGAACAAGTTACTTGCAACCCATGATTTTTCTGTATGTCTCTACTGTCTGGAGAACTCTGGAACTTCTGTTATTCTCCATTCCTGTCTTGTTTGTTGCTCCTCAAACTTCATCTGTTTTTTGTGGGAACGAACAGTGAGTTCCTTAACATGAGAAGTTCTTGGGGCTGGGTTACAGAACAGCAGAGGCAGCTCCTGGAGAGATGTCTCTTATTCCAGAGTCAGGAGCTGAGACCCCTCCCAGTGCAGCGTGGGCTCTGCAGCTGTGAGAGGCAGTGGGAAGCAGGGGGAATCACCAGAGGTCCACGAAGAGGAATTTGACTAATCATAGTTTACACACATAGAGCTCAACAAGAGACAGTTTTGTCCCCCAGGGGACATTTGGCAATGTCTGAGGACATTGTTTTGCTGTTGCAGCTGGCAAAATGGGGACAGTTGAGTGTGCCATTGGCATCTAATAACCCCTCACAGCAAAGAATTATCTGACTCAAAATGTCAGTAGTGTTGAGGTTGAGATACCCTTCCTTATACTCATCCTATGATTTGCTCTCTGCAACAACTCTAGAAGTCTGAGAGGAGGGATGTTTAATAAGGGTAATGGGACCTCTTTTGTGCCAGGCATTGAGTTAGGCGAGAGTGCAGAAAATAGATTTTTAACTGCATGTCATGGAGCGCGTGGGTGGCTCAGTAGGTTAAATGTCCGACTTCGGCTCAGGTCATGAGCCTTGCTGTTCCTGGGTTCAAGCCCCATGTTGGGCTCTGTGCTGAGAGCTCAGAGCCTGGAGCCTGCTTCGGATTCTGTCTCTCTCTCTCTCTCTGTCCTTCCCCTGTTTGCTTGTGCTCTCTCTCTCCCTTTCTCTTCCTCTCTCTTGTCTCAAAAATAAACAAATATTAAAAAAATTTTTTTTTAAAATCTGCACACCAGCTTGGTTGGTGGGTAGGCTTTCTTGGGTCACTCTATCAACAAGGATTCTGAAGCTC
Organism: Suricata suricatta; assembly: GCF_006229205.1. Classification (NCBI taxonomy): domain Eukaryota; kingdom Metazoa; phylum Chordata; class Mammalia; order Carnivora; family Herpestidae; genus Suricata; species Suricata suricatta. Next base: position 105,769,406 of record NC_043705.1, on the reverse strand, counting down.
ACCGGGAAGGAAGATTGTAATCAACTGGTTCCCATTTCTGCCAGCTATGTAGCACTGGACAATGAGTTAGACTTCCTGTGCCTTAGTTTTCAGATTTGCAAAATACCATTAGTATCTACCTCATTGGATTGTTATGAGGATTAAATTGATTAAATACTTAATATGCAACAGTGCCCGGCATGCTGTTCATTATCAACATCATCTTCATTGTTGGGAAAAAAACAATCTTGCAGTATACTTCCTTGTTTTATTCAGATTACACTCGATATCTTATTTAGGTAGGAAAGACCTGTATAATTGCTTCCATTTTGGGGATGAGGTCGTTGTGTTTCAAGTGGGTTAGAGAGTTCAGAGAAACGGTTCAGAGCATTGGAGAGGAGAGCCTGTACGGACAGCGTCATCCTAGTTCACGAGGTGTTTTCTTAGCCAGCTTCATCTCTTGCCCGACTCTGAAATGTGTGTACTCATCCTCAGGGGCCAGTCTGGGCTGCACACTTGTATTGTTTAGGTTTGTTTGAGCTGTGTTCTTGTCATTAGGCAATAAAGGGCACTCTCTGGTATTACCCGCCTACAGGGCTTCCAGAAGAGGGGAGAGATGGACTCATTGAGACCGGAGGTTGACATATAAGTAGCCCACATATAACATTATTTTGTCTCTCACAATTTTTTGAGTTTGAATTTGTGGTCAATATTTAAAAATCAAAAGATAGAGCATAAAAATTTATGTATCCTTGAAAATGAGAATATCTGGTTACACTTAAGTTTATTTTACTGTATAGCAACAATTAGCTAGAGTAGCAGCCATTCCCCTCCCTTCAGATGTCAAACTTGCTAATTTTCCCCAGTCCCCACCATGCCTCATTGCATTCTCAACACGGAGGCTGAACAGACTGAAAGGCCATCTGTTCGCTCACTCTTGGCCTCCTTCACTTGTTTCCCCTGCCTGCCCTGCCCTGCAGGTACTGGAGTTTGTAGCTGTTTGCACAGAGCTGATTATAATAACCCCTTATATTCAAAACACTTTCACATATGTTGATCTCTACCTGTGAAGAAGTCAGGACAGGAATTACCGTGCCCATTTTCCAGATGGAGAAGCAGAGGACCAAAGTTAAGCAACTTGCCCAGGATCATATAGCAGCTAAAGTGCTGAGGTGGGAATAGTTTAATGGATGCTCAAGATTGGATTTGGATAATAGACTATGAAAACTGTTGACCACGGAAAAACAAAAACTAAGTGTCTGTGTTTATTTGGGGTCTTAGTGATTGCAAACCAGGAGATACAGATTCCACTGAAATCCAAAGTGTGCTCCACAAAGACAAAAGGGGTTATAAGAGAAAAGAGAAAATTTATATAAGTTTTTTTGAACAAAATGTGATTAGTTCTAGTTATAATAATGCTGTGCTATTAGAATGCAATTGGAGAATCAAATGCAATGGTTGCAAAAGAGTTTTTCCAGGAGGCGCCTGGGTGGTTTAGTCAGTTGAGTGCCCAATTTTTGATTTTGGCTCAGGTCATCGTTCCAGGGTGGTGGGATGGAGCTCTGTGTTGGGCTGTGTTGGGCTCCATGCTGGGTGTGGATCCTGTTTACCATTCTCTCTTTCTCTCATTCTCTCTCTCTCTCTCTTTTTCTCCCCCCCCACCCATTTCCTCCTCACATGCTCTCTCTCTCTCTCTCAAATTAAAAAAAAAAAAGTTTTTCTGGCCTCTGGCCAAAGTGCAGTGATGTTTGCACAGTCCTTAGGCTCATGTTCCATCTGGGTGGCAATGTGCTTAAAGCTCACTGTCCCAATGGCTCCCTGCTCCATTTTATGGCCCCTTAACATCCGGACTCCATTTTAGAAATTTTCTTTCCTTGTCTTGCCTTTCCTGTTGTTCTTCCTTTCTTTCTTTCTTTCTTTCTTTCTTTCTTTCTTTCTTTCTTTCTTTCTTTCTTTCTTTCTTTCTTTCTTTCTTTCTTTCTTTCTTTCTTTCTTTCCTTCCTTCCTTCCTTCCTTCCTTCCTTCCTTCCTTCCTTCCTTCTCTCTCTCTCTCTCTCTCTCTCTCTCTCTCTTTCTTTCTTTCTTTCTTTCTTTCTTTCTTTCTTTCTTAGCATGAGCAGGAGAGGGGCAGTGGGAGAGAGAGAGAGAAAGAATCCTAAGCAGGTTCCATGTTCAGTGCAGAGCTGAATTCGGGGCCAGATCCCAAGGCCCTAGGGTCAAGATTTGAACTCGGACACCTGAGTGGCTCAGTCAGTTAAGCCTCTGACATCAGCTCAGGTCATGATCTCACAGTCTGTGGGTTCGAGCCCCACGTCAGGCTCTGTGCTGACAGCTCAGAACCTGGAGCCTGCTTCAGATTCTGTGTCTCCCCCTCTCTCTGCCCCTCCCCTGCTCATGCTCTGTCTCTCTCTGACTCTCTCAAAAATAAATAAATAGGGGCTCCTGGGTGGCTCAGTCGGTTGAGCGGCTGGCTTCAGCTCAGGTCATGATCTCACAGTTCGTGGGTTCAAGCCCCGTGTTGGGCTCTGTGATGACAGCTAGCTCAGAGCCTGGAGCCTGCTTCAGATTCTGTGTCTCCCTCTCTCTCTGACCCTCCCCTGCTCGTGCTGTCTCTCTCTGTCTCTCAAAAATAAATAAAAGACATAAAAATAAATAAATAAATAAGTAAGTAAGTAAGTAAGTAAGTAAATAAATAAATAAATAAATAAGACTTGAGCCAAAGTCAGGAGTCAGATGCTCAACCAACTGAGCCACCTAGGCACCCCTAAGAATTTTTCTTTCACAGAACATGAAGCATTTTTCTTTTTCTATGGCCTCCTCGTCCCACAACTGTAAAAAAAGAAGGTTGTAAGGAGAGAATTCTGAAAGCAGCTAGGGAGAAAAGGGCCCTCACATACAAGGGGAAACCTATCAGAGTGGTTACAGACTTATCTAATGAAACTTGGCAGGCCAGGAAGGAATGGCAGGAAATCTTCAATGTGATGAGCAGAAAAAATTTACAGCCAAGAATCCTCTACCCAGCAAGCCTGTCTTTCAAAATAGAAGGAGAGATAAAGGTTTTCCCAAATAAACAAAAATTGAGAGAATTCATGACCACCAAACCAGCCCTACAGGAAATCCTAAGAGG
>NC_043705.1:105731294-105766200 GCF_006229205.1 Suricata suricatta | reverse complement strand
CTTGAGAGACTATTGAATGCTGAGAATGAACCGAGGGTTGAGGGGGAAGGGGGAGGGGGAAAAGAGGTGGTGGTGATGGTGGAGGGCACTTAAGGGGAAGAGCACTGGGTGTTGTATGGAAAACAATTTGACAATAAAATATTATGGAGAGAAAAAAAAAAGAAGGTTGATTTAGATCAGTAGTTTCCAAATTTCATGGATTTCTAAAATTTCCAAAAAATTGGGGGTACCAAACCAGAGTTGTCAACTTTATTGTCAGTTTTCATTTTAATGGTATGGATATTAAAAATAAAACCCCCAAACTATCTACTGTCATCACCATCTTATAAAAGAAGTGCTATGTAGTGACTAGAAAGGAAAGAAGAACATAGTCTCAGAATAAAAGATGCTCTTTGTCAGGAAACATATCTACAAATACACACATTATTGAACATTTACTTATGGCAAACTCAGGGACTAACTTTTGGAGAATCATGGGACTGGGAGACCTTTAGTTATTTGTAGCTTACTCATTCTATAGTTTCCTTTCCCCCGAGTGTTACAGTGAGAGCCAGTTCACTGGACCAGCCTCCAAACACACATCAGAATGTCAGAGTGTCATGGGCAGGTCATGTAGGCCCATGCCCTTTTGGACTCTCTTCTGCTTTTGTTTCCAGACCCTCTGGCTTGAATGACAGGAAAGAAATCACCTAGTCCTTATGAAAAGGTTTTCAAGAGTTCAAAGTTAATTCCAAGTCATAAGTGAGTTTCCACCCAGTGTAACCATACTGAAGGCTCTCTGTGAACACACAGGACCTGCCAAAACTCAGAAAGCAACAAGTCTGAGAAAACAAACTTGGAGAATTTTAGAGAAAGAAACATTAAAGAAGATGTTAGAAACAGTGAGTTGAGTTACAATTTGGTACCAATTTACTGTGCAACCTTGGACAAGCTCCCTTCACTCTCTGTGCCAGTTTCTTTCCTTCCCTATAAAGATAAAGCAAAGGGAATGGATGGAATACTATTTAAGTTCCCTCCTAGTTCTAACATACTACTCTACGTAATTCAATTCATAAAATTAAAATGTCAATGAGGAAGGCTCGTAAAGGGCATCTAGTAGAAGTACCCTTCTGTCTATTCAGTTAAATGCAAAAGAAAACTTTGCTCCTCCACTTGGAGGAGCCCCAGGTGGCCCTTTGGATCCCTAAGAGCAGCACTTGTTCTGGGAGGAGCAGTGGCTCCTGCCCTAAGTGCCCTGCTGGACTGGGAGGAGAGAGGGTAGGAGAGGGCTTCCTGGTTTCAACAGATTTCCTCCCTCCCCAGGGGTGGGAGTAGGGGTGGGGAACGGGGTGAGGCAGTGACCAGTGACAGGGGAGGGTGGAGTCTCCCTTTTGGATTTTATTTGTTAAAACTCTAGTCCATCGTTTTATTCTTAGGGACGACCATCGTGGGTTTGCTTTCTTGCTGAAATGTTCTCTTTGGAGCCTCTGGGAATGAGGGGTAGGAAGGGGTAGGTGGGTCCTGAGAATAGAAGGGTTGGAGGGACACAGAGGGACCATCCAGTTTGAATCCCCATCTGGAGCACCAGGTACTGTCCCCTCAAATGCTGACCCAACCTTTGCCTGACTACCTAACAGAAGCACTGGATGTTTTGGCATAACACTGAATGATGGTCTTTTTACCGAGCTGAAATCTTCTTTCTGTGATTTGTTTTTTAACCAATCATTTCTGGCTCTGTCTTCTGTAGCTGCTCAGAAGAAATCTATTTCTTTCTCAATTTTGAGGTTAGCCATGCATATTTTTCTCAGCTAAGCATACTCTTCACCCTCACCCTATTCTCTTATATAATTTCTAGATGTCTCACCGTTCCTTGGGCCCAACCTTAAGCTACTGATTCAATTACTTGTTCAACAAATATTTGCTAAGTGCCTGCCATGTGCCAGCCATTGTGCTGAGTGCTGGTGAGGGAGGGATGCAAAGAACCTGGCTCCTGAAGTATGCTGGGAAAAACATACACCAAGCAAAGAATTCTGGAGTTAGATCGGGTCGGTTTGAACTGGAACAGTAAGTTTAAACTGCTTACTGTTTGGTGACATTGGGCAAGTTGTTTCCCCTTTCTGGTCCACTGTTTCCCCATCTATTGAATGGGGAGAAAATAATAATAGTAACTACTTCATGAGGGTTATTATTAGGAACTAATAGATGAAAAGGGCTTAGAGTCAAGCTTGGCACATTTTGAGCACTGAGAAAACATTAGCTATTGTTACTGCTCCTGCAGTGGAGCAGAAGAAGCTACTCAGGTGCATATCCTGAGGAATTATGGAGTCACAGAACAATTGGTAAGGAAGTAAGTAGCATTTAGCTGAGGCTTGCAGGATGAACAGGGACTGGCTAGGTGAAAAGGGAGAGGAGGGAAAACGGCATGTGCAAAGACCCTGAGGGGCCTGTTGGGCATATGGCTGGAATGGAAAGCAAGCGAGTGTGGGTGGAGATTAGGGAGGGAGACCACCTGAGGAGCTATGGGGCCGGGGTGGTGACTGGGACTGTGTTGTGCAGGACTTATCAGGTCACTAGGGAGAGTGCATGGTCAGGCAAGAGGGGCAGAGGGAGAGAGAGAGAATCTCAGGCAGGCTCCACACCCAGCATGGAGCCGGATGCAGGGCTCCATCCCACGATCATGACCTGAGAGGAAATCAAGAATCAGATGTTCAACTGATTGAGTTACCCAAGCACCCCACACTTAGGTCTTCTAACAGTAATGGCCGGACACCAAGGGGCTTTAAGTGGTGAGATGCATGGTGCAGATTTGCCTTTTAAGATTATTCTGGCTGCTCCATTTGAATATATGGAATTCTTTGAGATCATCCTCTTTCTTAATTTGTACCCTCTACTCTTTTTTTTAAAGTTTATTTATTTACTTTGAAAGAGAGAGATAGAGACAGAGAGAGAACAAGGGAGGGGAAGAAAGCGAGGGAGAGAGAATCCCAAGCAGGCTCCACATGGTCAGTGCAGAGCCTGACACAGGGTTTGAACTCACAAACCATGAGATAATGACCTAAACTGAAACCAAAGGTCAGATGTTCAACAAACTGAGTTACACAGGAGCCCCTGTGCCCTCTACTCACTCTCTACTCTTAGGAGCACAGCCAAGGGTCACATTTGCCCTCTAGGTGGTTTTACAAAACCAGTGACTCGCATTCGGAGTCATGTTTCAGAGGCCTTGCTTTCACTTACTGGTCTTCAAACTCCCTAAAGAATTACACGATGAAAGCTTAAAGTATTATCCCAGATAGAAGACTGAAACTCCTTTAGGCTGGAAATCGTTAGATTACAAGAGCACATTAGGTTCCAATAGTGTGGGTTCAAGCATTGTAACAGGTGTGTGTGGGGGTGCTCTTCAAATTGTCCTCAAATCCCAAGGCAGTCCTAGCCTTCTAGCTCCCCAGGCACGGACAACTGCAATTATGTGCCATTTGGGATGCCCACAGAGTACACTAGGCCTTTGAAGCAAGACTCGGGTGGGGAGACCATTTTTATTTAATCTCATTCCTTTCCAAGAAGCCAAAGCCCTGCTCCAAGGATCTCTTCCTCTCTTTTGTCAGTGGCATGAAAAAAACAGGGCAAGACTTGGGTGGATTGTAAGTGACCTACTGACATCAGAGTGACAGATCAAATAATTTATTTCCTCCTAAATCCGGATTATGCTGCTATAAGTCCCAGGAGCTATTTTTAGTGCCCATCAGTCTTGCTCTGGTTGTGAACATCTGTTGACGGGTGTGCACACACACACATACGCACTGCTCAAAGAAACGCACACACTCAGTTGGAGGTAGGTGTGAGCATATGGACATGAGCCACCTCGGTAACAATAGTGCATTGCAGGCTCCCCGCTCATGACATCTCGACCTACAGACCCACACATGCACCGTGAAATACACTCCACACAGGACTGCCTCTACTCTGGAGAGGGTGTTTGGCCATCCCTGTGTTCTCTTCAGTACTGGGTAAGTGCCTGATAAATGGTTAGGATCCTGGGACTCACGGAGATGCTGGTGGACCAGCAGGGTTGGCATCACCTGGGGGCTGGTAGCCATGCGGAATCTCAGGCCTCACTCCAGGCCCCCTGAGTCAGAATCTGCCTTTTAATGAGATCCCTGTTTGAGTTGCATGCATGTTGAAGTTGAGAAGCCCTGGGCCAAAATATTTGCCTTCCTTGGCAAACACAGGAGTGGCTTCAACCAGAGTAGCTCTCCTTTCATGTTTTTACGTTAATGGCTTCCACAGAGGATTTTACTGGAAGAAAGAGCTCCCCTACTAGGGTGAGTGTGAAAACAGCTGCACCATACTGCGCTCACTGGCTTTCAGGCTTGGAGAATCTGTTCTCCTCTGTGGCCTCATTTTTCCATCTGGGGCCTTCTCCTTTGGTTTTCCTATTTCTTCGAACTTTCTCTCCCACCTCTCATCCCTTTGCATGGCTGAATCCCATCCAGCTTTCTGATCTCTCAGCTTTAACTCGTCCATAGTGGAGGCTTCCAGCCAATAGCGAATGTCTCTTTTCTAACTCTGAGCACACTTGGAATTATGTGCTCAGTATCTGCCTTCTCCAAGAGATTGCAAACTCAATTGGGTGAGGAATCATTTGTCTTGTTATGTTTATAGGAACACAGTAAGTACGCACTGAAAGATTACATGATATAGGTAGCTTACTCAAAGAGGAGTATGAGTAAAGGTCATTGATTCATTCAGACAGACATTTATTGAGCATCTACTATGTTCCAGGCTGTGTACTGAGTCTGGGGGACATACCCAGTTCAGCCTGGGTCCTGAAGGTGGACATGTCAACCCCTAAGAACAGATGGGAGTCCCTATCAATTTCCATGAGACACAAAGGAAGAAGGGGGTGATTGTGCTTCCTGTCCCTGAGATAATTTGTCAGTGTCTCAGCCAGGACTTTGGGCTCCTCTGTTTCCCTCTCTGTGAGGAATTGGCTGTTGCAAAGGAGCTTTCTCAGAAGGAACCCTTGGCCCAGAGGACATTCTGAATCTTGATTCTGAATTTTTCTTAACTTCCGTGGGTACGTTTCAGACAGATATTTATTTTTTAAGGAATAAATCTCTGATTTAACTTCTCCGTTAAATAATGCTCCTCTGTTTTGGTTTGTTTGGGTTGGTTCCCTACCCTCATTTATTCCCAGAGGTCAGATGAAGAATAAGCCCAAAGATAAAGACAAGGACACAACAAAGGCCTGAATAAGGAAAGCCTTGGATAGGTAAGGCAGTTGTTTTTCCTTTCCCACTTTCCCTCCTCCTGTCCCTCCTTCCTTCCCTCTCCTATCTTAGGTTCTGGGGATTCAGGATCCTCTGTCTCCACGCATGACTTAATCATCTAGTGGGATAAACAGAGAAGTAAGTAATTGGAGCAAAATGAGGTGTATGCCCTCAAGGGCCAGAGGAGTGGCTCTGGGAGCACATAACAGAGGTTTCTGTCCTGCCTGGAGTCAGGAAAGGCTCCTGGAGGGCGTGATGTTTCATTTGAGAGCTGGGGGGATGAATAAGTATTAAACTGGGAGGTGTCAAAGTTTGAGGCCATTGTGCATGGGTCAGGGAAGTCAGGGTTGTGGGAGTGTTCCAGGTAGGGCACAGCATGTGCAAAGGCCCAGAAGCAGAGGGCACACTGGATGCTGGGAGAGCTGAGAGAAGAGCAGTAGTGGCTGGGACATGGGGAGCTTGGAGAGAAAGAGTTTGGAGATGCGGGGGAGAGAGATGCCTCATCACCAGTACCCAGTAAGTCACCTTCAGTTGTTTGGATTTAATTGTGGGCCATTGTGGGGCTAATGATGGGTTTTAAACTGAGGAGGGGTGTGATCAGCCTGGAGTAAGATGGTTAGTGTGGAGAACATATTCATGGGATGTTTTGAAGGCAGGGCATCTACTTAGGGAAGAGTTGTGGTTGCCCAGGTAAAAGATAGAGGTGTTCTGGACTGAGCACAGTAGAATGTGTGCTCCTGGAGCCTGGACTTAAAGATGCCACAGGCCACCTGGACCCTGACCGCCAATCAGTGAGAACTTATCTGGGGTCTGTGGCATCATGCCTGTGCTAAGTGCTTCGTTTGACTTCGTTCAACCCATGTATAATCCTGCCAAGTGTTTTCACCTCCACTGTCAAAAGGGACAAGGACCCATGCCTTGTGTTTCTTCGTGGAGTTTGGCAACTACCAAAATAAGATCCTAGAGAGGAAAGGGCTTAGAAAAATGTAAGCTGCACTCATATGGATGATTATAGCTGAGGAGTAAACTAACGATGGATCACGACTCTTGTCCCGACATGGACAAATTGTGGGTAAGTTATGGGTGGGGATGTCAGAGACCTCCAGAGGCCTTCAACCCCAAACAGCTTTCTCTGACACCTTCAGATATTCGACATCGTACCAAAGAAACACAAGTCCAAAGGAAGCTGCTCTTAAGGAACAATGAATGTGCTCATGTCGTAGAAGAGCACTGCATATGTGACATTGGCACAAATGTCTTTAGCCTAAATTTCTTTGTCCTGAAATATGAATTTTCATGCATTTTCTTCCATTCACCTTGTAAAACCCATGAGAGGTAGGGGGAGAGGTTTGGGCTTATTATTCTTATTGAACAGATGAGGAAACAGAGGAAGGCACTGGAAAGGAAGTGACTTGTCTGAGGTCAACAGTGGCACTGACTGTGGAGCCTGGAGCCTCCCCAGGGCAAGGTCTCCTCTGGGGCTGTTGACGCAGTCCATTGTCCCAGTCCAGAGTTAGCTGACCCGACCTGAAGATGGAGGTTGGAGTGAGCAGAGGGCCAGGAAAGGATGAAGGCAGAGAGGGCCTAGGCGGCCTCCTGGTGGGAGCCCCCCTGCCTGTCACTTTCTGACACATCCTTCGGCTACAATCTGTTTGGGGTGACGGGCTCTCCCTCTCTGGACCCCAGGACTTCCCTGTGTGCTCATTCATTATATTTGCCTTCTGCTCTGCCATTGGGATGGGAAAGTCAAGAAGCATTTGCTTTTGTTTTGTGTATTTATTTTTTAGATGAGTGAAGAATGGGTATGGATCAAACGAAGTATCAGGCCAGAAGAGGGGAGACAGGGAACATCACTGGGCAAATATTAGCAGATCCTTTTCATGACACCTGCTAGTTAAAGCAGACCAATAATGATGGCATTAAAATATTTTGTGTCAGGAGAGTTCTCTGTGGCTCAGAAAACACTTTTGTCGCCATCATCGCAATTCATCCCTTTCTGGGACTTTACTGGTAGGTTTCTTGTGGGGACAAAATGAGATCATGTTATAAAGTATATAGAAGTGCCCAACTGTCACGAGCAACTCTTGTTCCCTTCTCCCTCCATTGTACTGGGTACCATCTTCATGATAATGCTCAAAATTGCTTGCATTTATGGAGTGCTCACTATAAAGCAAACACTATGCTGAGCTTGTGCAGGCCTCATTCTTAAAACAACCCTCTAGGGAAAAGAATATGACCCTTGTTTTGCAAATGAGATCACAGAGGCCCAGAGAAGTAAAAGCAAATGCTTCTTGCTGAGTTCAGTGAGCACAGACAAGATGTGTAAGGGCTGGAGTTTAAATCCAGGGTGTCTCCAAACTCCTTGCTACCGCTCAGCACCCACCAAGTACCGTCTCCTTTCTCACGCTCAAATGCATCTGGGTTCCGTCTGCCAGCACCCTTTCGCCTTAAAGAGTAGCTCTCAACTTTGTCCCCACTCACTTCTCACATGTTGACTAGGTGTTTGCTTAATCATGGGATCAGAGACTCAAATATATACAAGGATCAGACAGGTAATGTAAAAACAGTTTGGTTCAAGATTTAAGAACAACAACAACAACAACAACAATATAGTGAATGTGTGCTTATAAAGGCTCCTGACTTTGACCTCAGGATGAGGAGGACATTAGGGAGCCTGGGAACAGGAGTAGACCCCACTTAGGGAGGAGCCACTTAGGGAGGAGCCACTCTACAGTAATCAGTTACTGCCATCTGGGCCCAGCCCGGTCAAGTCTTATTCTTCTCAAGAGAAGATAGAAGTCAGTATTTATTATAGAAAATCTCCCAATTTTTAAATGTGGACAATCACTTTTAAAATATTAAAACACCATGTGGATTAAAGAGGTCTAGGATTCAGATGTAACTTGTGGGCCACCAATTCATGTTTTCTGCCTTATTATTGTTTTTTTTTTCCTACAAACTCTCAGAATCCTGGTCCTTACAGCTTCTTTATCTGATCACAAATCACCTTGTGTGGTCAATTTACATTAAACTTAGAATTTTTAAATTGGTAATTGTAATACATGCATTCATCATAGAAAATGCAAAACAGGCACATACAACACAAATAAACATCCAAAAATACCCATTCTTCATTTCTCTGTCATGTACAGATCTTTATAAAGGGAGCATGTTAAGGATACAGATTCCTGGGTCCACACCTGAGCTGATTCAGGAGGCCTGAGTGAGGCCTGGGAATCTGAATGTATAATGTGTTTGGAGATGATCCTAATGTGCATTTGGGATTGTGATGTTCTTTTCTTTCTTTCTTTCTTTTTTTTTTTGGTATAGTTTATTGTCAAATTGGTTTCCATATAACACCCAGTGCTCTTCCCCACAAGTGCCCTCCTCCATGACCATTATCCCCCTGTGATGCTCTTTTCTTAAAAAAATATGAGCTTTAAAAACATAAGCTATAATAAAACTTTTAAAATGAAACTTAATATTCTATATAATTTGTGTTTGTATAATGTTCCATCATCAAACATAATCACATTATTCATTATCACTGGCCATTTATAGGGCAAACAATATTTCATGTAATAAATAGTAAAATAAACAATTTTTCTAAATAAATTGTCTTGTATACCCATTTCATTAGGATAAATTCCTACAAGTAGAATCACTGGGTCAAAGAATATGCATATTTTCAGGCTTTTGATATAAATGGCCAAACTGTCCTTTTAGAAAGGACTTTAAAAAAGTTAAATGTCCATTTTCTATAGATAGCACCAATCTCTTCACCTCTATTATAACTGGGAATTACTATTTAAAATATCAGTAGAAGCAAATAGACCCTATTTTTTAAATTTTGCTTGTTGCATGCTAAAGAAGGTGAACATGTCTTTCTTGTTCCCCAATTAATATCTCTGTTAATGATTGTCTATTTCTTATTCTTGTTTATATTAGGGGTATTTTTTTTTTAATGTTTATTTACTTTTGAGAGAGAGAGAGAGGGAGGGGGAGAGAGAGAGAGAGAGAGAGAGAGAGAGAGAGAGAGAGAGAGAGAGAGAGAGAGAGGGAGAGGCAGAATCTGAGGCCGGCTCCAGGCTCTGAGCTGTCAGCACAGGGCCTGACTTGGGGCTTGGACCCACAGACCATGAGATCATGACCTGAGCCGAAGTCGGATGCCCAACTGACTGAGCCACCCAGGCGCCCCTATATTAAGGATATTATATCTTTTTCTGTCATGTGTGTTGAAACTACTTTTTCCAGGTTTTAAATTTGCCTCTTAATATTTAAAGATATTATTCATACTGAAATTCTAATTCAGTAGAGTCAAATCTGCAGATTTTATTCTTTATGTGAGTGTTTTTCCTTTGCATAGATTTTTTTCCCTCTGTATGTATGAGGGCTGATACAATTTCAAATAAAAAGGACATTTTCTTGTACTTAAGAATTACATGTCAAATTTCATTCTTAAACCCTTTGCAAATTATTTCTGGCATATAATGCAAGATACAGTTCAAAGTTTTATTTTAGTTTCTTCCTTTGCCACTGGAATAGTCAAACTTTTTTTTTCTTAACTGTCTTTTTGAATAAATTTTGTTGATTTATTTTTTTTCCTAGAAAATAAGCTATTTCAATGAGTTTAAAAAAATGTATTGGCTTGAATTACACAAAGTGTTGTTTATAGCAAAAAAAAAATCTTTCTCATTTCTAGTACTTCACATTTAAAATGCTTTCACTTTTGTCTCAAACTTTCTAGAAGTACTTTTATTAAAAATTTTATTTAAATTCCAGTTAGTTAACATACGTGTAATATGAGTTTCAGGTGCACGATATAGTGATTCAGCACTTCCATACATCACCCTGTGCTCATCACAAAGTGCCCTCCTTAATCCCCATCATTTATTTCACCCAACCCGCACTCACCTCCTTTCTGGAACCATCAGTTTGTTCTCTATTGTTAAGAGTCTATTTCTCGGTTTGCCTCTTCCGCCCCTCCATGCTTATTTGTTTCTTAAATTCCAAATGCAAGTGAAATCATATGGTATTTGTCATTCCCTGATTGACTTATTTCACTTAGCATTATACTCTCTAGCTCCATTCATGTTGTTGCAATCCAATTAATCCATGGGCAGAAGACATGAATAGACATTTTTCCAAAGAAGACATACAGATGGCCAACAGACACATGAAAAGATGCTCACTATCACTCATCATCAGGGAAATGCAAATCAAAACTACAATGAGATATCACTTCTAAAGTATTCTTTTTTAATTTAATGGACCCTTAGGTAATTTATCAAGTCGATTTATCAATTAAATTCATTAGTTTTTGCTTTTTTGTAATAAAATGTTTATTATTTTGAGAGAGGGGAAAGTGGGGGAGGGGCAGAGAGCGGGGGAGAGAGAACCCCAAGCAGGCTCTGTGCTCTAAGTGCAGAGCTTGACATGGGGCGCAATCCCATGAAATCTGAAATCCTGACCTGAGCTGAAACCAAGAGTGGAATGCTTAACTGACTGAGCCAACCAGATGCTCTAGCTTTTGCTTTTCTATTTAATCTTGCCTTAGTTTATTCTTTTTCTAATAGCTTGTCTTGAATGCTTTTTTTTTTATTTCTACCTTTTCTTGTTGAAGAATGACACATATGGAGTGATAAATTTTAATTCATGTACAGCTTTGGCTGCTGCATCTCATATATTGTAATATATAGAGGTATCAACTTTTATTATTTTTGAAATAATTTATGATAATGATTTTGACTTTCACTCTTTCAAGTTATATAAGAGAGTGTTAATAATTTCTAAGAGGTTGGTATTTTAAAAACTTAAAAATCTGGTTTTTAGTTTTACTGCTTTATAACATGCAATGCATTCTATACATTCATTTTTGCAGCTTATTGAGCTATTCATTGTGGCTTAATAAGTGATCAATTTTTATGACTTTCTTGAGTGCTGGAAGGAAGCTGCATTCCCTTATTGTACCATACCCAGTTTGTTAAATCAACATGATTAATTTATATTTGTCACATCCATCTTGTCCTTATTTTTGTTCACTTTTCTAGTCAAAGATTTAAGTGTACTTAATTATCTCCCTACTACCTACTAATTTTTCTCTTCAATATTTATATAACATAATTTATTTCAAAGAAATGTCTTGATGCATAGAAATCTAATATTTTTCATTTTGCATTTTATTCCTTATAACATGATTTGCTTTATCTTCTTTAAGACTTCTTGTTTGAACTTTGAGCTCTACTTTCCTGGTAATAATATTCTGATCCTGATTTTTTCTTAAGCTGCCCATCCAATATTTCTCTATTTCTTTCATTTTAAAACGTTTTTTGGGTATGTGTTACTTGGTTTACAGACATCCCTTTTCAATACTATGGATTTAGTTGTGTGTGGCAGAATTTTTGAGAGATGTTTGTCTTTAAGAGAATTGTTAAATGCATTTGAATTTGTTTTTTAATGCCTTATCATAATATTTTATTTTCTGTTACTTTATACTTTCTTGTTTTATTACTTTCTGTGTTTTATAGAGTATACATTGTTATTTTTTCCTGGTGTTTTTGAAAAGTTATATTAATTATATCCTATTTGTGATTACTTTAAATGCTTTAGAGGGAAATGTTGAATCTATATCTAATTTTTTAGGAGCAAAATTGTATTAAGTTTAAAAACAGTATGATTTTAAGTAAACCTCTGATCTTTCACGTGACATCTCACTCTTTGTGAATGTAATCTTGGGATTTAGATCTAGAGCATTTATGCTACATTATTAATTTTTACATTCTATTTGATAATAATTTTTCACATTATTTTATCCAGAGTTAATAATCATTGAGGTTCATCTCTCATTCCCTAATTCAGTGTTTACTGTCCATCTTTTTATACCATCAGGCCTTTATTTCTGAGGTCTTGTCTTTTCTCTTTGGGGTATAACTTTAAGTGATATTTTATTTTATTTTTTTTTTCTTCCTTTTATATTACCTTTATTTTTATTTATTTTTTAAAATATAATTTACTGTCAAGTTGGCTAACATAAAGTATATACAGTGTGTTCTTGGTTTTGGGGGTAGATTCCCATGATTCATTGCTTACGTACACCACCCAGTGCTCATCCCAACAAGTGCTCTCCTCGATGCCCATCACCCATTTTCCCTCTCCCCTACCATCTCTCACCATCAACCCTCAGTTTGTTCTCTGTACTTAAGAGACTCTTATGGTTTGTCTACCTCCCTCTCTGTAACTATTATTCCCCTTCCCTTCTCCCATGTCTTCTGTTAAGTTTCCCCAGTTCCACATATGCCTGAAAACAGTCTTTCTCTGACTGACTTATTTCACTTAGCATAATACCATCCAGTTCCATCCATATTGCTGCAAATGGTATGATTTTATTCTTTCTCATTGCCAAGTAGTATTCCATTGTATATATAACCATATCTTCTTTATCCATTCATCAGTTGATGCATATTTAGGCTCTTTACATAATTTGGCTACTGTTGAAAGTACTGCTATAAGCATTAGGGTACATGTGTCTCTATGAATCAACACCGTTAAGTAATTTTTTTTTTTAAAGAAGTGGACACAGAAGCACCTGGATGGCTTAGTTTGTGGAACATCAGACTCTTGATGTTGGGGTTTTAAGTTTGAGCCTCATTTTAGGTGTAGAGATGACTTAAAAATAAAATCTTTAAAAATAGAAAAAAATAAAGTGAACATAGATAGCATGTTTTTTTTCTGAGCCCTTGCCTACCAAGAATAAATTGATTGAGTCTAATGTTTGGTTATAACTCATTTCAGAGCAGAAATATGAGAACTGCCTGATGTTTGTTCCTTTGTAAGAACCCCATTTTTTCTTTCTTTTTAAAATCACCACATACACATAGCACTGCTGTCTCTATCCATATAATTTCTAAAAAGATTATATTTTTATATGAGGGTGGCTTTTAATCAAGTTGATCTGCAAATCTGCAAACCAGTGGACATTTCCAGTCTATATATATTCACGAGTCTTTTCCTTTCAAGCACTTTTAATTTTTATTTTATCTTTGGTGATTGCTTCTATTTCTTTTGTTCTAATGCCATTTTCAGAAATGCTTACTACCTACATTTTAGCCTTTTATCCTCTTTCTTCCAATTATCTCATGGTTTTTGTCTTTTCCCTTTGTCTCAGCAGCCTGGGTTGGGTTAGCATTTCACATTGCTGTTGTGATTTCCTACTTTGCCAATTCTGTTTACTGGCTGTCTCACCTGTGTATTTTTTAAAAATATTTTTTCTGTTTTTTTAAAAATTTATTTTTGAGAGACAGAGAGAGACAGCACGAGCAGGGGAGGGTCAGTGAGAGAGAGGGAGACACAGAATCTGAAGCAGGCTCCAGGCTCTGAGGTGTCAGCACAGAGCCCGATGGGGGCTTGAACCCACGAACCGTGAGATCATAATCTGAGCTGAAGCCGGATACCCAACCGACTGAGCCCCTCACCTGTGTATTTTAATTCTGTGGTTATGTTTTTAGTTTTTGCTAACTCTTAAGAAAACACCTCATCCATTTACGTTTCACTCTATCCTTTTATCTCATGGGTCATATCATATTTGCTATCTTTTCATATTGCCTATCTGTCCTAATGGCTTTCTGCTTCTTTCATGGATGACAGATCTTTGTGCTCTCTGTCGAGAACACAAAAACAGTTTTCCAAAATTTTCTTCTATATCTTGTGGTGGATCGTGTCTGGGGTCTTTAGAATAATCTTCCTTCCTCCTTCCTTCCTTTTTTTTGGTCCTGCGTTAGTTTTTTCCCCCTAAAGCTTGTACTTCTTTTCCACACTTCGTTACCCTTCCATCTATCGTAGAACCTTCTGATTGTCAATATTCTATTGGCTCTTGTCCAGGGGCATTTTTTGGTGATGGGTCAGCCTTACAACTTGTGAGCAATGTAATATGAATAGCTCACCATACAATTTGTAGTTTATTAAACATTCATCTATGACAGTGCTTCCCAACTGACAGTGGTTTTGTATCCCGAGAGATAGATGATAATGTCTGGAGGGGTGTGTGTGCTACAGGTGTCTAGTGGGTAGAGGTCAGGGATGGTGCTGCGTACTCTCCAGTGCACAAAGAACTCTCAAAAAACAGTGGAGTGGGGGCGCCTGGCTGGCTCAGTCAGTTGCACGTCCGACTTCAGCTCAGGTCATGATCTCACAGTTCGTGAGTTCAAGCCCTGCTTTGGGCTCTATGCTGACAGCTCAGAGCCTGGAGACTGCCTCAGATTCTGTGTGTGTCTCTCTCTCTCTGTTCCTTCCCTGCTTATTCTCTCTCTCTCTCTCAAAACTAAATAAACAGTAAAAAAAAACAAAATAAAATATTTAAGAAGAAAAAAAGAATGGTGTGGCTAGTGCCCCAAACTGAGAAATGCAGATTTATGACACTCTGTTCTGCTAAGGTGGCATTTCACCCGAGTTCCTCTACCTTTTTCCCCCCTGATCCTCTGAATCAATGGAACACATGTAAAATCCAATGTTCAGCATATATTGCTACCAAATTCTTTTTCTTCTTTTCTTGATTGAATTACTCTATGTGTAAGAAAGACATGTTCCAGGATGCAAGTTAGCATTTCCAGTGCTTAGGCCCGCAGAGTTGCTGTCTCTCAAAGAATGTAGAACTCAGGGCACTAGGAGTAGGAGTGTGAGGATGGGTGGATCAGGGAGCATGCTTTGTTCACTCACTGTCGTTTTGCAGATACTTAATCACTGCACACCACATACTAAGCACTGTGTGCCAGCCTCCTCAAAAGGCGGTGTCCATGTAATAGCAAGGTGACTATTTGCTGATTTGCTAGAGTCTCTGAGCAGGGCAGACAGTGGGGAGATACTGTTTAGAAGCCTCATGAGAAAAAAACCAGGGCATCTTGAGGCAAGGCTTTGGTATATTTTTTTCTACCAACATCACCTGCCTCACAATTTAGTACACATTTCTATCAGACTTTGTTTCTTTCCTTTTTCATTATGAATATTTGTGTATTTTCCTCTGTCTTCTGGACATTTTAGTGGAAAGTTGACAAAGGCTGCATAGGGGCTAGTAAGTAGATGCAGTTTACAGTTGTGTTTGGTTTTTAATAAGTACCTATTATGTCTCCTGAACGCTAAGCTCCTTGGAAGGAGGAACTGTATTTTATTTGTCTTTATAATCCTTATGGAATCTTGTAGTGATGTTTGTCAACGACTTGTTTGGTGATTAGATTTTATCTGTATTCACAATGTAAAAACCAGAGAGAATTTATCACATCTATCTCTTTGGAATTTATAATGTGCTGAAGTGAGGGCTAGTGGTTTGGCTCTAAAATTGGGTTTGTGGAGAATTGAGGTAGTGTCGCCTGTGGGTCTAGTGTGGACATTTGGGCAGTCGTTGCTGCAGAACATTTTAGGCTGCTTTCCCCAAGATCATCTGCAGAGAAGCCCGTATGAGGACCAATAGCACCAGCAGTTACAGCTGCTTCCTTTTTGAATTTTATTGGATAGAAATCTATTAACTCCAGGACCAGCTGGCCAATAAGAAGAAGCCAAGGCAGATACCATAAATATGGGGATAGTTCATCTTTTGATAGTCACAGAGTAACCTTTTTCTTTCCTTGTAGCTGTGTCTGAAGCCCCCCACCTTCCCCACCCGCTTTCCGGGTGAACCCTACAGCAATTATACCACTTGCATGGACATCTGGAGCCCCTTAGGGAAGGATGGCATAGAGACATTATATAATTCAATGGGCAGGACGATCTTTAGGGCATGTCTGCAAAACACTTGGGCACAGAAGCTGAGGAGCAGCAGCAGGGAGGGGGAAGGGCAGATAAATCTCTCTCATTCACATAGAGGCCGTAGTGCATACCTGGTTATTCCAAACACCACTTTCCTGGGCCTTGCCCCCTCAGAGGACCTGTTCTAGAGCCTGTGGGTCACGTCCCTGTGCCACAATTTCCCTTTCTAAGCCCCTGGCCTAGTAGATATGTCTTGGATTTGAGTCTAGAAATCCTGGTTCTAGTTCCGATTGCCTCTCATCAGCTGTGGTATCTTGGGTAAGCTCCTTTCCCTCTCTGGGCTTCAATTGCCTTACGCGTCAGTAAGGAGATTGGCCAGAGAATGCACAAAATTCTGATTCTGCGACATGGAGGAGCATTTCTTACCACCGCAGAGAAGTGAGTTTTTCTGGTCAGCATCTTCGGCAGAGCTGTTGAGAATCTTGCCGCACCAGTAAGGTATGCAAGCCGAGGGTCACTCCGGCTGAGGGATTCGTGTAGGAGAGCAAAGCTGCTTCTCTTGCCTTCTGTCCCTCTCTTTCCAATTCCTTCCTTATTTCTTATTTTTACTGCCAGCATATTGGGCGCATGACCTTGTCTACCCAGGACTCCTTAAGCACTGTCCTGCAAGTCACGAGAGGTCTTAAGTATGCTTTGGTCCCAGCCTGTCCCTTTGATTTTTAAGGACCAGGGAGTCCTCACATGGCAGCGTGGCAGGGGCAGTCACCATTTTACAGGAAGAAACTGTTTTATATTTGGACATTATAGTAATGACCACCATTTATGGTGTCCTTGCCATGTGTTAGGAATGGTACCAAGGGCTTTATTTAAATAACAATGCTAATAACAGCTAATACTTATTAATGCTTATTAATAAGTATCTGCCAGGGCCAGGTACTGTTGTAAATACTTTATATATATTAAATCACTGAATTCTCATAACTGTCCATTGCAGTACATATTGTAGCATATTATGGACAGCAAACTAAAGCACAGAGAGGTTAAGTGACGTTTCCAAGGTTGTGCAGCTAGTTAATAGCAGAGCTGGGCTTAAACCCACATAATCTGAATACAGAGTCAGTGCTTTTAACTGCCGCATTATACAGGCTCCATTGTCTTTTTTTAGTGCTCTCAGCACTGTGAAGCATTTAAAATTTAATTGCCCTGGTATGACAGATGGATAAGCTGGCCTTAGAGAGAATAAGTAATTTGCTACAGGTCACACAGCTAGAGCTAGTATTTAAACTCAGGTCTGAGTGACTTAAGTCCAGGTTTCTAATCACTAGATCTTGTTAACAAATTCTCCTCAGATGAAACAGCCCCACAAGAGAGCTCTGTCTGATCTTATCATGCCCACTGGTCAGATGAGAGAGTTGAGGGTCAGAGAAGTGAAGTATCTCTTTCAAGGTCACACAGGACTCCATACTTCCTTCTCAGGTCCTCGGTCATGCCCCCATACCTCATCGTATGGCCCCTGAAATGACCACCTGGGGTTCCACACCGAGAGATGAGGCAAGACGCGGAAATATTTATAGCAGAGAAAACACAGTGACTGACAGTCTCGCTCTGCCGGAAAGGACAGATAGATGTCTTTTCGGAAAGCAGTCTTTGATAAAGGGAGAGGAGGGTAACGTGAAGGTCCCACGTCCCTGGGTGGGAGGAGAGGGTATGATGGATTGCGGAGAGTTTGCTCCAAAGGGAAGGCGGAGGCTGAGGTGGCTGACGTCAAACCTGCAGCTACGCAATTTTAACTGGAACTGGCCTCATTTAATGCACACCTTTTCTGCATTGAATCAATTTTCTCTCTGTAAATTTGGGTTTCTTGCAGCATAGATACATTTCCAACCCAGCTTCATTGCCAAGAGTCCACTTTCCATCCAGGAAGGGGGAGGGGGTTCGATCTTGATCAGGGTCGCGGGGGGCTAGCGAGCAGCCGGGTGTCTGTGCCCTGACAGCCACGCACGGGCGCAGGAGGGGATGCGTGGCTTCGGTGGCTGCGGGGATGCCGCAGATGGTGGTCGCTGGGCTGCAGTAGGGGCGGAGTGGAGAGCCGAGTCCCTGCAGCCCCCATGTGCCACCCCCAGTCTTGCCTGGCAGCCCTGTAGCCCTTGGTCTGGGCAGACGAGAGAGCGGTGCTTGGCTCTGCGGCTCCCAGTGACGCGTGGACTGGGAGAGGGCGAGAGAGGACCGACGCAATGCAGAGGCGGCTGAGGCAGTCCTCAGGGCTCTCCAGCTGGGGCAGAGGAAGGTAGAACAGAAGCTGGGTGACCATTCAGGGGCTGGACAACTGGCCAGCAAGGGCGATCCCCCAACCCGGTTTCTTTTATGGGGTGGAAGGCAGGTTGGAGGTAGACAGAGCATTATTCCCAGAGATCTGGGATGATTCAGAATGCGGCAGAGGTCAGGGATCAGGCAAGAGCTGAGGCTGTCAGGAATGGGTGACTCCGTGGCTTGAGTTATTAGGGCATTTTCCAGTCGCCATAGAGATCCTGAGGTATTTTAGACTGAAGGATGGGGGGGGCGGGTGGAGGATCCTTTATGTTTGGTGGCTGGGAAAATAAAAAAGAACTACATTTGGAGTGAAGAGAATGGGGTTTGTCTTCTTGCCGCTGCACTAATTTGCCCTGTGACCTGTGTGACCACATCCCTGGGCCATCTGGGATGGGGATACTGGTGACTCTGCTTCCCCTGCAGGGCTGACACTAGGATCAAGCACAGCACAGCACAGAGATTTGTGATAACCTCACAAACACGGGAAATCCCATACCTTGCTCTCTGTGGAGACCTGTAATGTGAGCTGGGGCCAGAGAAATTTCTCCCGACTTAGGATTCATCTGTGCCTCTCGCATACATTGTCTTGGAGGTCTTACAAAGGCAGTGACAGAGCCAGAATGAGTAATCTAGGTCACACTTTGTGATGGGCAGTGACTAGAATCTAAACCTCCTGTTCTTGGTGGTGAGGCTGTACCTGCTAGGTAGTATGGCCACCCTAAGTTATTGAGTAAGGTATTCTCCACTAGGGCAAACATTTCTTTGCTGCCCCTGACACAATCGGGAATTTTCCTTACAGAGTAGCTTGAGCACGTGGTTGATTCTCAGTGACATTTGGTGCTCATTCACAATCGACAAACATGACTGATCTGAAAATGGGCAATAGACCCAGGGAAGAATGGAACTGGAGTCTTATCACTCAGTTGGCCCAAATGTCTCATTTTATCCTAACAGTGACTTCTGTTAGTCACTCATTTTGTTCATGTGCTCCTTGTGCTCTTCCCATGGATTAATCTTGCATAATTCCATGAGGTTTGAACCTTTATTCTGTCTCCATTACCTTGGAGGAATTTGAGTCCTAAAAGAGGTTAAATTAGGACCAAGTCACATAGGTAGAAGTGGAAGAGCCAGAATTTTAGCCCAGGTAACAGAAGCTGTTGGCCGAGGTTAGCCAGCCGGTGGCAGAGCTGAGCCAGAAGCACAAAATTTCAGAACCGGAAAGAAAATCAGGGTTCCTCAGCTTAATTTCCTCCTTGTATAGATAAAGATGCTGAAATGTAGGGACAGTACAGTTTTCCCAGTGAGTCAAGGCATAACTGGGATGTGAACTCAAGTCTCCAGTACACTTTCTTTACCCAAGTTCTCCAAATCCAGACAAGATCAGGCATTTTAGGTCTGGCCGTAGACTAGGTTCTCCAAATCCAGATAGATAGTTCCAGATTCAGTGACTTCATCACTCATTCCCCTCTCCACAAAACCAGCAAGTAAAAGAGAACTGACAGATTCTCTCCTTAAAGACTAAAATTGAGGCAGCCCATAAAGGTGACTTTTGAAAACAACTGAATCTTTGGGCCAACAATGATATGAGCAGAAACCTATAGTCTACGGCCATACCTCCCTGAATGCACCCGATCTCGCTGATCTCGGAAGCTAAGCAGGGTTGGGCCTGGTTAATACTTGGATGGGAGAAACCTATAACCCACTCTGTCAGTGTGAAATTGCAGCAGAGATACAGCTTACTCAGAAACATGCCTTTCCAAGATAGAGCAGCCAAAGCAATAACAACAGGGCATGCATGAGGAAGTAACAATTTAAATAGTAAAGGCAGTTCTATCTACCATTCCCTCCCATGATGGAAAGCTCCAGAGGAAAGATGGGATGGTGTCTTTTATTGTGAAATTTTTTCCCACCGAGTGATAGTCCAGTGTTTAATAATACGAATTTTTACATAAAGTATGGTTGCTGTCTGTACATACTGCCATCCAGTGTGGATAGAAAAGACCACGTTAAAAAAAAAAAGACCACATTTACTGTATTCTATTTATGAGAGATTTATGGACTTTTCAAAGATAGTTTTGAGTAGGCATTATTTTCAATCTTTGCTCTGATTTCAGAAATTAGCTCCATCTGTGTGCATCTGTGAAAGGCTGATTCTGAGACCCAAAGGGCTCCTAAGCCAGACTGCTATAGTGTCTGATATTATTCACTTGTTTAAGGCAATGAAGACTCATGTGAAGAAAAACTTCAGTAAGTCATTAATACCTTAGCATAGGCAAATTTCAAAAGAACTCAAAGCCTGTGAGCATGGGGTGTGGTACAGATATATTTTGATTATGGGGGATAAGCGAAAAAAGGGATAGCAAGCTAAAAGATTAGATGGGAGAATAAAAACCAAGGTCCCTCATCTTCTAGTTTCCCTCAGGGCAGCCCAACCAGTGCCCTCTCCTCCCAAATACTTTCGTTTACTTCTCTTTCTGTCTCTAAAACTAGTCGATGGTATTTGAGTCCAACTTCTTTCTGCCATTCCTTCCGCTTTGGGGCCTGAATTACTCCCTGTGGCAGGCAATGATTTTTGATATTCATTATCTACTCTCCTGAGTACATAATGAAAACTGTGGAGTATCTTCTGGGAAGAATGCATAGCTCTCTGAAGTTTTCCCTTGAGATTTAGAGAGTGCTCTGTCCCTAAGCTTGGATGCCTCTGAGTCCATCGAGTGGAATGTATAATGGATATGAATTGAGGAGGGTTGGGTTCTTACCAGTTACCCACTCTGTGTATTTGGGGAAGCCTCTTCTTAAAGCATGAATTGTTCCATTTACAGGATTGGGGATGGGGTGACCCAAGAGGATGCGGACAGTGCAGTTTAACTGCTAATCTTCAGAAAAGCCCTGGGAGAAGGAATTGGAGCAGAGGTAGACTGCTGGTGATGGCTTTCACTCTCCATTCTTGAATCTGAGCAACCTCTGACCATTAGAGTTCTGTCTGACCAACATTGGAAATCTGAAAGGCTTAGTGTTATCTGGCTGGTACTCTTTATGGTGTCTGAGTGAGTGGTCAGGCTTCCCTTTGGGGTAAATGACTCTCAGTGCCCCTGAACATGCGTGAATATTCATGTGCTTGCTTCTGTCTACTGCACTGTTTAGTCTTCCCAGCTGGCTTGCCTCCTGGGTTTGAGCCCCCAGCTCTTTTAGAAGAAGGTCAGGCTCTATTACTGCTGGGTGGAACAGCTTGGTTTTTTTTTTTAACTCCTAGAGAAGAATAGTGCCCAGGTTGAAGAGGCAGGAGGCGGGGAGACAGTGGGGGAGGGGTGCTCTAGCTCAGCTGTAGCTCTTTGGAGAGGTGAAAGGAAGATTTATGATGCTGTTTGTCAACTGAAAGATAGATGGAGGTACCCAGACTGTGAACTCCATCTTTGAAGTAGGAGGTTATGGTAATAAATGGAGCCCCTGGAGATGTAGCTGTTGGTGGTGGGGATCGCTTCTCTTAACAGAGATGGTTCCCAAGTCCGCTCCTTTCTCTTGCTCCCCTAATGGGCCTTCTTTGTTCTTCTGAGTCTGTCACTCTGTTTTGAGCATAGTCAACTACTGATTGATTATCTGTCTTCATGAAGGGGAGTGTCATCATGCTGAGAAGAAATCTTTCATGTTGGTGTCCTAGCAAAATGAAACAATGGAAAATGCAAAAGCAGTTTATTTTTGGCTTCAGAATTCTCATGCTCTGTGTGAACTATTGGGAACAGCCTATATGCATACGATCTCCTGTATTTTATGTCTCCCTTTGATCTCCCCTCATTTAGCACCATGCAGCCAGGAGCTGGAGGACAGGGAGGGGCCGGAAATGCTCCCACATAATGTCTCTGGATTGCTACATGCAGTACATCTCCAGGGAAAAGGTCTTTGAAAACAAGGACTCCACGATCAAATACTTTTGGAAAATGCTGTATACATGACTTAACAGAGTTAAAATGCACACTGGCATATGAAAAGGTTGGGAAAGTGCTATAGTAAACAATACAGGTTTTGTTTAAAGTTTTCCATCATTTATGATCACAGCATTTTTTTCTTCTGTAACACTTACTAAACCCCTGCAGACTTAGTGTTATGCAGAGCTTGCTCTGGGAAGCCTTGATTTTAAAAAGAGGCCTTGGCAATAACGAATGTCCCAGCCAGTTGGGGAGAATAGATCGGATGTTTTTCAGCCCAGCATTGGTGCAGACCTGATGCATGACTTTTGTGATCTTTCCATAGCTTGTTTCCAAAATGATCTCCATATGTATATTTGATCTTGCTTAAAATGGGCCCTTCTGGAGTCTGGTTATAAATGGATTTGATGTGGTAACACTTTTGTTTAAAATCTCTTCATTAGTATATAACTGACATTGACAAAGCTGTACATGTTTAAAGTGTACAATTCAGTATGTTTTGGTATGTGTACATATCTATTAAAGGATCCTGAAATCTCTGATTAGAATTGTGTATTTATCTTCTTCTCCATGCAGTTCTAGCCATTTTTTACCTCATGACTTTGAAGCTCTGTTACTAAGCACATAAACATTTAGGGTTGTTGTGTTCTCTTAATGAATCTACCCTTCTATTGTTTCAAAGCGATCTTCTTTAGTCCTGCAAATGTTCTTTGTTCCAGAATATATTTTGCCTGATATTAGGAATCATCCCAGGTTTCTTTTGATTCATATTGATGGGATATATCTTTATCCATTCTTTTACCTTTTTTTCCTTAATTTTAGAGAGAGTGAGAGTGCAAGAAGAGAGGGGGGAGAGAGAGAGAGAGAAAGAGGGAGAAACTTTTTT
Source organism: Suricata suricatta (assembly GCF_006229205.1). NCBI lineage: Eukaryota > Metazoa > Chordata > Mammalia > Carnivora > Herpestidae > Suricata > Suricata suricatta. The sequence goes on along the minus strand of NC_043705.1, from coordinate 105,743,101 downwards.
AAAAATGTTTTTATTTTTGAGAGAGAGTGTAACAGAATGAGAGTGGGGTAGGGATAGAGGGTGAGAGACACACAGAATCTGAAGCAGACTCCAGGTTCTGAGCCATTTGCAGAGCCTGACGTGGGGCTTGAAACCATGAACTGTGAGATCATGACCTGACCCAAAGTTGGATGCTTTACCAACTGAGCCACCCAGGTGCCTCTGAGAGAGAGAATCTTAAGCAGGCTCTACACTCAGTGTGGAGCCCAATATGGGGCTCAGTCCCACAACCTTGATACTATGACTTGAGCCAAAATCAAGACCTGGACACTCAACGGACTGAGTCGCCCAGGCATCCCTCCATCCTTTTACTTTCAAACCATCTGTCTTTGTATTGAAAAAGGTTTTTTGTAGGCAGCATATAGCAGGTCATGCTTGTTATCCAATCAGATAATTGCTGCCTTTTAATTGGTAATTTAAACTGTTTACACTTAATATGAATATTGATATCATCAGGTTTAAATCTACTTTGTTACTGATTATTATTTGATTTGTCCTGTCTGTTATTTGTTTCCTTTTCCCTGTTTTCTTTTAAAGTATTCTTTTGGGTTAATTATTTTTTATGATATCTTTACTGGTTTGTAAGCCATACTTCTTTGTTATTTTATAGGTTGCTTAGGTGTTACAGTATACCTCTTAAACTTATCATAGTCCATTTTCCAGTGAGATTATGTTATTCCACATATGTTATAGGAACCTTACAATAGTATACATCTATTCCCCCACCTGAGGCTTTGTATTAATGTTGTCCTGTTTTATTTACTCTTGTTATAAGCTCCAAAATTATTTTTGTTTGAGAAGTCAAGGGGCGCCTGGGTGGCTCACTTGGTTAAGCATCCAACTTTGGCTCAGGTCATGATCTCACAGCTCATGAGTTCGAGCCCCGCATCGGGCTCTGTTTTGACCGCTCAGAGCCTACAGCCTGCTTTGGATTCTGTGTCTCCCTCTCTCTGCCCCTCCCCCACTCATTCTCTCTGTCTCTGTCTCTCTCTCTCAAAAATAAATAAACATTAAAAAATTTTAAAGTCAGTTATCTTTTAAAGAGATTTAAATATCTCATATATTTATCCACATAATCACTATTTCTGATGTTCTTTATTTTTTAGTATTGATCCATTTTTCTGTTTGCTATTACTGTCCTCTTGTGTTAAGAATTTCTCTTATATGTCTTGTAGAGCAGGTCTGTTGATGATAGATTCCTTCAGGTTTTATATGTCTGGAGAAGTCTTTATTTTATCTCCATTTTTAAACAGTATTTTTGCTGATATTAGAATTCTAGATTGGCCATTTCCCCCCGCCCCCTTCATTTTAAACTTGTTGATCCACTCTTGTCTTGCTTGCATTGTTTCTGATGAGAAATCTTTGTCATGCTTATTCTGTTTCTATGTATGTCATGTTCCTTTTTTCCTTTGGCTGGTTTTAAGACTTTTAAAATTTAATTAAAAAAATTTTTTTAACATTTATTCATTTTTGAGAGACAGAGAGAGACAGAGTGTGAGCAGGGGAGGGGCAGAGAGAAAGGGAGACACAAAATCTGAAGCTGTCAGCCCAGAACCCAACGCAGGGCTCAAACCCACAAACCGCAAGATCATAACCTGAGCTGAAGTTGGACGCTTAACCGACTTCACCCAGGCACCCCTTCAGTTTAAAATTTTAACTTTATTTTTATTGTTTAAATTTACATCCAAGTCATTAGCATATAGTGCAATAATGATTTCAGGAGTAGAATCCAGTGATTCATCCCCTGCATTTAACACCTGGTGCTCATCTCAGCAAATGTCTTCCTTAATGTCCCTTGCCCATTTAGTCCACCCCCAGCCCCAACCACTGCAGCAACCCTCAGTTTTCTCTTGGGGGTACCTGGGTGGCTCAGTCGATTGTCAATTTCAGCTCAGGTCATGATCTTGCAGTTCTGAGTTTGAGACCTGCATTGGGTTCTGTGCTGACAGCTGAGAGCCTGGAGCCTGTTTCGGGTTCTGTGTCTCCCTCTCTCTCTGCCCCTTCTGCTCACACTCTGTCTCTCTCTCTCCCTCAAAAATAAATTTTAAAAAAGAGTGTCTTATGTTTTGTCCCCCTATCTGTTTTTATATTATTTTTGCTTCACCTTCCTTATGTTCATCTGTTTTGTATCTTAAATTCCACATATGAGTGAAGTCATATGACATCTAAGACTTTTATTTAAAAATTTTTTAAATGTTTATTTATTTTTGAGATAGAGAGAGAGAGAGAGAGAGAGAGAGAGAGAGAGAGAGGCAGAGTGAGAGTAGGGGAGGGGCAGAGAGGGAGGGAGACACAGAATCTGAAGCGGCCTCCAGGTTCCGAGCTGTCAGCAGAGTCCCATGGGGGCTTGAACTCATGAACCTATTAGATCATGACCTGAGCTGAAGCTGGACGCTTAACCAAGTGAGCCACCCAAGAGCCCCTTAAGACTTTTCTTTTTTATCATTGTTTTGAGCAATTTGATTCTGATATGCCTCAGTGTCATTTTCTTAATGTCTTTTTATACTTGGGGTTTGTTGAACTTCCTGGGGGGTATGAGTGTTATGAGTTGAATTGTATACTTCAAAAATAATAGGTGAATTAAGTTTATAAAATTAATTTTGTTAAGTCCTAACTCTCAGTACCTCAGAAATATGACCTTGTTTGGAAATAAGGTTTGTAAATATTTTTATTTGCTCTTGATGTTATTAGGTTGGGCCCTAATAATATGACTAATGTCCTATAAATAGGGGACATTTAGACACAGGCACAAACACAGAGGAAAAGTATCTTGTGAAGATGACGGCAGAAATTGAGGGGATGCATCTATAAGCCTATAAATGGCAAAGATTGCCAACAAATACTAGAAGCTAGGAGACAGGCACAGAACAGATTCTTCCTCAGAACACTCAAGAAAGAATTCAACCTGCCAACAATTTGATTTCAGACATTTAGCCTCCAGATCTGTGAGATAATAAATTTCTCTTGGTTAAGCCACCTAGTTTGTGGTACTTTGTTGTGGCTGCCTTTGCAAACTAATATAATGGGTTTATAGTTTTAATAAAATATTGATATACTTTCACCATTTTTCAAGATTATTTTCTCCTCCACCCCATACTCCTTTCTGGAACCCTTAGCATATGGATATTAGGCCACCTCAAGTTTTATTTTGTTTTTGAATCATTTTTCTGCACTTCATTTTGTATTGTTACTATCCACATACGAGTGTACTAATATTTTCTTCTGCAATGCCTAATCTGCCATTCATCTCAGATACTGTAGTTTTCACTTCTAGAAGTGTGATTTTTAGTCTTAAAAACGTTTCTCCACATGACTAATTAACATCTTTAATTTTTACTCTAGCTTCATGCACATGTAGAATATAGTTATAATGTTTCAACATTCTGGTCTGCTCATTGTGACATCCGTGTCAATGTTGGGTTGATTTCGATTGGTTGACTTTTCTCCTCATTATTAGTCATGCTTTCCTGCTTATTTGCATGCCTGGAAATTTTCAATTGGATGATAGACACTGTGAGTTATACTTTAAGCACTGAATATTTTTGTATTCTCACAAATATTCTTGAATTTTGTTTTGGGAGACAATTAAGTTGCTTGGAAACAGTTTGATACTTTCAGGTCTTGCCATTAAGATTTGTCAGGTGAGACCAGAGCAACTTTTAATCTGAGGCTTGCTGTTTCCCACTACTCAGGCATAACTCTTCTGATTATCTTCACAGTGTCCCACAAATTCTGAGCTTTTCTAGTCTGGCTGGCGAGAATGGCTCTATTCCCACTCTTGGTGAAAGCTTTCAGGTGGTTCTCTGGCCTTCCATGATTTTGTCCCACAAATGTGCTAATTAGTACTCTATTGAATTATTGAGGAAGACCATTTGCCAATCTCTGAATTTCCCTCTCTAGCTTTTTCCTTTCCAATTCTCTCACCTGTGAACTCTAGGCACCCTCATCTGCCAATGTCTCCACTAAGTTACCTCAATTGGGAAGAATCCTGGGCTCTGCCTGCAGTGCCTGTGACATGGACTAGAAATTCTTCAAAGCAATAAGCAGGGGTAATTATAAGAGCCAATGTTGTTTATTTCCCATTTCTTGAGGATCATTGTTCTTTATTGTCTAATGTCTAATGTCTTGACAACCATTCTTTTCATGTATTTAACCAGTGTTTTAGTTCAGGTGGAAGAGTAAATCCAGGCTCAGTTACTTCTTCTTGGATGAAAGCAGAAATCGGTAACACTTTCTGGTCAGTAATAATCATGTCTGGAGTGGTTATCATGGTCTAGGACCTTGTCACTGCATCCAGACTCATAAGAAAGGTGATTTCTTAAAAAAATAGATTGCAGTAATTCTAGATTAAAGACTTACTGGTGGCTCAAGGATGTTGAAAAAGATGCCATAGATCTTAGATTTAGAACTATTGTATGAAAGGCCGATATACTTGGTGGTTTGGGCATGAGATATAAGTGAATAAGGTTATGAACTGAAGTTTCATCTGGCATATTCACTTTTTTCTCTCCTGGACTGTGGCCCTGACTCCAGCTGCCTATCTCAGTTGAGTGGAGTAGGTTGAACCAACACACAGCACATTAGAAAAAGAACAAATCAAAGAACTGTGAATCAGAAGACATGACTTTGAGTTCCAACTCTTACTTACTAGCTCTGTGACCTTAGATGAGTGCCTTATCATTTGCTGAACTATTTGCTTATCTGTGCGATGGGAGTACTAATTTCAGCTTCTGAAATTCTCAGTTGATAGGAGCATCCTGTGAGACATGGGATGTAAAAGTGATTTGTGTGCAATAAACCACTAGGGTATATGTTATTATTAAAAATCAGAAACCTGAGTGTATCCAACTTGCATAATAAAGCTCAAAGTCACAATCTTCGGAGAGGGGTATAAACCACATGAGTCATCTTTGAATCCCTCCACTGCATCCAGAATGATGGTTTGCACACAGCACATTTCTTCACGGAGGGCTCAGGCTCATTTGCATGGTACAGTGCTGTACAAGAATGAAAATTTCAGAGTAGCCCTGGATAGTACTCATCCTCTGCCTCAACCTTGAGTAAAGAAATTCACTGCATGTCAGAGTTGGAGAAATTTTAAAAAAGAAATGATAGACTTGCAGTCTATTGGTCACATATTCATGGATAGTTTGGTTTGTATAGTTATTTTATTTCCTTCCATAAACTTTCATTTTAATTTGTTGTTTTTTAGTTCAAGATGTGAGGCTTGAACTCACGAGCCATGAAAATCATGACCTGAGCTGAAGTCAGATGCTTAACCGACTGAGCCACCCAGCTGCCCCATAAAGTATTTAAAAATATTTGAAGCAGTTGATAATGTTTTAAAATTGGGAGATGTGATAAAACAATACAGATTTCTAATTTTAAAATTGTGAGATTCTACACAAAAATGCCAATTTCTAGCCTCTTTTGTAAAAACAAAACAGAATAGGAAACATTTCACTGGAAGTAAAGAGCAGTTTCTCCTTTTGGGTATGTTATGTAGGTGCTCAGTTAGCCTCCATCTTCAGTTTGGTCTTGTCAACATTGGGGGTGAGTGGCCATGACATTTATTATTTTGCATATGCTTTTTTGGGTATTAAAGTTAAAAAGAAAATAGCATTTTTTACATGCATTTCTTTACCAAAGTGGAAAATGAATGATAGACTATGGAGGGCCTCAATTTTCAAGAAAAATGGGAGAACATATACTATTTGTGGAAATACAGAAAAAAGATAAATTTATACTGGAACAAATATAACTGAAGATGTAGTAAAACTTGGCTACTTCATCCATGTATACTACCTAGGCATTGGAGTTTGAACCATGCACTTTAGAGATGATCTATAGTCTTGTTTCTTATTCTTCAGGGAAAGAAACTAGACTCCCAGGTTCACAAAGAGTTGAGACTATGGATCAGTTATGGGACTTTAAAACTTACAGAATATATTTAATACTTGGTGACTTTTATGTTTCTAATATTTGCTATCTAAATATTCACTAGCAGTCATGGCACCCCACCTCGTAGAAGGGAATTGAGCCACAGAGTGGTATAACACTTGATATAAAAACAGGAATAGAAGCTATGTTTTCTCACTAAGGACTGATAAACCAGTGTGGTTTGCTTGTCTATACCTCTACCCAGGCAGTGTGTCTATGACTTTAATTTTTATTTCACTGGAAGTGCTGAGCATATGCTCAGCATTGTGGAGAATATAAAACATAAGACCTGATCTCTTCCTCTTCTTTTGGGAACTTATGTCTGGTTGAGAAGAAATGATACATGACAAGTGCACAATGAATGGAACAGACATCACATATTGCCCTGAATGGAGAGCTGTCAGTGAACTTAAGTGGTTTGGCAAGGCATGCTGTAGAAAGAGGTGGATGTATAGGCAGAAAAGAGAGAGTCACATGAATAAGTTATGGGAGAAAATTTGGGGGGTTGTGAAATGATCTCTGATATAACCTAGTTTAATATGTTCAATTTAGCAGTAAATCAAGGTCAAGGGAAGGTAAGTGTTTCTTGCCAACCCACAGTAAGTTAATGCTAGAAACTAGATCTCCTAATTCCTGCTTTAGACAAAGCCATGCATCATCGCAATCACAGAACTTGCCAGTCTCTACTCCGGGGTTTTGTTTTTGATTTTCGTCCTTTTCATTTTCTTATTTGCTATTCATACTTTCCTACAAAAGGGACCTTGCCTGTCTAAGTTACTACTCTGTTTCCAGAACCCAAAATACCCTCCTTCCCTGTCTCCAACACAAATATACTTCTTAAGCTTTAAAGGCAAAAATCCAGCAAATTAAATTCTCATTTGATAAATTCTGAAATTAATATGTAAAACGGTTTAGCTGTGGATAAGAATTTTAGGGAGGGCTGAAGAAGACAGACTTGAGATCATAGTAATGCAACTCATTTAAGGCAAATTAATAGCCAATCAGGTTGTTCTTTGGATATATAGTCAATGTCATTATCTCAAGTATGTAAGAAGAAAGGAATCAAGATTTGTGGGTGCTTGCTGGGAAAAAAACCCCCATGAAATGATCAAACAAAATGATGAAATTGTCCATACAGAAGCCTTGGTTTAAGGACAGGTGGCAAATGTAAATGTATAATGAACACAAAGGAACCAAATATTGTGATTAGATAGGAATTCTGTACACCTTGACAATATGAAGTGAGAAAACTAACAAAAAAACTTGAATGTGGAGGGAAAGAATAAAAGGGTATGAATTCTAAGTTTTATTTTAATTTTAAAATTTTTATTTAAATCCAAGTTAGCATACAGTATACTATTGGTTTCAGGAGTAGAACCCACTGATTTATCACTTACATATGTTGACTAATGCTCATCCCAACAAGTGTCCTCTTTAATGCCTGTCACCCATTTAGGCCATCTCCCCACCCAACAGCCCTCCAGCAACCCTCAGTTTGTTCTTTGCATTTAAGAGTCTCTTATGGTTTGTCTCTCTCTCTGTTTTTATATTATTTTTGCTTCCCTTCCCTTATGTTCATCTGTTGTATTTCTCAAATTCCACATATGAATGAAATCATAGAATATTTGTTTTTCTCTGACTGACTTATTTCCCTTAGCATAATCCACTCTAGTTCTATCCACATTGTTGCAAATGGCAAGCTTTCATTCTTTTTGATCGCTGAGTAATGTTCCATTGTGTATATATACCACATCTTCCTTAGCCATTCATTAGTTGATGGACGTTTGGACTCTTGCCATAATTTGGTTATTGTTGACATTGGGGTGCATGTGTGCCTTCAAATCAGCACTTTTGTATCCTTTGGATAAGTATCTAGTAGTGTAATTGCTGAGTCATATAGTAGTTCTGCAGAAACCCAGATGATGCTATCCAAAATTAAATATGGCAGGAAAAAAAGACTAATTTCTTAATGATCTTTCATACTTTTCCTACCATTTCTTGGAGTAAAAATTGTTTTCTATAGTTTAATAGTTCTAAATGCTTATTTTTTCTGTTAAATTCAAGTGTAAATATACTTATTACATTTAATATTTAAAGTAGGTCAATATTATAATCATTTTTGTTACATACATTTTATACATACACATACAAGTCATATACAGATGAAATATCTGGAATTATGTTCATCTAATGTTAATGATAATATATCAGAATAGTGGAGTTTAGGTGACTATTTTTCCTCTAATTTATATTTACTATATACCTAAATTTTTTCATCATAATTATTGGTTTAATAAAAATAATAGAATTATTTTTAAAATAGCAATACAGAAATAATTAGATTTAATTAGAAATAATATAGATGTATATTTCCTACTATCATAATTTATATGATATACATAATTTTTTATGCATCCTGAATCTTACCATATGTATGTATACCCTCATTTGGTTTGCCCTTATTTTCCATGTGTTATTCTATTATACTTATATTTTTTATTATGATTTAAAAATATAAATATTACTTTTACATACAGCAATTTATAATTTTCTTGTTTGGGGGCATTTACAGTGCTTATAAAATTTTGCTATTGTAAGTTCTATAGTAAACATACATATTTGCCTATTATTTATTTTTTAATACAATTACCTGGAAGAAAATTTATTGGATCAAAATATATGAAGATATTTCAAGCTCTTATAGTATATCACTGAATTGTCTATAATGGTTATATAGAGGAAGTGTTTGAAACTATAGATTGACCCTTTTAGACAGAAATGAATCAGATAAGCAATATCATGGGAGTTTAAAAGATTAGGGCTTTACCCAGGGATCAATTCTGAATAGCTAATTGTATTTTTGGGGAAATAACATTTTGATAGCAGAATGGAGACATGTATTCATGAGGGACAAGCCAAATGATATCTTGACAGTTACAGAGGAAAGTCAAACCATAATGTCTAAGATTGCTCTCTTGTTCTTAACCTGAGTGAAGCCAGTCATTAAATGTGTATTAAATTCAGTTCCCCTGGAACTTTGTGTATCTTCTGACTTTGGATGGTACATTAATCCTATTAGGTTTGGAGTCTTCATTTATGTCTTCACTGGCTGGATTTAAATTTACATTAATATTTTTCAAGAAGGACTTTTAGATTTTGTACTCCTAAATTCTTTCATGTTAAAAAAAAGTCTCTATACTGGAAAGATAATTTGGTGGGATATAGTATTCTTTGGTCATATTTTGTTTCTCCTAGAACTTTGTACATGGATGTTACTGAAGGGCACTATTAGACCACCTTGATTTTTTGCCTTATAGAAGAAAAAATATAGGAAATCTATGTATTACACAATATTATATGTGATGTATTATATAATTTATATGTATACACACATATGCATTAACATCTGGATTTTGATACTTGTGCATCAATTTTTATTTTACTGTGGTGTGTTTTCTCATTATACAGATATAGTTCTTGCTTCATTTTAAGGATAATTTCTGTTTTTGTTGTTTTTTGTAGTTGAATATTTTTGTAAGGGTACTAGTTATCTTTAAATCAGATCATCTTTGTTCTCCATATTGATTATCTTGTAATTGTTTGATTTTGCTCTTTTAAAAATGTTTTAATGTTTATTTATTTTTGAGAGATAGAGACAGGGCATGAGTGGGGGAGAGGTGCAGAGAGAGAGAGAGAGAGAGAGAGAGAGAGAGACAATCTGAAGAAGGCTCCAGGTTCTGAGCTGTCAGCCCAGAGCCCAACAATGGGCTTGAACCCATGAACCATGAGATCATGACCTGAGCTGAAGTTGGATGCTTAACCAACTGAGCCACTTAAGTGCCTGTGCTTGTTTTCTTTTTATGTTTATTTTTGAGAGGTGGGGGCAGAGGGAAAGGAAGACAGAGAAGTCACAGCAGACTCTGTGCTGATAGACTCTGATTTGGGGCTTGAACTCATGAACTTTGAGATCGTAATCTGAGCCAAAGCTGGATGCTTAACTGACTGAGCCACCCAGATGCCCCTGATTTTGTTCTTCATTCTTTCACTACATTTATATTAAGCCTGTGTTTCATGTCAATAATTCCTTTTATAGCTGTGTCTGATTTCTCCTGTATGTAACTTACTGAGTTTTATAATAATGAAATTTTGGTTCTCAATTTGTTTCTATAGCTATACAGTTAGCTATTTACTCTCATTCTGTTCTTTTATTGTTTGGCATCTGAGTTCCTGTTTTATTCTTATTAAAATTTTAAATAGGGGAACCATTTGTAGGGAATTTTTCTTTGTTTCATAGAGCATCTTTTCTTCCAGATGTGGTTCTTCAGCTCTTTTTTGCATACCACCTTCTATTCTTTTAATATTTTACTGTACCATGTTTGCACACTTGCTGTGCTCTTTTTTTTTTTTTTTTTTTGCTTACACTTAGTGTGAGGAGTTCCAGTTAGTCTTCTGGTCGTTTGATAGAATATGAGTGAATTTTCCATGGCTTCTTATAATCTATTTGCCTTATTTGAGTAGTGGTGGGAGTCAGTATTTCTAAATTGAATTGGCTTAGATGTGACAGATGATTGGAAGCTGGGGCTCAGGGAATTGCTTATACTTAGATTTTATGTTGTGAATAAATAAAAACAGGGTCCTTCAAGAATGAAGTACAAAATAAAAAATTTCCATAACGCCAGATAATGCCAACATAAGTTTGATATACATAGTATGATCATATAATTGCTACTGATCACCAGAAAATAAAACTGGATTCTAATCTCTTTTCTGAGATTTTGTTCATTTTATTTGTAGTAGTTTTTCCTAATTTCATGGTGGGGTGGAGAGAGCAGAATATACTCTTGGAACTGGAATTATTTCCATTTCCTCATGGAACTTAGATTTTTTTTTTCTGGAGAAGGAAGTTAACTCAGTTTCACCCTCACTTTCCATCAGTCATTAATATCAGTTGCTCAACAATGTTTAAATCTGAAGGAGGGAGGCACCTGGGCAGCTCAGTCAGTTAGGTGACTGACTTTGGCCAAGGTCATGATCTCACGGTCTGTGAGTTTGAGCCTCAAATTGGACTCTGTGCTGACAGCTCAGAGCCTGCTCCATATCCTCATTCTCCTCCTCTCTGCCCTCCCCCCCGCTTGTGCTCTCTCTAAAAAAAAAATATATTAAATTAAAAAAATAAGTAAATATGAAGCAGGAAAATAAGAATAATATTCTGCAATTTGCTGTTCTCCAAATTTGGAGACATTTATGAGAATGACTGAAATGGTGTTAACTCTTTTGGGTCTGGGACTTTAGGTGTCACAGGATGTGGGAATTAGAGTTTTTTCTGCTCTTACCACCTCACAGGCCTAGATGCTACTGGTTTCTTTTACATTTTAATTGATTTTTACAATAAAAATTTGAAAATAAAATATATTTTAAAATAAAAATTTTGGGAACCATGTCATAGGCATTGGGAGAGAGGATGTCATTGAGCCCTTTTCCTGCTATATCCACCTAGATTTCTTGGTGGTTATATTATACAAATACTTTATTTTATCACTTTTAATTTTTAAACAATTATTTATTTTTAAGAGAAAGAGAGAGCAGGGAAGACACAGAGAGAGAGGGAGACACAAAATCTAAAGCAAGCTCCAGGCTCTGAGCTGTCAGCACATAGCCTGGCATGGGGCTCAAACCCATGGACTGCAAGATCATGACCTGAGCTGAAGTTGCGACGCTCGACTGACTGAGCTACCCAGGAACCCCTTGACTAATTTAAACATTAAATCACTTGTATATGTCTAGTTGTTTCAAGATTAGCTTACATTGCTTTTATATTTAAAAGTCAC
>NC_043705.1:105704402-105731194 GCF_006229205.1 Suricata suricatta | reverse complement strand
GAGAGAGAGAGAGAGAGAGAGAGAGAGAGAATGAGAGAGAGAGAGAGAAAGAGAAAGGGAATCCAAAGCAGGCTCCACACTGTCAGTACAGACCCTGACACGAGGCTCAAACTCATGAACGGTGAGATCATGACCTGAGTGGAAATCGAGAGTCGGTTGCTTCACCGTCTGAGCCATTCAGGTGCCCCCAATTGCTGTTACTACTAAGACATCTTCTCTGATATCCTCAGCCAGTATAGCTTCTCTTTCCACTGAATATTCACAGCATCTCTCTATTTATTTAAAATATATTTTATTAACTGTTATCATGGGCCAGACACATTTTTAGGTGCTTGGAATATAATATATGAATACAATTTCTCTCTTCATGATACTAGTATTTCTGTGATTAGAGATGGTGGGGGGGGGGACTGATCCATCCTCTATTTTAATTATTTGGTTCTATGTACTTTAGCTTATTGAAGTTAGGGCATTAATTCACTGATATATCCCCCCCTACAGTCTCATACAATGTATGACACGCAATAGGAGCTGATAAATGTGTGTTGAATTAAAGAATGAAATGTTGAATGAATGCAAAATGAATGTCGTATTAGCTCAGATGTGGAAAGGCATTGCTTAAGAGAGAGGCGGGTAAGATTTCAGGCCTGTTTGAGAAGATGCCTCTAAAGGCAATTTTAACAACCTCTCAGTGGTACAGCCATGTGAAAATAAAAAAGCTAAGCTCAGGTGGGTAGTCAAGGCTATGAAATGGTGGACACAGAGAATATTAATGATTTCTGGAGCAGGAAGAGCCAGCCCAGGAGCCTTGAAAGGGTCCTTGGAACCTGGGGTAGTAAGGTTAAGCCATATTTCAGTGTTCTCTTCCCCTTCCATGCTGTGAATGTTTGACCACATTAGTCAGCACAGAAAATTCAGTCATTTATAACTAACTCTTGGTGAGAGGGGTGAGGCATGAGTGCCCAGAGACTTAGAAAGAGTGGAATTCTCACAATTAATTTTGTTCTGAAAAGGCTAAGCTGGAACTTTTTCCTTTTCTTGTTATGAGGCTGCCATACGACTAGCTTTTGGCAAGATGGGGTTGACATTTTTCTCAAAGAGGGATTTTCTCAGGCATCTCATTTAGAGCATTAAGTAATGAAACCTCATTCTTTGTAATTATATGACCAAGGGCTGAAAGGTACCAGGCATGGGAACTAGAGAAACTCATGAAACTAGGTTAATGTAAATGCTACCTTATATTTTGCTTAAAAAAAAAGTAGCATCTAGGCTTTATGTAGGCACTTTGTGTGGAGCCATGCATATAGTTAGTGTTCAATAAATGTTATTATTTTTTATTGAAAAGGAAAATGAGTGTTTTATCCATAGGAATTTGTCAATAAAGAGAATAAGAGAAAGCTTAAGGGATGAAGAAGATGACATCTACAAATCTTTAAAGAAATGAGGAAATCTGACTCAGGCTTCTGGAGTAAAGGCAATTTTTAAAAAATTAATTAATTTATTTAAATTGAAGTTAGTTAACATAGAATGTAGTATCGGTTTCAGGAGTAGAACCCAGTGGTTCATCACTTACATATAATACCCAGTGCTCATCCCAATAAGTACCTTCCCTAATGTCCACCACCCATTTAGTCCATCCCCCTACCCCCCTCCCCCCTCCCCCAGCAAATTTCAGTTTGTTCTCTGTATTTAAGACTTTCTTGGGGCACTTGGGTGGCTCAGTTAAGTGTCTGACTCTTGGTTTCAGCTCAGGTTATGATTTCATGGCTTCATGGGTCCAAGCTCCACGTTGGGCTCTGTGCAGGCAGCATGGAGCCTGCTTGGAATTCTCTCTCTCCCTCTTTCTTTGCCTCTCCCCCACTCACATTGTGTCTGTCTCTGTCTAAATAAACACATAAGTAAACTTTAAGAAAAGACTCTCTTATGATTTGCTTCAATCTCTGTTTTTATCTTATTTTTTCCCTTCCTCTATGTTCATCTGTTTTGTTTCTTAAATTCCACGTATGAGTGAAATCATATTTGTCTTTCTCTACCAGACTTATGTTGCTTAGCATAATACACTTCAGTTCCATCCACGTTGTTGCAAATGATAAGATTTCATTTTTTTGATTGCCAAGTAATATTCTACTGTGTATGTATGTATGTGTGTGTATATGTGTGTGTGTGTGTGTGTGTGTGTGTGTGTGTGTGTATACACCACATCTTCTTTATCCATTCATCAGGCGATGGACATTTGGTCTCTTTCCATAATTTGGCAATGTTGATAGTGCTGTGATAAACATTGCGATGTTTGAATCAGCATTTTTGTATCCTTTGGATAAATACCTAATAGTTCAATTACTGGGTATTAGGGTAGTTCTATTTTTAGTTTTTTGAGGAACCTCTATATTGTTGTTCAGAGTGGTTGTACCAGTTTGGTTTCCCACCAACAGTGCCAAAGGGTCCCCCTTTCTCTGCCTTCTCACCAACATCTATTGTTGTTTGAGTTGTTCATTTTAGCCACTCTGACAGATGTGAGGTGGTATCTCATTGTGCTTTTAATTTGTATTTCTCTGATGATGAGTGATATTGAGCATCTTTTCATGTGTCTGCTAGCCATCTGGATGTCTTCTTTGGATAAGCTAATATATTTTGAAGACTATTTGTCTAGAGTTGGAAGAGTCATTTAGTCCAGTGTTTTGACAAATGTGGTAATTTTAGTTAGCCTACAGTTGAATAGCATTAAAACAATTGTGCATATATTTTGGAATGTATTAGGGAAAAAATCAACTCTAAATTTATTTATATGAAACAGTAGTCTAATATAAATAGAGGAACTAAACAACAATAATGACAATAACAACAACAATATTTTCTTCTTTGGATCAAACATTCCTTATTCTCACTACCATTTCTCATTTGACATTAACTTAATTTTTTTATATATAGTGATATCATCATAGAAAGATAATGTGGTCTGGAGTTTATAAAGACAAATAGCACTAGAACTCTTTTTCTTATCCTCTTTCTCCCACTCTCTCATCCCCTCTTCTTCCTTTTAAAGAATTTATTTGTAGGACTGCAATTATAAGAGATAAGAAAGGAGCTTCCTTGGCTGAAGGGGGTGATGAAGAAAGCATAGATCCTATAAGTCAATCTATTTCCCAGGAGGGGTTTTCCTGGGAATTCTACAGTTCAACCAATCACATTCTGAAAAATATTGGTTTCAGTTATCTGTTGCTTGTTGTTTCTGATAAGTACATAAACCATCCAATTTTTAGTAGCTTCAGACAATAATTTATTATTATCTCTTATATTTTTGTATGTTGACTAGGTTCAGCTGATTCGTTCTTATTTGAGGACTCTCATAAAGTTGAATTCCGATGACATCTATGGCTGGACTCATTGAAAGGCTTTTCAATTCTCATATTTCCTGCCTGAGCTATGGTGATGGGACACACTGGGGGTTGACTGGATATCTTTTTTAACTTGGCTCCTCCACATGACTAGATTGTGCTTCCTCACAGCATGGTAGTCATATATGGTGACTGGCTCCCCCTAGAGTGAGCATTCCAATATACCCCAAGAGAAACTGCCCGTCTTCTAATGACCTATCTTTAGAAATTAACATGTTATTAATCTCACAATTTTTATTTGTCAAAGAAATAATAGACCAGTCCAAATTCAAGGGAGTGGAGGAATGGATTCCACCTCTCATTGTGAAAATAGTGTGTATATAGGAAGGAAAGATATTAATAGCAGCTATTTTGAGGTAAGCTGTAAGAGGCAATATTACGCTCAGAGAAGGGAAGGACTTAAGACCACAAAGCCAAAAATGGCAGACTCAGGGTTAGAGTCAAAAATCATAAAAGATGAAGTACACCTTCTGAGAAAGTTTCAGTTGCAAATCTTTCTACCCAATACTGAAAATTAAAGCTTTCCCTTGCTGATTATAGTTTAGGCAGCCTTTGTATTAAAAACTGTCATTATAATTGGTACAGATTTAGATTTTTTAAAAAATTACAAGTTATAAAACCTGATAAAAAGAAGAAACCATTTATAATTGTATTAGAGAATACCAAGATACTGGAAACAAATCTAACAAAATATGTGTAAGAATTATAAAGAGAAAAATATTATTAAATAAATATTTGAAATATTATTAAAATAAAATTTATTAAGGAGACAGTAAAGAGTAATGAGATATTTATTTAGGAGATATACAACGTTTATGGATAGAAATTCTTTTTTTTAATGTTTTATTTATTTTTGAGAGAGAAAGCACAAGCCAGGGAGGTATGGAGAGCAGGACAGAAGATCTGAAGCAGGTTCTGCACTGAGAGAAGCAAGCTTGCTGTGGGGCTTGAACTAACAACTGCATGATCATAACCTGAGCCAGAGTTAGATGCTTAACCAACTGAGCCACTCAGGCTTCCCAGGAATTCTTAATATCATAGAGTCACTTCTCCTAGACTTGTTCTATAGATTCAATGGATTTCTAATAAAAATTACTGCCATTTTTTTGCCCCCACAGAACTTAAGGTAATTCTAAAATTTATATGAAATAGCAAAGAGCTGACAAAAACCCAGACAATACTATAGAATAATACCAGGAAGATAGGTAAAACAATGTTCACAGTAGCACTGTTCATAATGGCAAAAACCTGGAAATGGTCCAAGTGCCCATTTCAGGGAGTGTGTATGAGTAAGTGGTGTCATAGTCACACAACTGAATTTTATACAGCAGTCAAAGCAACGAAGGACAGAGACATGCAACAATATGGATGAATCTTAGCAACTTAATATATAGGGTTTGAAAAGCCAGTACTAACATTTTATCCAGCTTGATAATCATTTTATAAAATCAAAACTACAATAAAATTTAAAAAATAATTCATATAGATATAGCAACCCTATGCAAAAAGGAAAGCAAGTGATATAAATACAAGATTTAGAATAATGGTTATCTCAGACAGGAGAAAACAGTGGAATGAGACGGGGGGCTCATATGATTGGAAGATATTATTAAACGTGTATCTGGAAACAGCTCAAGTGTCCATTGACTGATGAATGGATAAAGAAGATGAGATACACACACACACACACACACACACACAGGAATATTACTCAGCCATAAAAAATGTAATTTTGCCATTTGCAATGACATGGATGGAGCTAGAGAGTACTATGTTAAGCAAAATAAGTCAGTCAGAGAAAGACAAATACCATATGATAGCACTCAGATGTGGAATTTAAAAAACAAGCAAGTGAAGGGAAAAAAAAGAGAGAGAGGGAGGAAAACCAAGAAACGGACTCTTAACTATAGGGAACAAACTGATGGTTACCAGAATGGAGGTGGGTGGGGGAAAGGGCAAAATAGGTGATGGGGATTAAGGAGTGCATTTGTTATGATGAGCACCAGGTGTTTTGTGGAAGTGTTGCATCATTATGTTGTACAACTGAAACTAGTATTACACTGTATCTGAACTAATTAGAATTTAAATAAAAAATATGAAAACAAATAACCAAATATTAGCCTTTGCCTATTTTAAATTTGAATTACATTTTCTATTGAGTTTTATGAGTTCCTTGTATACTTTGAATGTTTTTTTTAAAAGGTGGTTGTTGTTGTTGTTGTTGTTGTTTTGGAAGACAGAGACAGCATAAGCAGGGGAGGGTCAGAGAAAGAGGGAGACACAGAATCTGAAGCAGGCTCCCGGCTCTGAGCTAGCTGTCAGCACAGAGCCTGATGCCGGGCTCGAACCCATGAATTGTGAGATCATGACCCGAGCCGAAACCAGACACTTAACCAACTGAGCCACCCAGGGGCCCCTATACTTTGAATGTTAACTCTCTTATTATTTTGTTTCCAAATAACTTCTCCCATTCCTGAATTGACATTTTTTCCAAAGAAAGCATACAAGTGGCTAATAAACATATGAAAAAGGTACTCACTAACCATCAGGGAAATCAAAACCACAATGACATATCATATTACACTGTTAGAATGACTGTTACCAAAAAGAGAAGAGAGCAATGTTGGTGAGGTGTGGAGAAAAGGGAACTGTTGGTGGGAATGGAAACTGGTGCAGCCACCATGGAGAACAGAATGGAATTTCCTCAAAAAATTAAAATAGAGCTATCATATGATCCATAAATTCTATTCCTAAATATATGTCCAAAGGACACAAGATCAGTATCACAAAGATACATCTGCACTTTCATTTTCACTGCAGTATTATTCACAATAGCCAAAATATGGAAATGACTTAAGTGTTGAAAGATAAGTAGATAAAGCAAATGTGCTGTATATACTCGGCAGAATATTATTCAGCCATAAAAAGAAAGAAATCCTGCCATTTGCAAAGGTATGAATGAACATGGAAGGAATTATGCTGAGTTGAATAAGCCACACAAAGACAAATACTGCATGGCTTTTCTTACATGTGCAATCTTTAAATAGAAATAGAGAAAGAATGGTGGTGGCTAGGGGCTGGTGGGGAGGGGATGTGGGGAGGCGTAGGTCAAAGGGTACAAAATTTCAGTTTTAGGAAGAATAAGTTCTGAGTATCCAATATATAGTGTGGTGACTATAGTTAATAATATGGCATTTGTATACTTGAAATTTGCTGAGAGAATAGATCTTAAGTGTTCTCACCACACGCGCGCACACACACACACACACACACACACAGAGTTAACTATATGAGGTGATGGATGTGTTAATTATCTTGATTGAGGTAATCATTACATAATACAATAAATACGTATATCAAATCATCACATTGTATGGTTTGAATATATACAATTGTATTTGTCAATTATTCCTCAATAAAGCTGGAAAAAATTTACCGAATACACAAAAGCAAGTCATGCTAGGGACAGTGGTGTGATCTGGTATTATGATTAATCTATTTGCATTTAATGTCCAATCAGACAATTTAACATTGATAAATATTGTTCAACCGAGGCATTCTGTTGTCTGAGCTGAAGAAAGTAAACTGGCCTTTGGCAATGTTATGAGATTGGGTAAGTTTCTCTTTCTTACTGGGCCATTGTCGGAGACTGTACCTCTTTTTTTCTATCTCACAGGGTGTATAATGACTGACATTTGGAATTGGAACTCTTCCAATTTCACTCCTTGTTCTTACGAAAAGTAAACCAAGGATGGGAGAGGTTATGTGGCAGTATGAGGCAGTCACGCCAGGAAAAGAACATATATTACTCCTAGTCTTAGTTCATTGTTTCCTTATTAATCAAGTTTTAAATCATTGACATACCATTGTACAATTAACCCTGTCAATTCTGTGCACTTATTTGTAGTAGATAATGACTTTATTTGCTAGTATACTTTCTCAGGATCAAATTCCAGTGTATCTATAAAGTTATAATTGGAGTACCTCAATTCTCTCTTTCTTTACACACACACACACACACACACACACACACACACGCACACACTCTGAAGACTGATTAATTACTATTTGAAAATTTCAATGCAAGTACAATCAAACTTGATAAGATCCATATTTACTCCTCCCCCCTCCCATATTTAAAGCAGGTGCTAAGATTTAGGAGCACAGCTGTTCTGTAGAGATTGAGATAGAGTCTTGTTCATGATACTTATTAAAGTAGGTTACTGTATGATTTCACTCTGATGTGGAATTTAAGAAACAAAACAAAGAAAAAAAAGAGACAAACCAAGGAATAGACTCTTAACTCTAGAGAACAAACTGGTGGTTACCAGAGGAAAGGTGAGTGGGGGAATGGGTTAAATAGATAATGGGGTTTAAGAGTACAATTAATCATAATGAGCACTAAGTAATGTCTGGACTTGTTGAATCACCATATTGTACACCTGAAACTAGCACTGTATGTTAATTATACTCGAATTACAAAACACAGTTGTGATCTTCTGAAAAAGAGAAGGCCAATGTTTGCCAAATTTGTGTTGCTATGTTTCTAGTTTATCTATTTCTAGGTTTTGTCAGTTTGGAAGTAGAAAGTCAGGTTGACATTTGATAGAAGGAATTAGGAAATAATTTTTCTCCTTCTGTAACTGAAGAAGATCTCAGAAGGAGGAGATAATTTGGGGGTAGTCTGGGTGTGACTCTCATCAATTAATTAATCATGGGGAGGATGGTGGCCTGGACTCACTGTGACAGTTTTGTGTGTCTAGGTTCAATTTGCATGTCAACTCAGTTATTGGCGAGTATCAGTCAAATGTCAATCTAGACGCTGCTGTGAAGGTATTTTGTAGGTGTGGTTAACCTCTACAATCAGATGACTTTAGGACACCTTGACAGTATAGATTGGCCTCATCCAGTAAGTTAAAGGTCTTAAGACCAAAACAGGTTTCCAGAAGAGGAAAGCACTCTTTCCTCATGAAAAAGACTTGTAGCTTTGAGACAACTCAATTTCTGCTTGAGTTCCCAGCCTGTTGGCTTGCTTTATAGATTTAGAACCTGCTAGCCCCAATAACTGCATAAGCCAATTCCTTAAAATAAATCTTGAGGTATAGACATATATGTAGATATAGATAAGATACATAAATATACAAACACACACCCTATTGGTTCTGTTCCTCTGGGTAACCCTAAGTCTTGCTCTTGCCTAGCCAGGTGAAAGAATACTTGGGAATTGGAGTTGTCCTGGCTTTGCCATTAACCAATGTGGTGAAGTTGATCCATGTGCACTCCTTGAGGGTGGGGACTTCATTTTCCTTACAGATGTTTCTCTGCCACCTCTGTAGTACCTGGCATACAGGGATGGTCAGTTAGTATTTGATGGGTGAAAGAACGAGTAAATGAATGCCCTTTTCTGGGATATAGTTGTCATTTCTATAAAATGAAATGTTATAGGAGGTTCATCTATCAAAGTTCTCTGAGACTCTTCTAGAAATGTAGAGAGGTGGTCACAAGTGTGGGGTGTTGATTTAGGCATTATGGGTTTGGAATCTAGCCATTCCACTTAGTGACCTTTGTTCCGTTACTCTAGCCAGTCTGGGTCTTCAGTTACTCATCTGGAAAACTGGAGTTTTAACACTGTAAGGATTAAATGAGGGAAGGTTTAGTGTTGAGTGCTGTGGCTGGCACAGGAAACGTGTCCCTAAGCTGTTAGATACTGTCCCGCCACTGCTGTTGTCACATCATGTCATCTACCCACATGGTTCGCCATCTTTAGGCATCTTCTCTAGGTCTGTGCTTCTCTGGAGAATGTTCTGACTGGGATAGAAGTGGTATATATATAACTCTCAGAGGTTGGAAATTGAGTCAGAGGGCCAATATGAGCACCCAGCAGCCCAAGGAAGTTGGCACTCAGTATCTTAGAAATCTGGAGATACATTCTGGAAGTGTTGGATATTTTAAAAATAAGCCTCCTGCTGTAGAGGGAATTCAGTTCACCATGTGGTTGGTTCTGATCTTGCAGATACATAAACACCTGGATGAGGAGAAGTCGGAGTGATCACGGTGGTTGGCGGAGGAGATTGGTGTGGTTGAATTGAACTTACAGAGCATATATACCTAGACCTTGCAGTCTTGGGGTGGTGTCCCTATAGTCCCTAGTCATTTCTGTATGAGGTAGAGAATCTGGGTGTGGAGGAGCATCTTCAAGTTATATAGCAAGAGCAACTAGTGCTTTATGTACTCTGTGTTGTTTAGCCCATGCTGCTGAAGCCGTCCACTACAAGGCTGGGCCTTCTCTGTCTTTCTGGAGAAGTTCTAGGAAGGCTACCTGGCATGTTGGGACCAGGAGTGGAGGGTTTTTCTTCTGGTTCTCCCCTTGTCTATCTCTGGGTAATCCTTTCCCATCTCCAGGCCTCAGTTTCCCCATCAGTTCAGTGAAGATGTGGGAATAAGTATTCTATAAATTTTCTTCTAGCTTGAAAAGTCTAAGCTCTTGGGTTACATGTGTGCTCTGACACTCTTAAGTGTTTCAGATGTCTTATTTTACTTTATTCTCACAGCCTACTTTACCGGTTAGGTATATTTATTACTGCCATTGTGTGAGTGAAGAAGCTAGGGTTAAAGAGTTAAACGACTTGCTTGAGGTCACATGGCTGGTTAGCGGCAGGGCTGAGTTTCACACCTAGATTTGTATGATGTCTAAATCCATGTTTGTAAATACAGTCACCCCAAAAGATTTGTCTAACAAAGGTGTGAAGAACTCTGGATCGAGGCTGCCTGAGCTGTTTAGGGTGGAACATTACTGTGTTTATTCTCCCTGGAGCCCATCCTGCTCGATCCCAATAGACTTCAACCCTTCTTTTCTGGGAAAAGCAGATGGAGGGGCAGGAGCATGTGTGAGTGTTCAACACAGCAGAGATGTCAGTGCCTCCTCCTGTTTTCCTGGCTGGTCTGGGTCACAGCCAAGTGTACTGCCAGAGACATTTGGCTGACTAACCTCTGGTTCCATTAGGTACATAAAGAGTAAGTCAATAGCTCAATGGGGCAACATAGCAAGGTCAAACATGTGGACTCAGCCCTCATACATACTGCATCCTGTGCAATGGGATTTGGCATGAAATGGAGTCGGGAACATAGTGGCCTGAGGAGCTGGGCCTCAGGCTTGGTTTCTTGTCTATGATACAAAGTCAGATTGGGCTAAAGCATTCCGGTGATTTCCCCCAAGGAGGTACTGAGCACTATTCCAAAGGGAGAACCATGACATCTGTCTAGATCTGAGACTAAGTCAGAACCAGGGCGGGCAACCAGTATCTGAAATTCATCCAAAAGTCTGCTGCTGTCTCACCGGACGCATGCTCTATACCATGTTGTTCTATTTGATTGTCTTTACAGCCCCTAACATCATCTCACATTGTTTTGTTAGTTTATTCATTTACTTATGTATTATCTGCTTCTCTAACCAGAATGGAAGCATTCAAGAGCAGGAATTTTGTCTGTTTTGTTCACTGTTGGGTCATCAGCTTCTGATATAGTTGGTTCACTATGTATTTGTCAAATGAATGAACAAATGGAAAAGAAAAATCTTTTATTCAGGGGACATCTGAAAGGCATCAGGTAACTGGTAGAGATGTAGATCAGTTTTGTTCTTTTTCTTGGCCACTGCCCAAACACATTTCAAGATCATGAGGTTATAAGGGAAACAAGGAAAGTTAGATTAAAAATGAATATACTCCCTTCCCCAGCTAAGCTCCAATATGCTGTGATTTGTCTTCTACAAGTTCCCTTTTTGTGCTGTTCAATGATTTTACAAGCCTGACGTTTCATGCTGAAAGCACATGAAGTTATGGTGAGTGGCCAAGGAAAAGAGGGTTACATTGGTCAATCAGTAATTTCAGAATGAGTGCAGGTCGTTTTGCTCAGCCTACGTTTTTCCTCCGAATGCAATAGCTTGGACCAGGACAAGCAACCTTGAGTGTATGGTTAAGAAATCTTATGTTGAGCCTTGTTTCTGTCACTGACTCTCTAGATGAGCTTGAGAAGCTTACTCTGCCTCTCTGGATCTTGGTTTATATTCAGCCCTTAAACATTCGTTGAACACTTATTTCATGATACATTTCAATCTTGGTGATAGAGATACAACAATGTGGGAGAGGGACCCAGTTTTATGTTCATAGAGTTTACTTGGTCACATTTGGAGATAGGTGAAATAGAAAGTAGAAACATAAAGAAATAAGAAAATTTATGATACGGATCTTCATAGGCAGCTAAGTAAAGCAAGATAAAGAAATATGTGGGCAGATAGGGAGTAGATTAGGGAATGCCTCTCCATGGAGGAAAAGTAAAAGCTCTGACACTTAAGTGACAGTCAGTTGTAAAATCTGAACAAAGATCTCCCCAGATGAGTCCAAAGTTTTGAATGGAGACTGAGTTTCACTTATTTTAGGGACAAGATGAAGCCCATTGTGGCTGGCGCTTAGTGAGCAAGGAAGAAGGCAAGGCGATGAAGATGGAGAAAGAGAAGGGGTTAGATTACCTAAGACCGTACACAAGGTGTTGAGTTGTTTTCTACTATGTAGGAAAGTTAACCCATCTTCTTTCTCATTGATTTTCCTTTTCATCAACATCTCTTAACTTCAGAGTAACCCAGGGCCCAACCTGTGAGCCTCTCTCTCCTTTTTTTTTTTTTTTAAGCCAGGCTTCCTTTCCAAGTGATCTTATTCAGACCTTGAATTTTAAAGCATACACTTCTCTGCATTCCAGACTTGCATATGCAATTGCCTACTCAGTGCCTCCCTTTTGTGTCTTAAAGGAAACTCAAACTTAACATGTGAATCTGAGTTCCTGATCATCTCCTTCTGTCCCACCAACCTCCTTCACCCGGTTCCCCTTGTCTCTGGGAGGGGTGAATCCACCTGTCCAGTTTCTTGGGCCAAAATACCTGGAGTTGTCCTTGATGGCGCAGCCCCCAGACATCTCCGTCAGTAAACACTAATGGTTCTGCCTTTAAATTACATCTGGGGGGGGGGGAGGGAGGCGCCTGAGTGTCTCAGATGGTTGAGTGTCTGTCTTCGGCTCAGGTCATGATCTCATGGTTCGTAGGTTTGAGCCCCGCGTCGGGCTCTGTGCTGACTGCTCAGAGCCTGGAGCCTGCTTTGAATTCTGTGTCTCCCTCTCTCTCTGCCTCTCCCCTACTCATGCTCTGTTTCTCTCTGTCTCAATAATAAATAAACATAAAAAATTAAGAAAAAGTTATATCTAGGGTCTGATGCGCATCACCATCTTCCTAGCTCTTCCTTAGCTCAAGCCCTGTTGTTCATCTCTGGCCTAGCTGATTGCACTAAGCTCTTTCCTAATCTTCCTGCTGTAACTTTCTCATTGTATTCTCAACACAGCAACCAGAGTGTAAGCCAGATCATGTCACTCTCAATCAATACCCTTCAGGTTCCCCTTTCTCACTCAGGGTAAAGGCCAGAGTCCTCACAATGGCTGACATGGTCCTATGTGACCTGGTCTTCTATTACCTTCTGAACTCATCTCCTGCCACTCTTCCTTGCTCACTCTGCTCCAGCCACATTGGATTCTCCACGCTGCTTTGGAACATGCCACACATGCTCCTACTTCCAGACTTTTGCCCTGGCATTTTCCTCAGTTTGGAGAGCTTTCTCCAGACATCCACATGGTTCATTCCCATCCGCCTGCCCAAGTTTTTGCTCAGATGTTGCTGCCTTCTCCTTGAGGCTATTCCTAACTGCTCACATAAACATTGCACCCCCTTCTTTGTTTATCGTCTGTCTCCCTGAGTAGGATGTAAGTCCAAGGCCAGGCATGTTTGTTCAGTGTGTTCACTACGACAATATTCATACAGTTCAGACCGTACACCAAAAATACTGATTGTTGAATGGATGAGAGAGCCTTAAGCAGGGGAGTGATAGGATGTATTTTACAAAGGTTGTCTGGCTGTTGTATGGCAAGTGGAATGTGAGGGAGAATGGGAGGAAGCCAGGAAATCTGTTAGCGGCTATGGGAGTAGTTGAGGGACGAGAGGATGGCAGCTTATTCGAAGGTGCTTTAGGGGGAACTCCTGAGAAATGGGCACACTTGAAATATATCTTGGAAGAGCTGACAGAACTTTCTGGCAGACTGGGTATAGACTGATAATGAGGAATCAAGTCCGACTCTTAGACTTTTAACCTAAACAGTTGGATGAGGGCGGTACCATTACCCAAGATGTGAAATATTGGAGGCAGGATGGGCTTTTATTTATTATTCATTTGCTCAAGGGTGGATTAAGAGTTCTTTCTGGAGTGTATTCAAGGCTCATTTATCTATCCATTTATTTATATTGAACACCTTGATGACAATACAGATTAGGCAGTTGGATACAGAATTTAGAGCCCATGAGGGAGATCCATGCTGGAGAGAGAAATGTGGGGACATAAGCATGTTTCAGATAAAGGATAGTGGATCAGGGTGTCTTCGCATACTCTGGGGGAGTTTATATTCTTGAGGGAGAGAGGAGAGGGTTGGGGAGTGAAAACTAAAAGCTAAAGTGAGTGACAGAGAAATGGTACTGTCAGTAGACCAGGGGCCTATGTATGGAATACCTATAACATGCCATGCACTGTGTCCAGGGCTGGGGTTCATGGGATAAATGAGATGGTCATGATCCCTGCCCTTAGAGAATTTACAGGCTCTAAATTCTCCTGCTTCCTCCAAGTTCAAGAGCTATTGGGGTATTAAGGGGCAATAAGACTTGCTCGTTTATTTTGATAGAATGCACGGATTTTCTTCCCACCCTCCTAGGCTAGAGAATCCTGATGATTAAACTTGGAGTATGTCCAAAATTTATCTCTGCAGAGATGCATGTAGCCAGGATGAAGGTTGCACTCAAATGGGATAAAATCCTGGGGTCATCCAGATTTCTCTTAAGTCAAGTCTTATAAGGACAGTAACTGTTCTTATCCTTTGGATAAAGAAGGAACAAACATTTACTGGACCTCTACTGTGTATTATGTAGTAAATACCCTCTACCTACATTAATTTAACTCTGCATTAATATAATGGGATTGGTGGCATTATTCCCATTTCACAGGCCAGAAAACAGAGGCTGAGAGACCTAATAAGTCTTCCAGGGTCAGACAGTGCGGCACTGGCAAATCCCTTACCCACCCTAAAGTCTGATGTGAAACATTGTGTTCTTTCAACTCAAAAGCCCAAAGGAACACAAAATAGACTTAGTATTTCTCTCACATTATAGCCTATATTTAAATTTCAGTTGACTTTACCTTCCCAGGTTGCCTTTCCTTGGGCTAAAACATCTTCAGTTCTTTCAACTAATCTGCATGTGGCATGTTCACTGTTAAAGTGCTTGGCACAGTGCCTGGCACATGCTAAGTGCTTAATAATTACTAGTTAATATGATCATGCCATTTGACAGTGAACTAGGAAAACTGAGTCTCAAAAAGGGAAGAACTTGCCCGGTGTCCCATCTTTAATCATCTGTTCTACTTCCAAGCTCAGGCACATTCTACTTTTATTAGTGTTTATTTCTTAAGTGTAGTCCAGCTATAATAAAGCCATTCCTCTCTCTCCTCCTTTATTTAGGTCTCTATACTTCTTTTAATATGATCTTGATTGTTTTAGTTTTCAGAGAACTCTCCTTATACCCAAGGTTTGTGTCTCCTCATTTGGTTTAGTGTAGCAGTTACTTATTCATTCATGTTATGAGGCTGGAGCTGGCGGGCTGGCAGAATTTAATCAGAAGATTGTGTTACCATGGCAAGAGGCTATCCAAATCCATAACTATAATGAGAGAATGGGTGGCGGGAGAATTGGATGAAAATGCAGCTTGCTTTGCAAAGGGGGAAACTCTAACTCCCTCCTCCCTTCCACTTCTTACTGCCCACCCACGAAAAAAGAGCCCAAACCAAAGGTAAAAGAGTGGAGTAAGATCAGTCTGGAGTGACCCCAGGGAATTTATTTTTTTTAAGTTTATTTTTTTATTTTTTAAAATAATTTTTAAAAATGTTTGTTTTCTCTGTTTATTTGGACAGTGAGCAGGGGAGGGGCAGAGAGAAAGAGAGAGAATTCTAAGCAGACTCTCAGCGGTCAGTGCAGAGCCCGATATGGGGCTTGAACCCATGAACTGTGAGATGATGACCTGAGCCAAAATCAAGAGTCAGACACCTACCTGACTGAGCCACCCACATGCCCTGACCTCGGGGAATTTCTAACTGAGGGCTTTAATCAGGCATCATCTGAGTGGTAGAATGTCTG
The DNA here is from genome assembly GCF_006229205.1 of Suricata suricatta. Lineage (NCBI taxonomy): Eukaryota > Metazoa > Chordata > Mammalia > Carnivora > Herpestidae > Suricata > Suricata suricatta. The sequence goes on along the minus strand of NC_043705.1, from coordinate 105,715,532 downwards.
AAAGAAAAGAGATGGGCATTACAGTCAGATTCCAGAGAAGTGGAATCAAGAACCAGTGACGCCGGATGCTTTGAGAAGAACCCCAGTCCCTCCTCGTGTGCTCCCACCAACCGTGGTCCCTGCAATGTACCCGCTTGGTGTTTATTGCTTCAGTTCAAGAGCTGAGGCAGTATGTATGCAACATTTCAGATTACGAAGTGATTTTCTTATTTGAAACTCACAGAAGCTCTGTGAGGGGTGCCAGACAAGGGGGATGGTCCCGTGCAGGGGAAATGAGCATGAGTTTGGGGTCAAGAGGACCAACTTGTTAGGGGAGTCTTGCCATGGTATTAAGCCTCTCCAAGTTTTGGTTTTCTCATTTGTAAATTAGATGTAATAGTACATGTAGCTTGGGGCTCTGGCGAGGATTAATCACAATACAAGTAATAGTGTCTGGCATGTATTAAGTACTCATTTCACATTTGCGATTACTATTATCCCCATTTGATGGATGAGAACATCGAGCATCAGCTTCTGAATGTGACCTGCTCCAGGCTGCCCGAGCTGGCCAGGATCCTGTGTCTCCTGACTTCCAGCCAGCTCTGCTTGCTCCAGCCCACTGAACGGCACCAATTTGTCTCCCTTCACAGTCAGGACAGTGCCCTTGGGGCGAGGATCCTCTCAGGTTAGGAAGTAAAAGGTTTAAAAAAAATTTTTTTTTCCTAAACAGGGTTTTACTTCAGGATCACTAAAATGCTGCTGTGGTTTGTACGCTTTCTTGCAGATTTTAAGTATCTTTTAATTGCTAAGGTTGCTTGGGGGTTCTAGGGCCCAGGTGTTTGGGTTTCTTTGTTTTAAAAAGATGAATAAGCCAACGAGGAGGAGCATGATGTTGGAGGAAGAGGTTGGAGGGGCTGGGTGCTGAGGTCCTATACACACTCACGTGCTGTTTGTCTTACTGCTCACCTGTCACTTCCCACCGCAAACCTGGTGGGGGAATTGATGCAAACCCACCGCCACACCTTCTCACTTTGTGTTCCCAAACATGCCAGGGAGGAAAAGACATCGTGGGGCCAGGTGGAGAGTTGGCTTTGGGACTGCGCTCGCTTCTCAGCAGGGCCCTGTCAGGGGGATGCAGACAATCCGGGCTGATGAAGATCACACCAAGAGAAAGTGGCAGAGGCAAGGCTGGCATGCAGATGTCGGAGTTCTCAGGTCATGTGGCATCTGGTGCCCCTCACCAGACGTCCCCGGAGACTTCTGAAGAGTTGAGTGTGTTTGCGTGAGTGTGTAAGGGCGGTACTGGCCTAGGAGTGGAGGAAGAGTATGTTGTGCACACTCCTGCTCTCCCTCCCAGTACATGTGTGTTCAAGGACCACAGCACAGAGGAGGCATTGGTGGTAGCCTGGGGACGAAGAGATGGTCCTAAGGGGAAAGGCTGCCTCGCCTATAGGTGGGGCATCTCTATCGCGTTGCCTAGGAATTTATTCCCCCAAAGTGTGGTCCCTGGATTGAAAGCAGCAGTGACCCCTGAGAGCTTGGTAAATATGGGGCATCTTGGGCCCCAATGCGGACCTGCTGATGAGAATCTGCATTTTAACAAGATGCCAAAGTTGACTCATAGGCATATTAAAGTTTGAGATGCACAGACAAGGAGATGATAGGAGCTTCTGGTCTAGGTGGGAGGAAACAATGAGTTTGTGCTGTGGGCAGCTTTGATGGAGAATTCATTGGAGCCCCCTGTTGAGAAGTATTTGTATATCATGGTCAATTAGTGATGCCATTGGTGGGGGATGCAGAATTGGTCCTGGGGACTAGGGATTAGCTATCACCAACTAGACTGCTTCAGACGGTTCTTTCAGCTGTGATGTTCTCTAACTTTAATGCTGGCAAGCCCTCTTAGCCCAGAGAGTAGATGATGCCTTTTGGAAGTCTCAGTGGTCCTGTTATTAGCTAGCTCTGTGACCTTGCGGAAGTCACTTACACATCTGAAGCCTCAAATTCCACATTTGCCCCTAATTCTAGGGTACTGAGAAGCTTAAATAAAGCAGAGAGACAATGCCAAAAAGCTCTGTGAACCAAAACATGCTGTAGAAATAAAAGATATTTTCATAATGATAATGAGAATAATGAGGACAATTAAGAAGGTCCAGAAAATATCGGTGACATTTCCAGAACCTAGTGAGTTAATGGCCAAGTGAGTTAATGGCCAGGTAAGGGTCATAATTCAAATCTCCTCCTTCCAGTCCTAGGTTCCATTCCTTTTCTTTTTTTTTTTATTTAATTTTTAAATGTTTTTTATTTATTTTTGAGAGACAGAGAGAGAAAGTGCGAGCAGGGTAGGCTCAGAGAGACAGGGAGACACAGACTCTGAAGCAGGCTCCAGGCTCTGAGCTAGCTGTCAGCACAGAGCCTGATGTGGGACTCGAACCCGAACCCATGAACCATGAGATCATGACCCGAGCTGAAGCAGGATGCTTAACTGACTGAGCCACCCAGGCGCCCCTAGGTTCCATTCCTAAGCCCTTGAGCAAAGAAATCATGCATCCACACTTAGTGATGGTGATGCCGAGGTGGTAACTCTTAATATTTATTGAGTGTGCATTTTGTACAGGTGCCTGATAAGTTTACTACATCTTTTCTCTTCATTCTTGTGTCCAAACTTTGAAGAAGATGTTTTGCACACTGCCACTCAACACAAAGAAACTAAGGCTGAGTGTGTTACTTCTCATTGCAGGTTTTACCTTTTTAATGGGGGATGATGCTTTCAAAGTTAATGGGAGGATGCCCCAACGGCTTAGTTGGTTAAGTGTTGGATTCTTGATCTCAGCTCAGGTCTTGAATCTCAGGGTTCTTGAGTTCAAGCCCCATGCTGGGCTCCACTCTGGGCGTGAAGCCTACTTCAAAGAAAATTAAAAGTCAAAGGGATACATTTGTAATGGTGGGTACATTTATAATGGATATATTTATAACGGCCCCATGATAGCCCAGCCAATTGCAGGTGGGAGGAGAGGTATATTTTGGGTAGACCGCAGACGGGGATATTCCAGTGCTCCTGAAATTGCACCAGAACAGTGGAGGTTGGCTTTGCCAAGAATGCTTGGCCTGAGCTGAGTTTATCACCTTGTAGCAATGAGTGCATTCTTGGCCCCTCTCAGCCTGGATACTGTAGCTGGCCATGCTGGGGCAGGGAAGTGACCAGCCAAGTTGGAAGGCAAGACTAAAGATGAGGTGACTGATAAAGGTGGGGCCGTGGAGCTGGGCACAGCCAGGCTGCTGTGTTTTGTGTTCACAGAACAGAGCCTATCTCCAAATTAAATCTCCTGGAATTCTCACTTGGGGAGGGGTGAAGGAGAGCAAATCAACAGAACAGAGAGGTGAGAGAACATGACCATTTTTCCATCCTCGATAGCTAGAGGCCCAAGTAATCCTGGGAAGAGTGCATTAGTTCTGATTTTAATCTAATAAGGAGGGTCCATACAAGGATTTTCTCCCACCATTAATCAAAGTAGCACAGCGACGAAGTGTTTGGGCCCTAAATCATTGACTGAGGCTCAAGTCCTTGACCATCATTTGCTAATTGTGTGATGGTGGGAATGTTTATTACTTCCTAAACCTCAGTTTTCTCCTCTGCAATGTAGAGATAACAATAGAACCTGCCTCATAGATGTGTCTGGAAGATTCAGTAAGATAATGAATGGATTTAAATTCATCCCAGTGCCTGACACAGCAAATATTCACACCATGATAGCTTTAAAAAATTGCTATTGTTGGTATCATTGTCATCGTTGTGACTGTTGGTGTACGAGGAGGTCCAATAAGTAGTGTTATACCCAAGATTTCAATACCGTCCCCCAAAACCAGAGACTGCCAGGGAGACCGAGTCACACATGCAAAAGCAAAGGGCGGTTTTATTATGGACTTAGGCTAGCCGGGCCTAAGCTCAGGTTCACAGACTTTACCAGAGCAGTGGATCTGTGCTGAGAGCCCCGAACAAAGGGGGGTAGAGCCTTTATGGGGTTGGGAAGGGGGAGTTACAGGAAATTGTGACACAGGTACAGGGGTCCAATCATTATTGCATAATACCATTGGCAGTAACTTTAACCATACACATTGTCCAGAGTGTTTGTTGCTTTTGGCGGGACCCAATCACAATATTTAGAGTATTAACCCTTTACAGAGTGGACCCAGGACCCTCACAAGGGGTATAACTAACCTTAAGCAATAAGTGATTATCTATAGCTTCTATCTCTAGGCCTGTCCTTAGAAATGTTAAGCACGTTAGCTGGCCTTTCCTGATTGGGTTTTACTAGGGTGGTCCCTCCTGCCTTGGGCAATGTGTGCCCTTTTATGGTCTAATGATTCTGAGAAACTGACACTTAGGCCTCCAAGGTCAGAGGGAAACTAGAAGCCTATCCTGAGTCAGTTTGGTTCAGACCTGCGTCCTTACAGTAGTGATTCTGCTTCCTGCTTGAGTTCCGAATCTGCTAAGAAATAAGATGAGGGGATGGGAATAAAAGGTACAGCATCAGGAATTGTGTGTCAACGCTACTCAAATTGAAGAATTACAAAATCTAATGGGAGACCAATGTGTCACTTTGGAGGATGAGGCTTACTTGGACTACAGATGATTACAGAACCCTATCACCCCATCCTGACCAGAGCAAGCATCTTAGGGGGACGTACTTCTCTATGACTCCCTGCCAAGAGCATGGGTGTGAGCTCCCTACACGCCACCTGGCTGTCAACAAGGAAGAGAGAAAAGCTAGAGCTCTGTATACCTTACACTCAAATGATTACTCAACAGAAACCACTCCTCCTGCTAAAGGTGGAGATAAGGACAGGGGAGAGAGTGTGGGAAAGGCTTGGGAGTTTACAGCAATGGCGGGAATGTCAGGAGCGGACAAGAAGGATCTCCCCAGCCTTCAGCATGTAACAAAAACAGTGGTATGCTTGGCATATTTGATGCGTGACACATAGGGAAGATCATATAACATGCCCCCCCCCCCCAGCTTAGACGGCAGACTTACTTTCAGTAATAACTATGTCATGATCAGATCAGAAATAATCATTGTTTCCTTGGTTCAATCTTTAGTTTTAAAACAACTGAGAAACCGAAGAATTTTATTTTCAGTGGCATTATTCACACTCAATAAATATGTCAAATCTGAACCAAACTTTTTACTTCCCAAACAAAAATATTACACTTTGGCTTTTTAACTGTTGCACTCTTTTAAATTTCAAACCCAGATAAAACTTCAAGTGGTCACATAGAATGACAGACCTGAATTAGCCCAAGTTCTATTTCTCCTTCGTTGTAATCCTTGTGCTATCGTTGTTTATTTCTGATCTACTGTTTAAATGTTTCTTTACTTTTGTCAGAGGGAGCACATGTGGGGGAAGGGCAGAGAGAGAGGGAGACAGAGGATCTGAAGGCGGGGTGGGGGTCCACGCTGACAGCAAAGAACCCCATGTAGGGCTCAGACTCCCACAAGACCAAGACCTGAGCGGAAGTCAGACAGTCAATCAACTGAGCCAACCAGGCGCCCCGCTGATCTACTGTTCAAACGCAGGAGACTGTAACACAACAGGACTCGGAGACCTTGACTGTGCCTGCAGTGAGCTCACATGATTTCAGAGTCACCAACTTAGGCTTGAAATCAGTGTGTGAGGCTGAGCCCACATTTCAGACTTACATATTATCAAAATTCAACAATCACCTCAACAATTGTTCAGAATTTAGACCAACCAACCAAAGATTTTTTTTTTTCAAGGAAAGGGGTGCATATTTTATCACTGGCATTGTTTGGAATTTCAGGCACATGGCGGTGATAAAAAGCAGAATGATTTCTGACGACTTTAAAAATTACTGTTTTGGGGCGCCTGGGTGGCTCGGTTGGTTAAGCGCCTGACTTTACTCAGGTCATGATCTCATGGTTCATGAGTTCCAGCCCTGCATGTTGACAGCTCAGCCTGCTTCAGATTTTGTGTTTCCCTCTCTCTGCCTCCTTCCCCACTCATGCTCGGTCTCTCTCTCCTTCAAAAATAAATAAACATTAAAGAAGTTTTCAAAAAAAATTATTGTTTTAAGTTCTCCGCGGATAGTGCACATCCTGGTGAGCTGCGCCCTCATGCTGATGGCTCCTACACCAATTGCTCCCTGGCCTGGTCCTTGTTACAGCGCCGAGTAAAAACCAGCCTGGGTCGGAAGTTAGCATTTCCAGGTGCTAGTCTTGTTCCTGCCTGTAACTGGCGATTCTCATTTCCTAATGGGGTAAATCTCATTTTCTTTTGGGGCCTCAGTTTTTCTAACTGTAAATTAGGGGACTGGGCTGGGTCACTGCTAACATTTTTTTTTTTTTTCAAACTCTGGTTCTAAAAGTCATCTTTCACCAGGGAGAGGGAGACTGGAGAGCACATTTGGAATCTGAATTTGTCTCTGTTCAGGGAGCTGCTCTGATTTATGGGGACGAGTCAGTGAAAGGAGATCATCTGCCTTTGATTTATATCACAGCAAGCTGTGCTCTGGTTCCTGCTATTCTGGAGGACTTGGGCTGTCCTACAGAAAGCTTCTGGATTGGACGAAGAGGAGGAGGCAGTGGCCTGGTGGGGGTGGTGGTGATGGTGCCAGCATACATTTACTGAGTGCTTATTACCTACCTGCTACGCACAGTGTTGTCCCAATGTTATCACCAGGAAGACGCTGATATTTATCCCTGCTTTAGCGATGAAAAAATTACAGTTGTGCTCAAGGTCATACAAGGTAACTGGTGATCACAGAATTTGAACCCAGCTTGTCCGGCGCCAGACCCCAGGTTTGAGCCGATGTGGTAGAGAGTTAGGGGTAGGAGTTACTGCGCCCCCCCTTTGTGTCTCTGTTCACAGCTGGCCATGTCCCAGGTGGTCTGTTACCGGTCCTGGCATTACAGGAAGGGTGTGGGAGACTCTGCTGAAGGCGGGGTTTGGCTTGGTTTCAGGTCTTCCCTGTTTCTGCCACAGTGTACAACTGCAAATCATTAATGTCCAGGGGGGCCTTTGAGTCTGATCTTGAGTCAGATTTGTCTCTCAGCTGAGGCTAGAGAAGTTGAAGGTCCAAGCAGGATGAGTGGACTGTTGACGGTCACCTAGATTTAAGGGCACAGGTGGACCCAGGACCCTACCATTGGTGCTGCCTTCACGGGAAGACTGGTCCCCATGGGCACTCAGGGGTCTGGCTGGGCTACTTTCCATAATCTCCATCTCTGACTTGAAGGTTCCCAGGCCACATTCAGGGATTATCCAGACCCCTGTCTTGAAGTGGCACTTGGCTACCCTCATGGTTTGTTCATGGATGGGCTCTACTGTTTTACTACTAAACTGTATTCATCTGGGTTTTGAAATGTATCTATTTTACAAAACATTATTTCTCTCCGTGAAGAACTGGAAAGGCTTACATTACACATGATTATTCCATTCATTCAGCAAATACTTGAGCATTTATTGTGTCTATTTTAGGCACTGAAGTCATAGAAAGACACAGTCCCTGCCTTCTTGGAGCTTACACTCTACTGGAGGACAGATGCTACATAAGCCACGAAATAATGAAATGATGATTTAATTGCACTTGCCATTACTTAATTTACATTTGCATGTAAGGGCCTGTTTTCTAAGTGTTATGAGTAGTCCAAGAAGGGCTATGGGCTCTTTTCTAATCATAGCTTTCTCCTGCAATCTTATATTTCATTTTTATTATATCTCACTTTGTTTAAAAAATGCGGCATATTTTACAGTACATTGTCAAAAGTGTCACATTGTTCTTTATCCAAAACAAATGAAATTTACCTTGTAACCAGGTCTCTTTCCGAAATAGCTATAGATCTGAGAAGGCAGCAATATGAGGTAATACATCTTCTACTGTGATTGCCTTAGCATTCATCATTTTTCCTCAGTATTTTTTTTTATTAAAAACCAAAGGTTAGAAAGTCCATTTTGTTTGTATTGCAGTCAAAATTGGTTGAAGACTGCAGCCGGCTGGGCATTCTCTATATCTGCATGTAATAATAATAATATAATAATAATAATAATATTATTATAATATGTATGGGGGACAGAACTTTCTGTTTCCTTTCTGGATGTTTCGGGCCTGATGCACCAATTTTCCCATTCAGCTTCACTGTGCACCACAGGGATTCCACTTCACAGAGTACACCAGGTGACCTGATGCCTCTCATGTAACACAACCAAGGAAAGAATTGAGACACTTTTCACAGGTGATATTTATTCAGAAACCTGACTTAGAATTCTACCATCTCCACTTCCATCCATTTGTTCATCCAGCAGATATTGAGGGAGCATCTGCTGTGAGCCGGGCACTGCAGCTGCTAGATGCTGAGAATTACACAAAACAGACCAAGTCTCAGCTTTCATGGAGCTATATTCCACTTGGGTTGACTCCTATGAACAAGTAAATGAATAAACAAGGTAACTCCAAGTTGCAGTAAGGACAATGCCATAAGATACCAGCTTATGGAAATATGAATACTTGGTGGTGGCAGTGGTAAAGGCCACGGCATGTTTGAGAAAATGATATTTAAGTTGCATCTCAGAGGAAAAGAAGAAACCAGCCTGGTGAAGACTGGGCATTACAACACACGCAGAGGCTCTGAGGCAGGAAATGGCTTGGTATGTTTGAAAACTGGAGGAAAACCAAAGGACATGGAGTCCAGAGAGCAGAGGTGGTGGTGGGAGCAGTGAAAAAATGGAGGGTGAGGAAGAAGCCGGTCAGACCACCTGGGGGCTTTTGGGCAAACTAGGGAGTTGGAACTTTATTCCAAGTAGAGTTGGGAAGCCAAGGAATTGTTGACAGGGGAGTGATGATTACATTTTAGCAAGTTCATTCCATGTGGTAGTTTACTTTGAGAGCAGCACTGAAAGGAGAGAGGCTGTCCCAGTGGTCCAGGCAGAGAAGATGGTGGCCTGGCCTATGAAGCGTGAATGCCAATGGTGGTGCAGAAGGTGTCAAGAGACACTGGGCTGTGGGGGCAAGGGGAAGAAAATTAAGGTTGTCTCCCTGATGTCTGGCATAAGCGATTTATTAGTTGTGTGTTCTTGGGAGGGAGTTTATGTTCTCTGAGCCTGAGGATTGGTTGGGGTGTGGCAGGAGACACCGAGACTGAAGACCCAGGCAAGAGAAGTCCAGGGGACAGTGAAGGAAAGATAGGGGAGTGGTGTGAGTGTCTGTGGCATGCAGTGAATCACTGTCTCCACCAAGGGTCACAAAATGCCACTGCCTGAAGAAAACTTAAAAGTACCAATAGCACATTTGCTTTTATTTCCCTTGCCTTCAGAGACATGTGGAGTGAGAAGTTGCTTTGGCTGAGGTCAAAGAGGTTGTTGCCTGTTTTCTCCTCTAGGGGTTCTGATGGTTTCCTGTCTCATATTTAGGTCTTTCATCCATTTTGAGTTTATTTTTGTGTATAGTGTAAGAAAGCGGTCCAGTTTCCTTCTTCTGCGTGTTGCTGTCCAGTTCTCCCAGCACCCTGTGCTAAAGAGATAGTCTTTTTTCCATTGGATAATCTTTCCTGCTTTGTCAGAGATTAGTTGGCCATATATTTGTTTTCACTCATATGTGAATTTGAAAAACTTAACAGAAGACCATAGGGGGTGGAAAGAGGAAAAATAGTTTTAAACAGAGAGGGAGGCAAACCACAAGAGACCCTTAAATACAGAGATAAAAATTGAGGGTTGATAGGGGTACCAGGGGAGGGGAAAATGGGTGATGGGCATTGAGGAGGGCAGTTTGTTGGGATGAGCACTTGGTGTTGTATGTGAGCAATGAATCACGGGAATCTGCTCCTGAAGCCAAGAGCACACTGTATATGTTGTACGTTAGCTAACTTGACAATAAATTATATTTTGCACTCATAGGTCTAACAGGAAAGACCTGGCAGGGGACCATGGGGGAAAAGAAGGGGGAAAGAGAGCTGGGGAGAGTGGGACACAGATTAAGGGAGACTATTGAATACTGAAAATGAACCATGGACTGAAGGGGGAGGAGGGGTGATGGTCATGGTGGGGGGCACTTGTGGGGAGAAGTACTGGGTGTTATATGGAAACCAATTTGACAATAAACTATTAAAAATAGTAAATAAATAAAATAAACATTAAAATATTTTTAAATAAAATAAAATGTAAAAATACCAACAGCATAAATCACCTGGGCAAAATGACTGATATATAGTGCTTTGGCTTACACCCAAAATGCCTAGTTAATAGAAATTAATAAAGACTTGTTTTCAGACTACAGTATGTATTACTCAAGATTGGTTTTGGGTTGCAAAGGAAGGAAATGCAGCTTGAGCTCATCCAAGCAACAAGAAAAATTATTGGTGACTTAATGAAAAGATGAGAGTGGAGCTGAACTTCAGGCATGGTGAGATCTAGGTGCTCACATCTTCTTAGTAGTCCTCTACTAATTAGAGTAGTTCTCTAATTTTCTCTGTTTCATTTGTGTTGGCTGCTTTCTCGGCTAAGTTTTCCTGAAGCAGCAGAAGTGATGTCAACCCCTTCTTCCAGGTTTATATCCTAGCACCTGCAATAGAAAGAAAGCACCTTTTTGATAGTAGTTAACAGCACGTCTGGGCAGAGGTTCTCTTTGACCTGGTTTGGATTGCCTGTTCATCCCGGAAACAAGCTCAGTGATCAGAGGGTGGATGGAGGTTTGGATTGCCTGTTCATCCCGGAAACAAGCTCAGTGATCAGAGGGTGGATGGACTAATGACTGGTTGGTGAATGGAGTCACCTCCACCTAACCCATATGGAGAAAAAGTGGGTAATTCCCAAAGGAAAACAAGACTGCTCTTGCTGGAATATGTGATGCATGCTGGGAAGGCAGAAACAGCAGACTCAAAAGGGTCCCCACTAACTCCATGTCAGAATCTTACCCGTTGATTCTCCATTGTATCTCCACTCATCCATTGCTTTCCTTGGAAATAGAGTGGGGAAACATACAGCCTTCGAACTCTCAGCAGACAGAAGTGGTGCTGTTCATTGTACCTTGTGGGTTCAGACCTGCAGGAAAGGTAGGGAGATGCCTTGGAAATCAAGCCAGGTATGGGGACCTTTGGAATCCGATGGGGTAGCCCAACTTTTTTGGTGTGTGTGAAAGCAGGT
>NC_043705.1:105702907-105704302 GCF_006229205.1 Suricata suricatta | reverse complement strand
TTTTTTTTCTGGCAGGAGAAATAATTTATTAGGTCAACTTCTTCTTATCCCTCTTTTTAAGGTCAATTCATGTCATTTAAAAAAAACTTTTCTCATAGATCACATTCGTTACCTACTGTTCCCAATCATTTCCTCTTTACTAATCTGTTTTGGTGCTGGAAATAGATCTGAGAGGCCAAAAAGTCATCCATTACAGGGACAAGACTTGCCACATATGAGTTTGATTTCATCATCATTGTCAGTTTGCAGGGTACTTTCTCAAACATGCTCTCATTTAATCCTCAAAATAACCCAGGGTGGAAGCATATTACTGTCCCTGTTTTTCAAGGATAGTGTCAGCGAGAAGTTAAGTAACTTGTCTAGTGCCAAAGAGAAGCAAGTGTTCGATTCTTGGATTGAAATTTGTTCTACTGCACCACAGGGGCCCTCACGGGCTTTGGTATAAATTGTTTCTTATAATGGGGCAGCATGGAGGTGAAATCATTACATCCATCCTTCATGTTGGCCTCAGGATGAACGTGGAGAGCAAACAGGGCATAGCAGAGACACTGATGTTTGCCAGAGGCTGAGCTTGTGGGCTGGACTGTTAGCTGGAGGACTAGAGTTGGCATCTCTGACTCTTACCTCAAGGGTCCTTCCACTCTCTGCCTTGTATTAGTCAGAATCTGTACTAATTGTACCTGGGTTGCAGATCCAGGGAGGATACACTATGAGAAGTATTTCTGAAATCTAAGATATCTAGGCATGGAACCAACCACTTAGCACCTGTGTGACTTTAGGCAACTAACATATTTCCTACAGCTACCTGATTAACATTTCTTCTTAGATGCTTCAGATGTACTACAAGTTCAATATGTCTTAAACAGAACTCATAATCTATTCCAAACCTGATGATCTTTAGGTGTTTTTCTTTCCCAGTAAATGGCCACCTATCTGGTCAGTTTGGCTGGCCAGAAGCCCAGGGATGTCCTTGAAACACACTCTCTACTCTATCCCATAAGAAAGTTCTGTCTGTGCTTCTTTTCCCATAAACTTTGAATCTGCCCATTTCTTGCCATGCCCAGCACCTTCCAAGTCAAATGTACCATCATCTCTTGCCTGGACTGCTACAATAGCCTCCAGTTCATTGCCCTATGTCTACTTCAGGTGCCTTCAGGCCATTGAGAGTGATTATTCTGGTTGGCAATGATCCCATGTCCTCCTCCATCCCCATCCACCCCCCCCCCCAACTCCGAACACCTCTTTGGTGGTTTCCCATTGATTTCAGGGTATAACATGCTCAAGGACATGGCGTATAAGGTCCAACACAGTTTGGCTTCTGCGTGTCTTTCAGGCTCATTTTCCATCATATTATCCCTTGAGTTTTCTCTGCTCAGACTTACCAACTGCCTGGTT
>NC_043705.1:105697246-105702807 GCF_006229205.1 Suricata suricatta | reverse complement strand
CCCCCCCCCCCCCCCCCCCCCCCCCCCCCCCCCCCCCCCCCCCCCCCCCCCCCCCCCCAACTCCGAACACCGCTTTGGTGGTTTCCCATTGATTTCAGGGTATAACATGCTCAAGGACATGGCGTATAAGGTCCAACACAGTTTGGCTTCTGCGTGTCTTTCAGGCTCATTTTCCATCATATTATCCCTTGAGTTTTCTCTGCTCAGACTTACCAACTGCCTGGTTATACTTCTCACTCACTGTGTTTCTATGCAGGTGCTTTGACCATGGTTATCCTTCTGCTGGGAGCATTTTTCCATCCAATTTTCACCTGAACTGAACCTACTTCTCCTTTAGTCTCAGAGGAAGCTTTTATAACCTCTGGATTAGTTCAAATCTCCCTTTTGTAGGCTTCCCTGTTACCCCAAATCTCTCTTTTAGAACACTTGCAGAGTTGAAATTATGCATTTGCTTGTGTGATATTTGTTTTATATCTGTCTGCCCAGACTAGACTAGAGTCTTCATCTGCCTTGTCCATCATCATTTTTCCAGCACTCAGCACAGTGGCTGGTACACAGAAGATGGTCAATGATTTTGTCCCATGAATGAGAATCCTCAAGAAGGATTTGTGTTTCTGAACCATGGATCCAGAACTACTGTTCTAGTTCATGGATCACTAAGCAGCAATTCCTATGCCATTAGCTAATTTGTCCTTGCTAGTAAGTGTCATAGCTGGGATTTGAATCCAGGTCTTCTGTTGGAAAAAATAATTTTAATTCTGACTTCTTCACAGGGATCCTTCTTGAAGTCTGTTCAAAAAGGGATAGAGGTTTTGCCCTGGGAATAGTTGTATTCCAAAGTCAATGATCTAGAACCATAGGTTTAGAAATGTGGATGAGTAAATGATTCATTTGGAAATGACTCAGAGGCTCCTGAAAACCTTAGCAAACATATTCTTTTTACTCCTGGCTGGTCATGCATAGGACTTAGAAACAAATGGAATGATAAGGAATATATTTTCTACTCTTGTTTGACCTCACCTGAGTTTCAGTGAAATCTTTTCCCCTATGTTGGGAGAAAGTATAGTTTATAGAGTCAGGCATAGTCTGATCTATTCCATCCACCGACCCAGATTTATGTCCCTATCTGCTTATTAAGTTTTGATGAGGAATGCACTGGGTGGAACCTGCATTATATGTTTCCTTGTTATTATCTTTTCTACAGCATCCTCACTGCCATCATCATAAGATCCTTGTCACCTCAAGCGTTGGTCCTGATTTGAAGGTTGATAATATTTGGGTTAGAGCATCAGGCTCTCCCTTAGCTGGTCTGTTACTCTAATGTGAGGGTCTTCCCTGCGGAGATGAGCTCAAGAATATATGGTGCCTTCCCAGCATGAAGCTCTTCTCTTTGGTCTTCAAGGAGCTTCTTGATGTTGTTCTATTTGTTAGCTTTCCTAATGATCCTTATCATGTGCTATCAGGATGTTTTTTTCCCCATCATCTGTCAACTATTTAATGCACATATTAAAAAAATATTTATCTAGGTCCTGCTATGTGCTAGGCACTGTCCCATACACTGGAGTGTGGCAGTAGCAATATATTTATTATACATACATACCACATCTTCTTCATCTATTCATCACTCGATGGACATTTGAGATCTCTTCATAACTGGGCTATTGTTTATAGTGCTGCTATAAACATTGGGGTGCTTGTGCCCCTTCAAACAGCATTTTTATGTCCTTTGGATAAATACTTAGCAGTGTAATTCCTGGGTTGTAGGGTAGTTCTATTTTTAACTTTTTGAGGAACCTTCATACTGTTTTCCAGACATTTAAGTAACTCCATTCACCATCACTTGTTTAATGAAAATGGTAACAAGTGCTTGAAGGGAGGAAGGGGTACTGAAAGTGTGTTGGCAGGGACCTTCATTTAGTCAGGAGAAGCATGGAAGGCTTCTTTGGGGAAAATGTTGCTCTTTAGTCTGAAAGCATTCCCTTTGTTCATTCCCATTCTCTTCCTTGTAGGAAAAAATTCTTTGGCCTCTCTCCCAATTCAGAAGTATATCACTCCTATAGTAACAACTTGTTAGGCTAAAACAGAGCTCAGGTACTCAAATCAGACAGAATTGGAGGCAAATCCCAGCTCCCCCAATTCCTGGTTTGTTGTCTTTATGCAAATTATTCACTTTGCTATGCATAGTATTTGCTCAACTGTCAGATATAACGCCTTCTTCTCAGGGTTATTCTGGGTGTGAAGTATGTAGGACAGTGCTGGCTCTTAGTAAATGCTCAGCTAATATGGCCAAAGCTATTATAAAGATTAATTACTGGATTGGCTGCCAGTACCTGCTTCCTTCCCTCTTTTTCTTTCAATCATTCTACATACGTTAGCCAGGTATTGTGTCAGAGATTAGAAGTAAGCCAATAAACAAGATGGCCTTGCGCTCATCCTTGCAAGACCCCTTCAATCTCAGTGCCACCCCCATCCTCAAGGCCAAGCCCACTCTCAGGTTTCAGTATGAGAGCAGCCCAGGCCCCAGAGTGGTGAGACTTGACACCCATCCTCTCACCTGCTCTAGAGATTTGGTTCTGAGAACTGTCAGTGCCTGGTGCCCTGTGTCTGGCTCCTTCTCAGGCTTTCCTGCCTCTGCCTGGATTTCTCCCAGCCTGGCAGCAGCCTTTTGCTTCCCGACACCTCCCTATGTCACTTCCTATATCACCTCCAACACGGCTGGGCTCATAAAAGTTTCCCATGAAAGACTGGTTCACTAGTTATGCCAAGAGCCCCAAGACTGATGTCAGACCTCAGCCAACGTTCCCAAGTTGAAGGATCCATTTGATACATGGATTTTCACCAAGTACCTCATACTGACTGTGTAGCTGTCACTCCTCAGGATGGGGAGCACCAGGTGGATGCCAGAAGTGCTGTCTTCTTGATTAGTCAAAACATACACAGTGTTCTATTGTCCCAGCTCAGGCCCATCACTCATGTCCCTGGGCCTCCTCCTCATCCATTGATGAAAACTAGCTTTGTGCAGAATCTTTCTTTGTGGGGTCAACTCCCATAGAGCCTGACTTGGAGTTCTGCATTCTGTAAGTGAATCAAAATACACAACAGATACAATGACTCTGTTCTGAGTGAAGGAAGGCAGATTCTACCTCTGGACTCCCAGATAGACTCTACCTCCCTTCCCAATCTTAGGCCTAAATTTGAGACTTATCTTTGATGTATGCTAACTTAGCACTTGGGGAAAATATTCCCCCCTTGCTTAACCTCAGATTTCTCATCTGTGATGTGGGATTCATTCATTCATTCAGCCACACACACTTTTTTTTTTTTAAAGTAAGCCCCAGATCCAACATGGGGTTTGAGCCCTCAACCCTGAGATCCAGAGTTGCATACTTTATTGACTGAGCCACCCAGGTGCCCCTGCTTAGCCACACTCTTAATACCTAATATGTACCAGTCATCATGCTTGAGCTACAAATACTGTGGTGCGCAAAGCAGAGATGGTCCTTCCCTTCGCAGGGCTCGCTGGGGTGAGGGAAATGCAGAATGAAAATGAAGTGTGTGACAAAGGCATTGAAATGAGTTTAGCCTTCTCGGGAGAGGTGTGGCATGGTGGGGATAATGCGACTAGGGCTTGAGGCAGAGCAGGCCCTGTAGGCCAAGGGACAGAGCCTTTGTCCTAACAATTCAAAAAGGGGCCAGTGATACTTCCCTTTCTCACCTTACAGGTCTCATGTAGAAAATGAGATGATTCAGGAAATTTTTGGCTTCAGATCCATGTAAAAACTACTTTGCAGCTCAAATGTCCCCTCCTCAAGACAGCTTTCCTTCATTCTACCTCATTCTCCTTGACCTCATCCTCTGGGCTCTCAAGTCATCCTGCCCTTTTCCTTTCTAGCTGTAATGGTGATGATTAATTAGTTATTTGTTTAGCATCTGCTTCTTTGCCTGCATCAGAAGGACAGGAATTATGTGCATCTGCTTTGTCTGTCTAACCTCAGCCTGAATATATCTTAGTAGATGCTCAGTAAACACCTATTGAATGAATCAATACAATGATTAGAGATGACACTGAAATCTAGTATATGAAATTAAGAGTAATATGCAGATTTGAGACTGGTCTCAGTAGGGATTTAGAGACCATGAAACCAACTCCCTCTATGACAAGACTCAGAGAGGGGAGGCGACTTAACCAAGCAACACAGCAAGCCACTAGCTCAGTCCAGGTCATTGCTATCTTAGTTTGGGCTCTTTTTCCTATAGTTATGGCTGTTTTGTCTGAAGCCAGATGAGCTCTTAGAAGCAGTGTCTGTTCATGCCAAAGAATGAAACTCGACCACTGTCTTACACCATACACAAAAATAAATTCAAAATGGATGAAAGATCTAAATGTGAGACAGGAGAACACAGGCAGCCACTCCTTTGACCTCAGCTGGAGCAACTTCTTACTAGAAATGTCGCTGAAGGCAAGGGAAATGAAAGCAAACATGAACTATTGGGACCTCATCAAGATAAAAAGCTTCTGCACAGGGAAAGAAGCAATGAACAAAACTAAAAGGCAGCCTATGGAATGGGAGAAGATATTTGCAAATGACATATCTGATAAAGGGTTAGTATCCCAAACCTAAAGAACTTATTGAACTCAACACCCAAAAAACAAATAATCCAGTTAAGAAATGGGCAGAAGACATGAAAAGACACTTTTCCAAAGAAGACATCCAGATGGCTACCAGACACATGAAAAGATGCTCAACATCACTCATCATCAGGGAAATGCAAATCAAAACCATGATGAGATAGCACCTCACATTCATCAGAATGGCTAAAATTAACAACACAAGAAACAACAGGTGCTGGTGAGGGTGCAGAAAAAGGGGAACCCTCTTACACTGTCGGTGGTAATGCAAATTGGTGCAGCAACTCTGCAGAACAATACGGAGGTTCCTTAAGAAACTGAAAATAGATCTGCCCTAGAGTCCAGCAATTGTACTATCAGGTATTTACCCAAAGGATACAAAAATACACATTTGGAGGGGTACATGTACCTCAATGTTTATAGTAGCATTATCAACAATAGCCAAACTTTAGAGAGAGCCCAAATGTCCATAGCCTCATGAATGAATAAAGAAGATGTGGTCTGTATGTAGACACACACACACACACACACACACACACACACACACACACACACAATGGAATATTAGTCAGTCATCAAAAAGAATGAAATCTTGCCATTTGCAATGATCTGAATGGAGCTAGAGGGTATTATGCTAAGCAAAATAAGAGAAAGACAAATACTATATGATTTCACTTATATGTGGAACTTAAGAAACAAAACAGATGAACATATGGGAGGGGGAGGAGAAAAGAGAAGAGAGTGAAACAAGCCATAAGAGACTTTTAATGATAGGGAACAAACTGACGGTTACTGGAGGGAGGTGAGTGGGAGATGGACTAGATGGGTGCTGAGCACTGGGTGTTGTATGTAAGTGATGAATCACTGAATTCTACTCCTGAAACCAACATCGCACTGTATGTTAACTAATTAAAATTTAAATTAAAAAAAA
>NC_043705.1:105694998-105697146 GCF_006229205.1 Suricata suricatta | reverse complement strand
GGGGGGGGGGGGGGGGGGGGGGGGGGGGGGGGGGGGGGGTGGAGGAGTAGGTATGTGTGCATGTATGTATCTTGGGGAGGTGGAGGGATAGGAGCATGTGCATGCATGTGTGTGCATGTGTATGTGTGTGTGGGGGGAGATGGAAGGGTACATGTGTGTGCACGTGTGTGTGAGATGGGAGGGGTAGGTTGGTGTGCATGTGTGTGTGTGTGGAGGGGAGATGGGAGGGGCAGGTGTGTGTGTATGTTGTGTGTATGTAGGAGATGGAGTAGGTTTGTGTGCATGTGTATATGCGTGTGGGGAAGATGAAGGTATAGATGCTTGTGCATGTGTGTGCGTGTGTGTGTGTGTGTTAGGGGAGGTGAGGGGTGGCTGGGCATGCATGTGTGTGTGTGTGGAGGGGGGATGGGAGAGGGAAGTGCATGTGCACGTGTGGGTGCGTGAGATAGAAAGGTAGGTGTATGTGCATATGTGTGTGTGGGAGATGGAGGGGTAGGTGTGTGTGCATGTGTGCATGTCTGTGTGAGAGGGATGGAAGGGTAGGTGCACGTGTGTACCCATGTGTGTATGCATGTATGTGGGGGGATAGAAGGATAGGTTTGTCTGCATGTGTGTGTGCACGTGTGTATGTGGGAGATGGAGGTGTCGGTGTAGGTTTGTGTTTATGGGGTGGAGGGGTAGCCTTGTGCATGTGCACATGAGTGGGGGGAGACAGAGGGTAGGTGTGTGTGGATGTGCATATGTATGTGTGGGAGTGGAGGAGTAGGTAGGCTCATGCATGTGCATGTGTGTGTGTGCAGAGTGGGTGGAGGGGTAGGTAGGTAGATGTGTGTGCCTGTGTGTATGTGTGTTGGGGGGGGCGGAGGGATGGAGAGGCAGGTGCAGACCAGGCTTTCCTGAGGAAATAATATATGAGCTAAAACGTGAAGGTCCGGTTGAAGCTAAGTACATGGATGGGGCATGCGGAAAAGGGAGAGAACTCCGCACAGAGGGAAGGGCATGTGAAAAAGCTGTGAGGCAGCAGGAAGTAGGGGAAGGTGAGTACCGTGGCTGTGAAGGGAGTGAGGGAGTCCCGTGGAACAAATCTGGAGATGCTAGCAGTCGGGAGTGGAGAGATCCGCTCCGTCCTAGATGCCCAGAGCTCCTCCAAGAGTGGTCTGTAACGACATTCTTACTTACCAATCTGTGATAAGGCAGACAGAATGGAGAGTCAGCTTTTATTGTAATTTGGCAGTTATTTAATGTCTGTTGAATCTGGTAGTTTGAATGTCTTTTTAATGTATTTTTCAAGCAATTCTTATTTATTTATTTATTTAAACATTTTTTTTCAATGGGTTCGGGTGAGGAGGAATCTTGTTCACTGTGGGATTTTGGTTTCTATTGGAAAAGCCACTGAATGATTTTGCAGGGGAGCAAGACAAAATCAGATACTAAGTTTTGAAAGGAAGCCTGGGGCTGTGGTAGGAGCCTGGAGGGGCTGAGGTAGCACGGGGCTGACCCTGTTGTGCCCAAGTTTGTAATATCGCCTCAAAACAAGCACCAGAGACTACTAGGGAGACCGAGTCACGCCTGCAAAAGCAAAGGGCTTTATTACGGGCTTAAGCTCAGGGTAATAGACTCCATTGACCCGCTGGCCACGTGGAGTGAGCCCTGAACAAAGACAGGTCAGGGCCTTTTATGCGTTTGGGAAGGGGAGTTACAGAAAATGACAACAGGAGTACAGTGATCCAATCTCTACCCCCCAACCCCCATCAATACTGGCAGTTGTGGGAGCCAATCACAACATCCGGAGTATTGACCAATCAGAGTGGGCCCGGACCCCCACGTAGGGTGTGACTAGGCCCGCCTCTAGAAGGGTCAAAGGTATCGGCTGGCCTCTCCTGATTGGGCCCCGCAGGAGTTGTCCCTCCTTAATGCGCCCTTTCATCGGGAGAAGCCAGCGCCTTCCTCTTTAAGTACAGGGGAAGGCTGAATCGGACCTGCGTCCTTACATTCCCCCCTCTGCCTTGTAACTTGACCCAATCCTGGGTCAACTATGTTACCATTGCTTTGGTTTCTTAAGACCACTAACTGAATAACATTTACATGCTCTTTGACAAATGCTATGAACTTATTAATGATATAAGAGCCAAATGTTGAAAGTGGACC
>NC_043705.1:105692102-105694898 GCF_006229205.1 Suricata suricatta | reverse complement strand
TTACTTGAGGCAGGCTCCTTGGCCTCTAATAGTACCAAGTGTTGAGCCCCAGTGTCCACCAAGAGGTTAGTTGATTTCCTCTCCACCTTAAGAGTTACCCTGGGTTCAGGGAGGGGTTCCGAACCCCGTCCTCCCTAATCACTATCTTCTCCAGCGAATAACACTTTAGGCGTGCTTTTTCTCCTAGGGCAGTCTCTGAGCCAGTGTCCTTCCTCTTTACAATAGGCGCATTGATTCTTACCTATTGGTGTCCTGTGGCGCTCTGGGTCTCTTTCTTGTCCTCTTCTTCCAGCAATTCTCTTTAATTGGTGGTGGCAGTCCTCTGGGTTTGCAGTCATGCCCGCAACACTCTAGCTAAATCTCTATTTTGTCTTTTTTCTGCCTTTACTTGTTTTTCCTCAGCACTGTCCCTGTTATTGTACACTCTTCTGCTATCTCTACTAGGTCTCGGAGAGTCTTTTCTCCTAGGCGCTTGACTTTTTGTAGTTTTCTCTTAATGTCGGGTGCAGCCTGGTTAATGAAAGCCATTACCATAGTTGACTTATGATCTGCATGTTCTGGATCTAACGGGGTGAACTGTCTGAAGGCTCCCATCACCCACTCTAGAAAGGCGGCGGGGCTTTCATCTGCCTCCTGCCTTATATCATATACCCTAGTCAGATTAGTGGGCCTCTTAGCGGCCGCTTTGAGACTTGCCAATAGAGCCTGGCAATAGACCTTGAGGTGCTCCTTACCTTCTCCTGTGTTATAATCCCAATTGGGGCAGACAAGGGGAAATCCGGCATCGATGTCAGTGGGGTTTATGGTGGGTACTCCTGTCGGACCAGGAACAAATTTTTGTGCTTCCAGCAGGATCTGTTCTCACTCCTCAGTTGTAAACAGGACCTGCAACAATTGCTGGCAATCATCCCAAGTAGGTTGGTGAGTAAAGAGTACAGTTTCTAATAACCCAATGAGGCCCTTGGGGTTCTCTGAATAGGGAGGGTTTTGAGATCTCCAATTGTAAAGGTCAGAAGAGGCAAAGGGCCAATAATGATGAGGCTGGTTTCCTGCCTCGTCTATAGGTCCCATGGCTCACAAGGGGAACATTGTGGGGTCTGGGGTGGTGCCCCTTCGGCCACAGGTCCCCTATGCTGGGCCTCCTTCAACGGAAGGGGATGGAGCAGAGGAAGATGGCTGTGGTGGCAATGGGACATTAGGAGCAGGGTCTGAGGGAGTTGGAGGGGGTTGGTAAGGTGGAGGGGGAAAGAAGAGATCCTCGTCCACTCCTTCCTGCAAAACCAGGTAGGGGGGTGCCAAGGGTGAGGTCATGGTTCGACTCGGCTTTTCTTCTTCTGGGTTTCGAGTCATCAGAACCTGAGATGATACTGGAAAGAGAAAGGATTTCACCCAAACGGGTGGGTTAATGACCAGGTCCTTCCAGACAACAATGTATGGGATCTGGTCTAGATGACCTCCCTTACATTGGAAAACTCTTTCTTCTATTGCTTCTGTGATGGGGAGGTGAAAGGTACCCTCAGGTGGCCATCCCACATTAAAGGTGGGCCACTCAGATTTACAGAGTTTTTCCATCTTTTCCTTCTTGACCTCTATCCCTAGATTGTGGGCTTGAGTTTTAACCTCTTTAAAAGGAGTCAGAACTAGATCTAGGGGATTGGTAGTAGATTGTCCCACGGCGCTAGTCCAAACAAAATAAACCAACACGAAAAACAAAATTAAGCCACAGAACATAAGAATTAGTCCTCCTGGCCAGGGGAGGAGAGAACCAAAGTGAGATAATGATCCTTGCCCACTTTCCAAAGAAAAATATGTTGGCTAAAGACCCCACATTCTCATAAGAAAGTCCCTAAATGTAGTCACAGCAAAAATCATAGTTAGAGGCACAGCAAACAGATGCACAGAGAACAGTCGCACACTCAGCAAACAAATGCAAGAGGGGTCTCACTGCTGCCACCAGTGGAACCCCCTAGTCAGGGAGGAATTACACTTCTCCACTTCTGTCCTGGTGAGGACTTATACCTTGCCTCCCTCCTGAGGAGGACTTACACACCACCTCTGTCCGTGTCTCCCTTTCAGGGAGGACTTACACAAACAACCGCACAGGGAAATACACACACAATGGGATCACACTGCTGCCACCAGTGGAACCCCCAGAAGTACCACACTATAAACAGGTACACATAGACGCAAGTTGGCTCTATGGCTAAGCCAAGGGTACCCAGCTTTCCCTTGCACCGCCGGTGTATGACCTGTTCCAGAGAGCCACCAGAATCCTGGCAAGAAAAGACTAACTCCAGTCTCCCCCTGTTCCCAATGGGGTCTCGCCGCTGCCACCAGTGAAACCCCCTGTAGGCGAGCTGGCTCTCTGGCCTCCCGGTGGGATCCTAGACCCCACGCACCTACTTCCTCGGTGGGTGCAGATGTCTCTTGGCACCTACAGCCCTGAGCTTTCCCCAAAGTTCAGGACAGGTAGAAAGAATGAATAGAACTCTAAAAGAGACCTTAACTAAATTGACCTTAGAGACTGGTGGAGACTGGGTAGCCCTCCTTCCCTTCGCCCTGTATCGGGTGCGAAACTGTCCCTACCAAATGAGTTTAACTCCCTTTGAAATTATGTATGGAAAACCTGCCCCTATTATCCCAAACCTCCAGGCAGCAGCCCTAATGGACATAGAGGATAACAATCTGTTGCTAGAAACCCGAGCTATTCAATGGTCGCACAAACGTGTATGGCCAAAATTATGTGCTCTCTATGAATTAAGTCCACCTCCAGAGCCTCACCAGTACCAGCCTGGC
>NC_043705.1:105688996-105692002 GCF_006229205.1 Suricata suricatta | reverse complement strand
CACACACCCAAGTTCAGGGTGACATCACTGATCACGTAAGAGGGAACTGCCCAAGAGGGATCAGATGATCTGGTCAAGTGGTCACTTTGCCACCATCTCTGAGTGTGACTTCATCCATGTTGTTTCCACTCTGAGTCCCTGTGGAGCCATCTCAGAATGGGCACTAAGACCTTGCTGTGCTGCTCTACTGTGTAATTTTGACAATCACTCTGCCTGATGAAAGTGGGAGGCTGTATGACGGAACTGTTTTATGAGAATTTCTAAGGGATACAGTGAAACAAAATGTTCTTAAAAATACATTCAGATGACACTTGATGGCCAAAAGAAACAGGTTCATATAAACCAAACTTTTCACAAAGTTAGAGTTCCTCATATCTTACTCCTGAAATGAAAGTAAGACCCAAATCCCACTTGAGTATAAAATATTAATTTTATTTTATTTTAATGTTATTTACTTTGAGAGAGAGAAAGAGGGAGAGAAAATGAGCGTGTGTGTGTGCAAGCAGGGGAGGGGAAGAGAGAAAGCAAGAGAGGATCTGAAGCAGGCTCCATGCTCAGCACAGAGCCTAACACAGGGCTCGAGCCTATGACCGTGAGATCATGACCTGAGCTGAAATCAAGAGCCAATGCCCAACTGACTAAGCCACTCAGGCTCCCTCTGGGTATAAATTTTAAAAATAAAATGGGGGTGGGTCAGAAAAAATTGGTTTCAATCCAGGCCCCAAACTTTATTAGCTCTAAGACTTTATTAGAAGACAAATCATTTTTCCTAACCTATAACGTGGGCATAATAACAATGACCTCACTGAGATGAATCTGAATGGTGGTGTTTGTAAAGCACCCAGTGTAATCCTTTGCACAAAGCAAAGCCCAGAATCACCATGGAAAGTGTTCCATATTCTCTTTCCTCCTTCCCCAGAAACTGGAATTATAACAAGCACGAAGTGAATGAGATAAGAAGAGGCACCCTTCACTTTTGCCACCTCACATTTCTCCCTGACCTGCATCTTCAACACCTTTCAGAGAGACTTCCAGCTCTCTACACTTTTCCTGAGTCCACGTGGCTATTCTAAAGTTCGACTTGAGGGGCACCTGGGTGGCTCAGTTGGTTGAGCGTCCGACTTCAGCTCAGGTCATGATCATGCAGTTTGTGGGTTCAAGTCCCGCATCAGGCTCTGTGCTGACAGCTAGCTCAGAGCCTGGGGCCTGTCTTTGAATTCTGTGTCTCCCTCTCTTTCTGACCCTCCTCTGCTCACACTGTCTCTCTCTCTCTCAAAAATAAATAAAACATTAAAAATTTTTTGAAAGAAAAGTAAAGTTCTACTCGAATCCAAAATAGATGAAAGGGACAGATGTGTGCATTTTTCATTTATCAAACATTTATTACACATTCAATTCACCAAAAATCTGTTGAGCATCCTTTCCTGTGTGTCCCGACTGGTAATGGGAACCAGGCAAGGGACACTTAGCACGTGAGACTTTGCCTTACAACAATCCCTTTAAGACTCAGTCTCATGGAACACATCATAACTTAAAAGCAAGAATCACCACCCCTACATGCTCCGCTGGATTACCCTTGAAGATACAGATTCACAAAACCAAGCCGTGAAACTGGATTATTCAAGTGTTTCACAGGGAAAAGGAGAGCTATTCATTTTAATTTTTCGTTCAACTACACAAAAGAAAAGCACTAGCGGCCATGAGTGACTCAGCTGGTTAAGCATCCAATTCTTTATTGCAGCTCAGGTCATGTTCTCACACTTCAGTTCATGGGATCAAGTCCTATGTCAGGCTCTGTGCTGTAAGCATGAAGCCTGCTTAGGATTCTCTCCCTCTCTCTTTCTCACTGCTCCTTCCCTACTCGTTCTCTCCCTCTCTTTCTCTCTCAAAACAAATAGATAAACTTTAAAAAGAAGAGAAAAGAAAAGCACTAGCTAGGGAGTCTGTAATTCTGGGTTCTCATCTTGGAACAATAATAAGTGTGTAATAATAGTTGCATGTAATAGTAAGTCTCTTCCCCTCTCTGGGCCTCAGATTTCTCATCTACAAAATAAGAAGTTACACTGGGAGCTGAATAGCAATAGGTCCTACACTAGGTTGAATAGCTGTGCCCCGCCCCCCCCCAAAAAGCCATGCTCACTTGGAACCAGTGAATGTGACTTTCTTGGGAAATGGGGTCTTTGCAGATATAATCAAGTTAAGATGGCATCAGGCAGGCCATAATCATGTGGTTGATATCCTTTAAAAGGGACAGACACCCAAGGAAGGAGGCTACTCACAGAGACAGACACAGGAATGATTCACCTACAAGCCAAGGAACACCAAGAATTGCCAGAAGCCACCAGAAGCTAGAAGAGGCAAGGAAGGATTCTTCCCTAGAGCTATCAGAGAGGGCAAGGCTCTGCCAACACCTTGATTTCAGAGCCAGCATCTCCAGAACCGTCTAAGAAGAGTTCTGCTGCTCAAGCAACCAGTTTGTGGGACTTTGTTATGGTGGCTGTAGGGGACTAGCACAGGCCTCCTCAAACTGTACATAACCCCAGTTTATTGGCAGGATCCTCTTGGATAATTATCCTGAGGATTTGAGGCTGAAAGCATACAGCGATTAACTCATGACCCTGCCCTACAGAGAGAAGGGAGTAGTGGCCTGTCTTTGTAATGCCTGAATCATTATGATATCTTTTTGCTCTGATCATATATGACACTATCATCCAGAAACCACAGGTTCCCCCCAGGAGTAAAAGCACTGGGACTGGGGAAGTGTGGGCCAAGACCCATGACTTCCCTCAGACCAATGCCTCCAACTCCTCCTAGACAGGACCAGCCCTCCACTCTGGAGATGGCCTCTGACTCTGCCACCCTCTTAGCTTTGCTGTCTCAAGATCTGATCTGAGAACAATCTGGCAAAGAGCTGAACTGGTTTCCAAATTGCCGCTGACTGAGGATTATGACCAGAATTGAACTTGATGTGTAGCAATGACATGTTGATAAATGAAAAACCCTGAG
>NC_043705.1:105676802-105688896 GCF_006229205.1 Suricata suricatta | reverse complement strand
GAGGCACCTGCATGTAGACTAACCTCAGCTGCAGGGGGCTCGGGATGTCTTCACAACCAGGCCTTCTAGAATTTCCTTTCATTTCAAGGAATGTAGGGGTCAAGGAACCTGGATCCCAGGAAGAAGACCACTCCTCCCACCCTACTTAATATGATGGACTCTAGAACCAGACTTCTGGTTTGAATCCTAGCTCTGCCACTTAGCTGCTGTGTGACCTCAGACAAATACCTTAGCCTTTCTGTGCCTCAGTTCCCTCATCTGCAAAATGGGGGGCCACTCTAGAACTCATGTCATAGGGTTGTCAGAAGGATTAAGTGAGTTGATGTATTTAGAACAGTGTCTGGTATATAATTAGCACCATCAGAGTGTTTGTTGGTATCGTGTTCCGTGGCTATTGAGCCTCAGTTCCTTTTTGGTGTGTTGGACTGGCATCGGGGGGCCTGGACTCTGTTCTAGGCACAGTTGTCCAGTTGCTATGTGACTTGGGTACATTATTTCTCCAACATTCAGATTCCTCCTCAATTAAATGAGACTAACAGTCTTAAGACTCCCCTTGTTCACCACTGGGGGCTACTCTGGGGATGAAATGACATAATGGACTTGTGTGGATTTTGCAAATATTAGGTTCCATCTGCAAGAATGGCAACAGGATACTAGATGTTTTGTGATGGGTCAATGTTGTTAAGATCATGTTTTGGAAGAGGCATCTTGCTCTCAGAGAATGAGTCCAGCATGGAAACAACGAGATCCTGATTACTCCGAGGCCTGATTGGCTTAGTCCTCATGTACGTGCAGCACCATTTGAGATGTCCTCTTCCTGGGGTCTCCAGAGAAAAGAGTGGTTGTACTACCTGTTGGCATCAGGTTATTCATTGCAAATAACAGAAAACAATGCTTTCTCATTTATGTAGGAAGAAGAATTATCTCATTTAGGTAGTAAGAAGAATTATTAGGTAGTTTCTCAGACTGTTCTGGAACAGTAGAGAACCAGGAGGCTGTGCAGTCGGGATCAATGTCCAAAACCACACAGCAGAACTGGAGCAGAAGGCATGCCTTGGAAGCCACTGCTACTCACACTCACATAAGGCAGAGGTATTGCAGGGGCCACTTGGGACTGGGAACTCATCATGGCCTAGAAATCTTTTGTTACTGCTACTCTCTGCAGAGTAGCTTCATTCTTTCCAACACCAGACTGCCTTTTCTCTTGCTCAGGGATTGTGACTACAGTCCTGTGAGAGCTGTGACCCATGTCTTCCATCCTCCACCATCTTCTTCTGGTTCCCCTTCATGAAGATATCCTAGGAAAAGGATTGGCTATGACTGGCCAAGCTTTGGGTTATTGCCCATTCTTGGACCAATCAGTATAGGCCTTGGTGGGGTACCATTGTTGGCCCAGCTTGAGTCCTGTGCACACCTTTGGGGAGGAAACTATGATTGGCATCTGTCAACGGAGTACATGGTTGGAATGATCTGAGGCAGAGGGTGAGGGATGGGGAAGACTAGTCTCAGTAATACTTGAGTTCTCATCCGTTGCCTCTTTCTGTTCACAGTGTGCTATTGAACTAGACCAGGCCTTCATAACTCCATGTGACCATCATTTCTCTTTCTCCACTAGGATGTCTGATTGTGTCTGTCCTTGTATAGAAATCTTACTTGCTTTTAGACTAAAGTCCGACATCTTACTATAATACTTAAGGTATGACCATTATTTTAAAAAATATTTTTATAAAAATTTAGGTTTTCAAACCTAAAGATAATAATGTGTTACAAAACATGTAGGTGCCCATAACTCAGCTTTAACAGATCTTAACTTTTGCCTTCTTTGCTTCTGATTTGTTAAAAAAAACACAAAGGATTGCAAACCTTTACCATTTCAGAGACTTCTTCTTTTTTTTTTAAGTTTATTTATATATTTTGAGAGAGAGAGAGAGAGAGAGAGAGAGTGAGTGCATGTGGGGGAAGGGCAGATAGAGGGAGAGAGAGAGAGAGAAAATCCCAAGCAGACTCTGCACTGTCAGCACAGAGCCCAGTGTGGATCTTGAACTCATGAACTGTGAGATCATGACCTAACTTAAAATCAAGAGTCAGATGCTTAACCCACCTACCACACAGGCATCCCTAGAGACATCCTCTTAATCTTATTTCTTCTTTTTCTTCTCTGGAATTTACCACCATCTTAAACATAGTGGTTAGCATTTTCATGCACGACTTTATGAATTTTCTGCATATTGGAGTCCCTATGCAATCATGTTTTTAAACTTCATAAAAATATTGTCATATTCTACATATCCTTTTTCAGTTTGCTCTTTTCACTGAACATTAGAGATTTATAAACATTGGTATGAGTAGCTCTAGTATATTCATTTTAACTGCCATATAGTGTTTTTCTTATGTCCTATTGGTGGATTTTTCTCTTTTTTTTTGTTCTTTTTTTTTTCCACCATGAGCCCCGCTGCAGTAAGCTTTCTTGTGTAAACACTGAGCGGTGTACCTAGGAGTGGAATCACATCAGGGGAGAAGGACAGGCAAAAACAAAGTCATAGCCCAGCAACTTCCTCACTGTCCAGAGCTAGCAGGCGATTAAGCCCAGGAAATCCCTGGCAAGGCTGGTCAAATAGGATTTAGCTGCTTGTGAAATGGGACTTTATTTCTTTAATCCCTTGCCTGGGAGGGGTCTGGAGTCTGACGTCAGCTTGCTCTGGACTAGAAGGGGCAGGCAAGCCTAGACGATTGACAGTACTTGTTGATTACAGGGCAGGGCCATTTGAACCACAGGAGACTGGCAGAATGTATCATTGCTCACCTTTCTTTCCTTTGCATCAGGCCACAAACGCTTGGGATAAAAGCCAATGCGAGAAAAAGCATGGAGTTCGGAATCAAAGAGAACCAGCTGTGTCCCTGGTTCTGCCACGTGCCAGCTGTGTGACCATGTTCATTACTTACATTCTCTGGACCTCAATTTCCTTATCTGTAGCATGAAGCACAGTCATGTCTTCTTTTAGATTCAGTATTACGACTATCTTGAATTGTCTGGGTTGTGCTGGGACCAGGCTATGCCCCTGTTCCAAGAGTCAGGTCTCACTGGCTAAAGACCCTTGTGGCCTCTGAATTCAGTCCTCCTTCTTCATACAAGACTCCTTCCATCTGCCAAGCACTCTAGCTGTCAGCCAGGACCTGAGTCTTTCCTTGGGCCTCTCTAGCATGACTAGATGCCCACCTACTATTTGCTAGACTTTTCCTTTGTGAGATTGGACCTGATCTTTATATGGTTCTTCCTCTCTAGCCCCCATCTCTGGATTTGGGGCTTCTAGGAACCCATAGCTTAACCTCACCATCACGACCCACATATTGGCAGGTACATGAGTGGGGCCATTGCTCTAAAGCTGGCAGGGAGCCAAGCCTTCTATCTGTGTTTCCATGGAGCTTGTATAGGACGGGGTTGGGAGCACACTTTTTAGAGCCAGGTAGATTCAGGTTCAGAGTTCCAGGTTCCTCAGTTTTAAAAGGTGATAATAGTAAAACATTTCTCCTGGGATTATTATAAAGAGTATGGATATGATATGAGTCAAGCTGTTAGCATAGTGTCCAAGTCAAAGCACTCATTAGATTATAAGTAAATGTGCTATAATCTGTTGAAAGTTCAATGTGGAAGCAAGACAGCAAAGGTGATTAAGAATGTGGGCCCTGCAATCAGGTGAGTTTAAATTCTGGGCCCTTCTCTTCTATGATGTAATCTTGGACAACCTTGTCAAACATTTCTATGCTGAGTTTACCCATCCCTCTGAAAGGGGTAGTAATAATACTGAGCCCGTAGGCCTATTACTGTGAGAAAGAAATTATGTAATGTATATAAAGCTATGAGAACAGTGCCTGGCATACGGGAAACAGTATGTTTAGTTGATACATTATTTTGATATCATCATTATTATTATTTTTACTATATATATATATGTATGTGTGTGTGTGTAAATATATACCAAATTTCTCTATTTTCCTAAATTTCTCTATTTTCCTAAAATAGAATCAGTTCTCTTTTGTGTTTCAGTCTACCAGAAGCCAGAATGTATATTCCAGTCACTTCCAGGAGAACTGAGCCATTTCAATTATTTGGGTGTTATGGATTTAAGCACAGGAAAACTCGGGATTTCCCTGTGTCCTTCCTTTCCCTCAGAGTTGATGGTGCAGAGCGGCTCAGAGAGGCACACTTGTCTGCGGTGTCCAGCTGGTGGCAGTGCACTGGGCCGTCACTCAGTTCTCTCTGTCTTCTGACCTGTGTGTTCCTCTCATGTCTACTACTTTCCAATGGCATAGGGTTTGATCAGAGGGGTTTGCTATCCTCCGAGAACCTTAGAGAAAAATTGGAAAAGGGAGAGGGTGGTCAGGCATGGAGCACCGGACCTGGCAGTGTCTGAGATTTCTTCCTTTCCTTCACTGTTTGCTTCGCCCAAGACTCATAGAACTCTGTAACATTGTGGTGGGATAAAGGTGTGTATGTGTGTGTGCATGTGCATGCATGTGTGTGTGTGTGTGTGTGTGTGTGTGTGTGTGTGTGTGTATGTGTGGTGTGTATCAACCTTCTCCCCTTTCCTATATTACACTTGAAACATGGCTAAAAAAAAGGGAAGAATTTTGCTGTCTTTTTCCTCAGGTTCATTTGTGATACTTCTCATGCTTGGGGCAGTCTTGGTCTCAATGTCATGATCCATTCAGTGGGTGAGGGGGGTCCTGGACTCAGGGAAGGAAGGAAAGGAAGATACTCAAACACTCAGTGTCTCATACACCATCCCCCATGAAGACTGTTCCACAGCAAGCTGGTTAACTGAGTACTGTTACTGTTTATTCCATTTTCCAGATGAGGAAACAAACTCAGAGAAGCTAAGTAAGTTGCTCAGGTGCCTTCAGGTAGAAAGAAGTGGACTTAAAGCCAGGTGTGTCTGGCTCCAACCCACACTTCACTACATCTCTACTCCGAAGCGAGTCATCTGAACCACAGCATCCATTTCCCCTGACTGCGGGCATTGCCACTCTCCTGAGCCTTTCTTGGTCATGACCTGCCACGTGGCCCACCTCACTTCCCACCGGGGAATGGCTGAGCCATCCCTGAACTTGTGGGATGCACTGGTCACTGAACATTGGACCGTCTAACTGTCCTGTGGCCACACAGCATCAATAATGATGTGAATTTTCTCTTCTGTTGTCCCAGATTTCTCCATTTCCTGCATGTTTAAGATATTGAGGCCCTTTCATGCCAAGCACACAGAAACATTCAAACTTTGTAAATCCCTGTTACTAATGAATGAGTGGGTATCAAAGGGCTAAGGGTCTTTAAAGGCACCTGGCCTTCTGGGGTCTGTGGTGAAAAAGGGGCTCTTTAGCTCCTGTCACCCCAGCCATCAGACTCCTTGCCAGAGACCTCTGCCGTGATCTCGGCCGCACAGGCTGCTCCTTCTGTGTGACCCAGAATAGAGCTCAGAACGAGGTTGTATCGATTTCATAGGAAGCCAGGCCTGCATTTTTCTTTCACTCTGGGTTTGCTGGCTCCTTCTTGAGAGATGGCTGAAGGCCATCATTTTTTTTTTTTTTATAAAGGATTAATTAGAATAGATTCTTTGACTCAGGCTGCCAATAAAACCTGTGGCCCTCAGCTATGGATTTATGACACTGAGCAGGAAACCATGGGTCCCTGAAAGGCCCTGAGAACGTTGTGGTGATGGGTATTTTGATGCCCAGGTGGTTAATTGTGGCAAATGGAAAAGAATAAGAATGCACAAGGAGATTCGGAAGGCGGGGTAGGGAAGGGAGCCGGTACAAGGGTCACTGTGATTCGGCGAATGGGAAGAGAATCTCATTTCCTGTGAATGATGTGGCTGAGAAATTGAAAGGGACATTTGTGAACTTTGGAGGCCGAGATGATTGTGAGCAAATTAATAGCTCGATATCTGAGACATTCGTTCTTATGCATATAATTGAGTTCTGAAGAGAGAGGTCACTGGTCCTTCAACTTCTCCATTGTCTCCGAGTCCAAATTATGATAAAGTTCTAGCTCTTATCCCCCAGATGACCTCTCAATTTAATTCAATTCAACAAACATTTCTTAGCACCTGCTGTGGTGGTGGGGGCGGGGATAGGGTATAAGAGGTACATAGGAGCAGAAGGCACGTTTCACTTTCTTAAGGACTTTATCACGCACAAGGCAGACATTAAAAAAAATAGACTTCATTTTTTAGAGCAGTTTTAGGTTCACAGCAAAATTGAAGGGTGGTTTGGAGATTTCCCATGTAGCCCCCAGCCCATCAACAGCCTCCCCTACTATTAACACCCCACACCAGAGCGGTACATAGGTTAGAGGTGATAAAGCTACCTTGATTGACACATCATCATCACCCAAAGTCCATAGTTTATGTTAAGGTTCATTTTTGGTATTGCACATTATATGGGTTTGGACAAATGTGTAATGACAAGTGTCCTTTATTATGGTAACATACCAAATAGTTTCACTGTCCCGAGAATCCGTTGTGCTCTGCATATTTGTCCCTGCCCTGCATCTCCTGGTAACCACTCATCCTTACTCTCTCACAGTTCTGACTTTTCCAGAGTATCGTGTAGTTGAAATCATATAGTAGATAGCCCTTTAATACTGACTTCTTTCACTTAGCAATATGCATTCAAGGTTCCCCCATATATTTTCATGGCTTGATATCTCATTTCTTTTTAGCACGGAATAATATTCCATTGCCTGGCTGTACTACAGTTTATTTATCAATTCACTTACTGAGGGACATCTTGGTTGCTTCCAAGTTTTGACAATTATGGATAGTGCTGCTCTAAACATGATTGTGCAGAGTTTTTGTGTGGGCATAACTTCTTAGCTCCTTTGGGTAAATACCAAGGAACGTGATGCTTGATCATATGGTAAGAGTATGTTTAGCATTGTGAGAGACCCTGGGATGGACATTTTTATACACAGAGTACAGACTATAATACTCCTGGAGGATGGGCAAAGCACAGAGTGATTTATACTGAGAGGTGAATGAGGGAAATGTTCAAAATGGGTTGTATCTGAGTATAGCCTTAAATAAGCAAAGGGTAACAGTGGAGGAATCATCATAAGGAATGGGTGCATAGGATTTTCTTAGGTTCTTTTCTTGAGTACTGCTGTGACTGGTGCTTAGGTATATGAAGCAAAGATAAGGCTCAAAGTGTATGGTGTAGCCAATCCTGGAGAAACTGAAGAGCAGGCTGGGGAGTTGGGATTTGTGTTATAAGTTGTGGGAGCTATTGAAAGTTTTTGATGAGGAGAAGGTCATGATCAGAACCGTGATCCAGGGAGCATAGCCTTGTATCTTGTGTAGACAGGACTGAAGGAACAAGAGAAGGAAAGACAGATGCCAGGGAAGAGGTTTTCACAGCAAGAGAGAAGATATGTTAGAGGAGGCAGGAAAGTGAGGAGACCACTCAAATTTCATTTTTTCTTAAGTGAAATATGACTCTTTTATTATGACCTCCAGGGCTTGAAGACTGGTAGGCTTAGGGGCTAAAGGAAAGGATGCAACAGAGATGTCTGTTAGATTTGCAGAGTGAGCGTTGTCTGTTTCTTAATCTTCCTCTGGCTATTTCTTTCTCTAGGGAGTTTGTGGCTGTAAGGTACATGGTACCTGGCTGAGTGGCCATTTACAAGCAGGGGATTAATCACGTGCTACTTTCCTTTCTAGGTAACCGGGCGAGGAGCTGCAGGAGAGCTAGGGCAGTGCGGGGACAGAAAGGGGACATGTGGGCAGAGTACCAAGAGGCTCTGCCTCTGACTGTTAGGTGACTATGATAAATCATCCCTCTCCCTGACCATCTGTCCCCAGTTTGTCATTTAGGAAGAACTTCCTGGCCTCGGGAGACTTCTATAAGAATGAAAAGAGATAGAGATCATGTTTTTTTTTTTTTTTTTTTTTTACCATAAAATTTTTTTTAAATGCAAGGAGTTACTTTTTGGGAGGCAGCGTGATAGAGCCAGTGAAGAGTACTAGCTCTGGAGCCAGACAGCCTGGGTTTGAGTCTCACATCTATTACTTACCGGTTTTGTGATAATTATCTAACTTCTGTGTTCCTCTTCTTTCTCCTGAGACACATGGGTATAATAATAGTCATTATCTGATAGGTCTGTTGTAAGGTGGACTGAAATAACACACAGAGTAGCTGGCGCACTGTAGATGCCAAATGCAAGTTTGTGGTGACGATAATGATGCCATCACTGTGCGTTGCACTGCTAATGACGGGCTCTCTGAAGACTCCAAGCATAGTTTTGGCATCACATAAGCCCAGCAGAACTGCTGCCCCCTCCCTCCTAGCTTCTTTCCAAATTCACATTTAAGCTTAGAGTCTCACTGTATCACAGAATGTCAGCAAAGAAGGACCTTTGGGGACATCTAGTCCAATACTTCATGTGTTTCTGGAACTACTGACCAGAAGTAATCTTACCTTCTGGTTACAGGGAATGCCCTATTCTCTAGGCAGCCTAATTCATGGGAGGATACCTCTGATGGGTGGAGTCTAAGTGTATTTATTCTTTATTAATATCTTCTTGTGTGTGCTAAACACACCAAAAATAATGAACAATCCAGGGCTATTTCTTTGGTGTTTGCACTAATATAGGAGGTGGGTTCTTACTAAAATATTGACTGCTGAGGGGAAAACAGTGAGAGAAAAAAATAGTAAGATAAATATTCAGGATTTGGAAATGCAGATGAAGAAGTAAAATTGATTGAGAACAACTACATCCAAAATGAGCTAGTACTTGTTTTTATTTCCCTCCTCCCTCCTTAGCTGAGGGAACTTCTAAAATTCAATAAGAAGGAAAGGGCTTCACGCAGCAGGAAGGATTTGGATTACACAGTCAGGAACTTCTGCCCAGGACGTGATCAGAGGAAGTCGAGGCTTCTCTTGTCGCTCACTGCCTTCGTTCCATGTGCCAGGCTTTCTAGCCTGGAGACAGAAGTGAACTGAAGAAATCTGGGATGTACCTTTACCCCAGGAGCTTACTAATTATAGAAAGGGAGGACAGGAAGGAGAAGAAGGGTTTATTACATTCTACTCTGTTCAGGAGAGGTTCAACAGAGAGGTTGGCATCTTGCAGTGACTCATGGCCTATCTGACTTCTTGACAGTGAGAGGGGCTTAGCTGCTCTGGGTCTCCTCCTCTTGCATTTGCTCAGAAGATGCTCAGAGGAGACCTCTGACTGGCTTCCAGATTGACCTGGTTAGCACCAATATCACCTACTGTTGGTTGCAAGAACACTTTGGTAATAAAAATAATAGCAATACGGTAAAAATTCTGGCTATCTAAAATGCCTCAGGAAATGAAGCAATTCGGATAATGGAATTTTCCATAAAGCTGAGAATTTTTCCATTTAGGTGGAGACTTATTATTTTTTTTTAGATGGATTGAATCAATATAACCTAACATTTCCCATTTACTTAGAGACAACAAGTGAATGACAGTTGTTCTATGCCATTAATATAGTAATTCCCTAGGGGGTTAATGAACTATACTGTTGCCCCCCAAACCAAATGCTAAAACCTTTGTGCTTATTGGGTTCCGCCTGCTTTTTAGTTTTGCTGAACTTCCTTGCTTCAAGATATCTTTGCCCCTCATTTTCTTGCTGATTTTCACATATCTGACTCGGGTGGTCTCCTTTTTTCCTTTTCATTTCTCTCTCTCTTATCACCATTTGTACATCTTGAGCTGCTGTTGATGCAGATCTTTGTGGAATAACTGGTATCGGATCATTCAAAGTAGAGGCTCCATATTTAGACTGACACTGCTTTATTTGTTTAGTAAATAAGGGTGGAAATTCTGCTCTGTGGTAGGCAATGTGGGAAGCAGTTGGGGTATAATGGTGAAGGAAGGATACAGATGAACTGACTTTCCCACTTTCCCAATCTGGCAATTCGCTTCTAAATTTTTTTAAAGTTAATTTTTATTTATTTTGAGAGAGAGAGATACAGAGCAAGTAGGGAGAGGAGAGAAAGAGAGAGAGAGAGAGAGGGAGAGAGAGAGAGAGAGAGAGAGAGAGAGAGAGAGAGAGAGAGAGAGAGAAACCTAAGCAGGCTGTGCATTGTCAATGCAGAGCCCGATGCGGGTCGTAAACCCATGATCTGTGAGATCATGACCTGAGCCAAAGTCAAGGGTCAGGATGCTTAACTGACTGAGCCACTCAGGTGCCCCTGGCAATTCACTTCTAAAGGATGCACTGTCTCAACCCTTCTGTAAGTCTGCTCTTCTCTTTGTTCTAGCCTAGTGGTTGTACAGGGGAGCATGCCTCTGTCCAGAGGGCTTGTTAAATTTACATGGCTGGGCTCCATACCCAGTTTCTGATGCTTGTGTGAGACCCAGGGGTGCTGATTTCTGGTGCGTTCCCATGGGATGCTGACGTTGCTGGTCTGGCTAACCACATGTTAGCCATGTGACCATCACTCTCCTCTTCCACAGCCCCTCTTGCTCTCCTTCCAGGTTTTTGCCTTCATGGCATCCTCTGATCTTGGCCTGGATGCCTCATTTCATCCCCTCCTCAGAGAGGCCTTCCCTGAGCATCCTTGTTAATATCCTCTTCCCAAGGACTCAATGTCACATTCTTTGGTTTTGTTTTCTTCTTAGACTTCTCTCCCTCTCTGAAATTATCTGTATATGGTTGTCTCAAGGGTGACTGATTGATGAAGAGATACTAACAGACCCAGGCAAAGGACACACGTTTCTTTAGTGTAATTAAAAGAGCTAAGAGTTTCAGTGCACGAAGCCAGCTACACAAAGCAGGGGACAGAGTGGCAATTTTTTTCATTGGAAGTACCAGCCCTCAAGTCCCGGTGGCTGGTAAGTCAGCTGATTGAGGTGAGGATCCCCTCTGTCTTCTGAGAGCACCCCTCATGCATTCTCAGGGTTTTTCTACCTTCCAGACCACTGTTTACTGATCTGCAAATGCAGATGGTTCCTGCAGGGTCAATTTTCCAGGTGGAATGTGTTCTAGGCAGCACAGAATTTCAGGCTTGCCTGCATCTATTCCTGCGATCTTATATTTTTATTTGTTTTTTCTTTTTACTGTCTTATCTATCTTATTTAGTTGTCTCTCTCCCTGTGAATATATATGCAACATGAGAGCAGGGGCACTGGCTTTCTTCTTTATCAGCGGTTTATCAGCACCCAGAGCAGAGCCTGGCAGAGAACGGACATTGACTCTCTGTAAGCCTCCTCCCTCTTCCCCTACCTAACAGGGAACAAAGTAGGTGCCTCTTGAGCGTAATGTAATTCTTTCAGAGACCCACACAGACGCATTCCCAAAGAAAGCCTCTTGTGTTGCCCTGCAGCTCATTTCAGAGAGTGCCACAGAAGGAGAAAGGCAAATAGGAGCGTCCCTCCCTCTGTATCTTAATGTGGCGAGAGCTCTCAGGCAAGAGGTCGTCTCTTCATGTTCCGCTTTCTTTTCTCTTCCTCTCATTTCCCCTGCTCTTGCGTGTCGCCTGACTTCAGAGCTATAATAACAAACCTATTACTGCAATAAGACGCCAGAAGGAGAAAATGAGACTAGGTTACCGAGGAAGAGAGAGACGCAGTACCAACCCCGAGCCCAGCCGTAGAGCCTGCAGGCTGTTGAATAAGGGATGTCAGTTTAATTGCAGCTTCTTCCCCTTGGTAGGGTATAGATGCGTCTGTTCTTTTCCTCTCTGCGTTTTCTATTAGGTTCGCAAATGATTTTGCCATAAGATGCTAATAGTGTCTGTAAAGATGAAGCATACTTTTGAAGTTGGTGTTGTTTGAGTTTTTCCCTCTGAGCCTCCCACCTTTAACTGTGTGGTGTTTTTTGTTTTGTTTTGTTTTGTTTTGTTTGTTTGTTTGTTTGTTTTTTCCTCCATAATATTTTATTGTCAAATTGTTTTCCATACAACACCCAGTGCTCTTCCTCTTAAGTGCCTTCCACCATCACCACCACCTCTTTTCCCCCCTCCCCCTTCCCCTTCAACCCTCAGTTCATTCTCAGCATTCAGTAGTCTCTCAAGTTTTGCATCCCTCTCTCTCCCTCCTCCGCTCCCCCTGGTTCTCCATTAGGTCTCTC
>NC_043705.1:105673858-105676702 GCF_006229205.1 Suricata suricatta | reverse complement strand
GAAAGAAAATCTTTTTATTTTTTTACATTTATTTATTATTAAGAGACAGAGAGAGACAGAGTATGAATGGGGGAAGAGCAGAGAGAGAAGGAGACACAGAATCCAAAGCAGGCTCCAGGCTCTGAGCTGTCAGCACAGAGCCTGACACGGGGCCTGAACCCGCCAACCGTGAGTGAGATCATGACCTGAGCTGAAATTGGTCACTCAACTGACTGAGCCACCCAGGTGCCCCAAGAAAATCTTTTTTAAAAATCAAGAATAAGGATAAGGATAAGAATAAGAATAAGCTGGGATTTCATCTATCACCAATACCTTTCAAAGCAATATGGGAAACTGCCCCACTAAAGAAGACAAGAAAAAAATAAGAGCCTAATAATATAAGAAGGGAAGAAAAAACAAAACTATCAATGTTAGCAGATGACAGAATCATCTATGTATAAAATAACCACAGCATCAGGAAACAAATCAATAGAACTAACTAGAATTTAGTAAGATTGCCAGATTTAAGATAAATTTATAAAATCCAACAGCAAGGGTCTACACAAGCAATAACCAATAGGAAACAGAAATGTTTTTGTAATAGCAACAAAAATAATAAACTGGCTAGGAACTATAAAGGAAAAATGTACAATACCATTATTTTAAAATACAATAATAGCATCAAGGAAGACTTGAAAAAATAGAGACTAATGTTCACAGATAAATAATTCACATTTGTAATTATCTCGATTTTCCCATATTTATCTATTAACTCTGAGCAATTCTAATTAAAATTCCAGTAGAACTTCCTAAGAAATTTGACAAATCACATCCTTCAAATAAGTCCTCTTCCCTTCCTAAAACTAAGCAAGTTGGCTTAAATGTCCTGTAACTAAGGGGAAGAAAAGTATAACATGCATGACTAGAATTTAAGAAAGAAGACCTGAAGAGTGCCTAGGTGGCCTAGTTGCTTAAGTACCTGACTCTTGGTTTTGGCTCAGGTCATGATCTCCCAGTTTGTGAGATCAAGCCCTGAGCCCAGCTCTGTGCTGACAGTGCAGAGCCTGCTTGGAGTTTTCTCTCTTTCTCTGCCCCTCCACCACTAGTGTGTGCTCGCGCGCTCTCTCTCTCTCTCTCTCTCTCTCTCTCTCTCTCTCTCTCTCAAAATAAATAAACATTTAAAAAAGAGAGAGAGAAAGAAGACCTAGAAACCAGGAGAGTGACAATTAGACTCTTAGAAGACTTAATTTTCATAGCATCCATGTCTGTCATTGTTATGATTCCCCATTCTCTATGGCCTCAGTTTCTTAATCTGCAAAGAGATCTCCAGCCACATTTTCCAAGGCATTGTCTATTTCAAAGCACCAACTAGAGTTAGTGTTGGGAAGTCAGAATCCTATTCTGCTCAGGCCTTCTGGAGTGAATATTTGCAACTTCTGGTCTTCTCTGCTTCTGCATTTCTTTTATATGGATACTGTCCCTTTCCTACACCTGAGTGATTCTGGTGATGCTATACTCAAGTGACCCTGTTTGCTCTACCATTCAGGTAGCCAACTTATATATCCCATCTCTTTGAACACTTCTGTTGTGGGCCTGTGACCCAAGCAAGGCTAATCAGAGTCCATTTTAGAGGTTGATATGAAACAAAGAAAGAATGTAGCCTGTGGATGAAAACCTGTCATCAATATCCTGTGTCAATAACACAAGCCTAGAGTTCCCATACCTATTTTTACCACCATGTCAAGAAAGCATTACCAAAAATGAAGCCAATATATACATAAGAAGAACTTCTGAAAATAGAGAGAAGCTTTAATAATACTTTAGCTGCTATGCCTGAAGCCACCCCACCCCTTGACTCCCAAGTACAAGAGCCATTCACTGTTGTTTTGTTTTTGCTTCTGTTGGTTTGAGTTGGATTTCTATTACCTGTAACAGAAAGACCCCTAACTACTATGTGCAAGTGCTTCACCTTTATAAGCTCCCTCAGGGAATCTGATGCATAACAAAGTTGGAGAATTAACGTATTATTTTTTTAGGATCTAAATGACAAAAAGGGAAATTGAGCAAGATACTGGATTTAAACAAAATGAGCATACAGCTCATGATCTAGCCGTTGTCTGTCCCTCCAGCTTAGATTCATGCCATTTTGTACCTCTCCCACGTTGAGCTCTTTTTACTTTCTCCACCAGGACACTGGTCAACTCAGGATATTTGCACGCACTTGTCTCATCATTCTTCAACACGGCTGGCTGATTCTCAGTTTTTAGTTGCCAGATTAATTCTCAGAAGGTCCTTCCTTGACAGGCCTATGGAAAGGAGGTTCTGTCTCTCATTATCTACTACCCTAATCACCTTGTCTTTAATCCTTAGCTTTAATCAAATGTTTACTTGTTAGCAAACTTGCTTCTCTCGGCTTCTCCTTTTAGCTCCAAGAGAGTAAGGATTGAGTCTGTCTCGGTCACCATTGTCTTCCCCATGCCAGCCACAGAGCCTGACACCAGCAGGGTTCTCAATCAATACATTTGAATAAGTGAACAAATCACCACAATCTAGGCACTTACCTGTCAGTTCCCTTTTCCTCGGGAAAAGCAAGGAAGGGAAGGCAGCATCACTTTTTATTTCTCTCAGTTCAGTCAACCAACAAAAAGGAAGAGAAGGGGCTAGGAAAAGAAATGGAGGATTTGCTTCCCTGAGAATTTGCAGAGGCTTGTACTAGGCCAACCCTGTGCATGCTTCTAAAAGGAAAACAGAACCATCAGGTAATGCGGAGCAAGATGTGGTCCCTGTCTTCAAAGTACTTCTTGTCTGGCTGGAGAAATGGTTAAAGTAAGGAGCACAGTTGGACCTTGAGGGTGTCATGCTGAG
>NC_043705.1:105667956-105673758 GCF_006229205.1 Suricata suricatta | reverse complement strand
GTAAGAGAGCGAGAGGGAGCAAGGATGGGGCAGAGAGAGGGGGACAGAGGATCCAAAGAGGACCCTGTGCTGGCAGTGGAGAGTGGGGCTCAAACTCATGAGCCCTGAGATCATGACCTGTGCCGAAGCTGGATGCTTAGACTACTGAGCCACCCAGACACCCCAGCTCTTTCTTTCCTTCTATGTTCTGTAGGAAGCTCCCTGAAACTTTTCAAAACTCCAGCACTATAGGGAGCAGGGTGAAAAACCACTGGCAAAGAGAAGGGAGAGCCAGGCTTCAAGTCAACCCCACTTTTGTTTTTAATTACTTTTGTCCTCTTAATCAAATTATTTTTTTCTTCATTAAATGAGACAGTTAAGGAAGATATTTTCTGAAGTCTCTCCAGATACAAAATTTTATCATTCTGAATGTGTATTGATCACCTAGGAAGTTCCCCACATTATAATGGTATTTA
This sequence comes from Suricata suricatta, assembly GCF_006229205.1. Lineage (NCBI taxonomy): Eukaryota > Metazoa > Chordata > Mammalia > Carnivora > Herpestidae > Suricata > Suricata suricatta. The sequence goes on along the minus strand of NC_043705.1, from coordinate 105,673,303 downwards.
CCTCTGTTTTAGCACCAATAACCTCTATATTATATCAAGTGCTTTAATTACATTATCTCACTTAATCCTCATATCAGCCATAGAAAGTATGTTGGAGATACAGCAGATGGTCCTTGTCCAGAGATCTCTGTTTTTAACTCATTTGGAATGTTTATCAAAAAAGAAATGAAAACTTTGTAGTTAATACAATTGGGCTTGGAGTCAGGCTGGGCTCAAGTTCAATCCCACAGCTACTTGTAAGCTGTTTGCCCTTGGGAAAGCTACTCACCCATTCTGAGGCTGAGACTTGTTTTCCTCATCTTTAAGATGGTGATGAAACGGCATCTAGCATTATGCCTGATGCAAGGTAGACCGTCAATAAGTATTAAGGTGTCTTTCCTTAAGGACTTGAGATTCTGGCTTGGGAGAGAAACAACAGAAATAACTGTAGAAAATTGCTGTGCTGAAGCATCAGGAGAAACCAGTGTTAGGGCTTCGTGACTTGTAGGTTAAGTGAATACATTTCAGAAGTTTCGCTTGGGACCTGTGGCCTTCGTGTGTCTTAACCTCGCTCAGCTCCAAGGCCTGAGGTTTGATGGGCAAGAGAAATGGCACAGAAATTCCAGAGGCCTTGGCTGCAGGTCTCTCTGTGGGTCTGCTCACCGCACACTCCCGTGCAGGTTCATTACACAGTCGTGAGGAGACTTCACTAATGAGCTGACCTTGTTAGAATTAATGGATGGTGGGGTAATGGGTCTGTGTGACTCATTAGATAGAGGAATGGGATCCAGCTTTCCTACATTTAGTATAATTGAAACTCTAAAACATTTATTACTTTGGGCACATGACAGCAGCTTTCGTTTTTAAATATCAAAGTGATAATTTCAGCTGTTTGCAAAGAGGAAATCGGGGTTGGAGGGGAAGAGGGAGGAAGAGACAAGACTCTCGGGAGGCAGTTCTGGGCCTGAGAAAGGCAATTTGGAGGCTTGGGGTCTGTTTTGGTTGAGGAGTTCTGGTGTGTGACTTGGACAGGACTTCATCCCTTAAGACCACACTTGACTCACAGCATGATGGAGATGCTGGGAAGGCCACTGTCTTCACCACTGCCGACGCCGTTGACAGTTGCCGAGAACATGTGAGGTGTAGCCGTTTGACTGCTTCATGTCATGTATGGTGTAGCTGCTCTGCTTACCACCAATTTCCTTAGAGAGGTTAAATTGCCTGCATGGGGCCACCCAAGGAGTGAGAGTGCAATCCAGGCTTGAACCTGGCTGGTTTTACCCTTGAACTCTTGCTCCTCCCCCATCTTCTCCCACCTTAACCTTCCATGACTTCTGTGGGCGGAGGGCTATTCTGGGTCCCCTCTTCTAGGAGACTATCATAGGCATATTCCCTGAAAGTGTACCTTGGAGTTTATTGAACCCCCATGAGATTTAGGTGTAGGAAGAAGGTATTAGCTAACACTAGGTTAGAATCTCTTTCAGGCTCTTCCACATCCCCATTGTTTTTTGACCACAGTTGAAAGTATGTGTGTATAATCTTCTATGCTTTCTCCCCCCTAACTTAGGAACATTAGCATTTCCAAAAGTTATTAAAATTCCTCAGGATCATCATTTTTAACTTCTGCAAAGTACTCAATCACATGGGGGCACCCTATCACCTAATCAACAGCTTTTTGTTGTACATTGAAATTATTTCCAATTTGTCATTCTTCTAAATGATAGTATGAACATCTTGGGCATAGAGCATTTTTTTAAAATTTTAGGTTATTTCTTTAGGAATGACATCTATACTAAAATATTTTTCTGGTTTTTTTTAAGTTTTTAAATTTATTTTGAGAGAGAGAGGGAGAGAGAGAGAACAAATAAGCTGGGGAGGGGCAGAGAGAGAGGGCAACAGAGGATTGGAAGGAGGGTCTGTGCTGACAGCAGAGAGCCTGATCATTTCCTTAGCTGAGGTCAGCCGCTTGACTGAGCCGCCCAGGTGCCCTAGTTGTTTTCTGGTTATAAATATAATGGGAACACACATATATACATATATATACATATATATGCTTATTTATTTATTTTTGAAAGAGAGAGGATATAAGCAGGGGAAAGGGAGAGAGAGAGAGGAGAATCCAAAGCAGGCTCCAGGGTGTGAGCTGTCAGCACAGAGCCTGATGCAGGGCTCAAACCCATGAACTGTGAGATCATGGCTTCAGCTGAAGTTGTACTCAACCAACTGAGCTACCCAGGTGCCCCATAGAACATTTACAAATCTAGGGAAATTTAAATAGGAAAACAACAACAGTTACTAGTATTAGCTCATAGTTACACAGGGCTTTTTAGTTACCTAGAATTATTTTAAGCCCTTTACATGCATTGACTTATTAATTCCCACCATAACCATGTATAATACTTACAAACTTATTTTTGATATTTCTTGATTATTTCTTAGAAAAAGTATTGCTTGAAAGACATGAACATTTTTGGGTCTTCAGACATGCCACCAAACTGCTCTTCGGGTGTGGTCACTGTCTTCACACCAGCATGGTCTGGGCGTGCTCTTCTCTCTGCATTTTTAACAGTATACTTTTTTTATCATTTTATTTTTAATTTTTTAAAAATACTTTATTGTCAAATTGGTTTCCATACAACACCCAGTGCTCTTCCCCACAAATGCCCTCCTCCATTACCACCACCTCTTTACCCCCTCCCCCTTCCCTTTCAACCCTCAGTTTGTTTTCAGTATTCAATAGTCTCTCAAGTTTTGCATCCCTCTCTCTCCCCAACTCTCTTTCCCTCTTCCCCTCCCCCTGGTCCTCCATAGGTTTCTCCTGTTCTCCTGTAGACCTATGAGTGCAAACATATGGTATCTGTCCTTCTCTGCCTGACTTATTTTGCTTAGCATGACACCCTCGTGATCCATGCACTTTCCTACAAATGGCCAGATTTCATTCTTTCTCATTGCTCATTCAGTACTCATGTAGTACTCCACTGTGTATATATACCACATTTTCTTGATCCATTCATCAGTTGATGGACATTTAGGCTCTTTCCATGATTTGGCTATTGTAGAAAGTGCTGCTATGAACATTGGGGTACATGTGCTCCTATGCATCAGCACTTCTGTATCCCCTGGGTAAATCCCTAGCAGTGCTATTGCTGGGTCATAGGGGAGTTCTATGGATAGTCTTTTGAGGAGCCTCCACACTGTTTTCCAGAGAGGCTGCACCAGTTTACATTCCCACCAACAATGTAGGAGGGTGCCCGTCTCTCCACACCCTCGCCAGCATCTGTAGTCTCTTGATTTGTTCATTTTAGCCACTCTGACTTGAGCCTGTTCTTAAAGCTCTTGTGGACTTGACACTTGTGCTTGATCCATTAAATGTTTCTCCTCTGCTTTTTTTGGGTTATCTACCTATCTATCTGCCCATCAAACTATCTCCCTATTTATTTTTGAAAATTCCCTAGGAAAAGAAAGTGAGTCTCCATCACAAAAATGGGCACACTGATTTATATATTTATTTAAAATTTTTTTGCCACACTTATTTAAAAAGAACAATGATGGGGCACCTGAGTGGCTCAGTCAGTTGAGCATCGGACTTTGGCTCAGGTCATGATCTCATGATTTGTGGGTTTGAGCCCCACATCAGGCTCTGCACTGACAGCCTGGAGCCTGTTTCTGATTCTGTGTCTCCCTCTCTATGTCCCTCCCCCACTCATGATCTGTCTCTCTCTGTCTTAAAAATAAATAAACATTTAAAAAAATAAAGAGGTATTGATGAAGATAATACTGGTGCACAATGAAACATTTGTCAAAAAAACAAGAAACATTTCCTGACAATTTGCTGTTGCATTTTTACTTTTTTAATGTATGTATTTATTTATTTTGAGAGAGAGAGAGAAAGCACAAGCAGTGGAAGGGCAGAGAAAGAATCCCCAGCAGGCTCTACACTGTCAGAGCGGAGTTCGAACTTACTGTGAGATCATGGCCTGAGCTGAAGTTGGATGCTTACCTGACTGAGCCACTCAGGTGCCCCTGGGGTTGGGTTTTTAAAGTATTTTGTAAGTTTTGGGTGCTTAGATGGCTCAGTCAGTTAAGTGTCCGACTCTTGATCTCAGCTCAGGTCCTGACCTCACAGTTCGTGGGTTTGAGCCCTGTAATGGGGGCTCTGTGCTGACAGCACAGAGCCTGCTTGGGATTGGCTCTCTCCCTCTCTCCCCTCCCTCCCTCTCTTTCAAAATAAATAAGTAAACGTTAAAAAAATAAACTAGTTTGTAAGTTTTAAGAATTTTTAGTGACCCTGCTGTTGTTGGGGTGGTCCCTCCTTCTGGCCCTGTTAGCTTGACTGCTCAGCAGAATTAAGAGACAGCAGCTAGTCTCAGGCCTCTGTACATCTCCTGTCAGTGGGACCCTCTTCCTCCTGGTGCCTCTCTAGCGTCTAGTTCCTCACATCCAGGAGGCTGTCGATGGAAGATGGAAGCCTGATCCCATCTGAAGAGCTGAAACTTCCTGAAGATGCTCAGTTTCCAAGCAAAGAGTACTGTGAGGCCCTCAGGGGAAACAAGCCCGGGTTCAGCCCTGAGAAAAACTGCAGAAAGTGAACATACTTCTAGCCTCACTGCTGTCTTCTCCCTACTAGACGTGGCCTGGCTTCTTCCCCACCTTCACTCCGTGTTTGTGACTTGTGACTCCTCCCTCATCCTCTGACAAAATTTGCCCTCAGGAGAACATCTTTTATTCATCTTTATACCTGAGTGTAAAGTGCCAGTGTGTGGTCCCCTCTTTCTGATGGATTTGCATTTTAAGACATATCTCTTTGGGAATAATATTCATTGTTAAAGGAAAAATCAATAAAGAAGCGAGGAAGGGATTTGAGGAGGCGAGGGCCTTTTTAGTGCTTCTAAAATAGTTATTAGGATGGCTAATATTTACTGGGTGCTTACCTTGTGCCAGGCACTATTTCACCCCCACATCCACTCTGAAAGGTAGATAATGTCCCCATTCTGCCAATGAGAAAACTGAGACACAGCATGATTATGTGGCTAGCTAAAAGTCAGATACAATGCTTTACCAATCTTGGTAAGTAATTAGTTACATTAATTGTAAGATACACCATTATTTTATTGATACTAAGGAAATATGCTACCGATTATTTTTTTATTGTTTATTTATTTTTGAGAGAGAGACAGTGTGAGTGGGAGGGGCAGAGAGAGAGGGAGACACAGAATCTGAAGGAGGCTCCAGGCTCCAAGCGGTCAGCACAGAGCCCGATGGTGGGCTCGAACCCACAAATTCGGAGATCATAACCTGAGCTGAAGTTAGACACTTAACCAACTGAGCCGCCCCTGTGCCCCAATATTAACATGCATTTTGTACTTCC
>NC_043705.1:105525769-105667856 GCF_006229205.1 Suricata suricatta | reverse complement strand
ATTTTTTTAATTGTTTTGCAGAAACCTTTTACATAGGTTACAGTTCCTTTTAACCATGAATAACTAATCGGCCTGATTAATGATCTTACATAATGAACATATTTGTCTAACTTCCTAAGATAGGCCACTCAGAGCTAGTTGGCCCAGTACTAATGTGGGGGCTCAAATATGTTATGAATGATCCAGACTTTTCTTTTTGTCCTCCTCTCCTCCCTCCAGTGTTGCCTTGGTGCCTCGCGGATGTAGGAGGAGTCCTGCAGTCCTAGGTACCTCCTCTCTGTCCAAAGCAGAGTGAGAGGGAGAGGGTGGCACAAAGCATACTGTTCTTTATATTAAGGAAGCAAAATGTTCCTAGAAGAGCCAGCGTGCTTCCTCTAACATCTTACTGGCCAGACTGTTGAGATTCACAGCCACAGATGGCATCAGGAGAGATGGAGATCAGGATTGTGGGGATTCGTTTCAGCCGGTGGTTCTCTAAGAGAGGTCTCCACACCAGCAGCCCCATCACCTGGGAACTTGCTGTACATACAAATGATTGGACCCCACCCTAGACCTACCGAATCAGAAACCCTTGGAGTGGGGTTAGGGATATGTGTTTTAATGAGCTTTCTGGGTGAGTCTGAGATGCTCCATTTTGAAAACTACTGGCTCAGGCCAATTATTTGTTGTCTGGATCTGGGCTTCTAATTGTCCTGAATAGAACTGACACTTCATGGGTAACATAAAAGTTGGGGATATATACTGGACAGGCATCTATGCCTGCCTATCTATCTATCTATCTGTCTGTCTATCTAACACAGTGATATTAGCCTTTGGCTATAGTTTATGTTGAGAACAGGGATTGTTCTTGTTAATGGAAAAGGCTTGCATCAGAAGTCAGCATCCTTAGGCTTGAGGGCTGGTGCTTTACTTGCTGTGTGATCTTGGGCAATCGCTGATCCTTTCTTATTCTGCTTCTTATCCTTTTAAGGAGAGATATCCTTGAAGGGCTCCTCAAAGAATCACCCAACGGGTGTCTGCATGACTCAGTTGGTTAAGTGTCTGACTCTTGGTTTCAGCTCAGGTCTTGATCTCATGGTTTGTGACAGCTCAGAGCCTGTTTGGGATTCTCTCTCTCTGCCCCTCCCCTGTTCTCTCTCTCTCTCAAAAATAAATAATTAAACATTAAAAAAAGAATCACCAAGTACAATGTGTATGATGGCCTCTGAAAACCCTAAGCCTTCTTCTCGTGTCTCTTTTCATGCATGGGTAGACCACTGTCTCTCTGCTCTTTCAGCCTCTGTTCAGTGGCTCCAGCCTCACAGACAGGACATGAGTGATACTCATAGGGGTCCTGCAGGCATAGCAAATCACAGGATTTCATCAACAAAGTCCAGGTCTCCCACTTGCTCGAGGCAGGAGGCAATGTCTTGGTCAGGGATGAGAAGAGGAGGGAAATGTTCTGTACTGTACCACGGTAAGTCTATGTTGCTGTTGTTTTGTTTGTTTGTTTGTTGTTGTTGCTGTGGTTGTTTTTCTCTTGGCCCCTTGCATGAGTTCATTGAATTTAACAACCCAGGGGTTTCAAAAAGGTTTGCCAAATAGCTTTCAGCCAAACAATGACAATAAAGATGTCCGAGATGGGATACTGATGGTGGACATGAGGAGGTAATTCTGTTCTCCCTTCCAGCTCCCTGGAACTTGTGTGGTAAGAGGAGGCAGAATGGGATTTCTTGAGGATGTGCTAAGCATTTAAATGGCAAGAAGCTGTTTCTCCCAGTCTTCATGCATATAACATCATCCACTGTACTGTAACCTCAAGCATGTTTACAAGCTTTGAGAGTATTATAACCATAAAGACCAACTGAGCATAGCTCTCCGTGATTTGATCATTTTCTTGGCAAGGATTTGTGTAGTGCCCTAGAGGGGGCAGGCACATGCTGGAATCTGAGCCAAAAAGGGCATTTTGGTATGTTGGTTTGTTGCTGATGTATCAGTGGTCACCTTCCCGCTAGTTCTAAAGAGCCATCCTTGCCTACCAGCCATGAGTGGCAGGCAGTGGAAGAGAGAATGGCAGAGCCCTGAGCACTGGGGACTCTACCCTACAGAAAGCCTTTCAATACAAAGTGCCCATTTGAGTCATGGATGGTCTTGTCAGACTGAAATGCAAGGTTGTTTTAGGAAAGAAGGTTGGTGAGTCCAGTTCTCATAGCAGAAAGAAGCCTGATGCAGCACCAAATTATGATCTCAAGAGAGAGTCTGAAACTATGGAACAAGGGCAATGATCATAAATTTTTGTAAGATCCTGGACTTCTTATAAATTTTGTTAAATCCCGAATGTGTCCACTAGCAATTATCCTTAGGGAGAAAGTCTTCTGGGCTCTTTTATTTCCCCTTTGATAGGAAACACTGGAGAAGTAGCAAGGAATTAAGGAGAGGGTGAATTAGGGAGACGGTGATAGTTACTGATAGAGAACCACTCGGAAGGCTGGAGGAATGCATGAGGAACTGGTTTGCACTGGAGAAAGATCCTTGAGTTTAAGCTGTGGAAATTCCAGGGTGGAGTCAGTGTCCCTTTCCTTTCTTGATAACTGCAACAGGCTAGGTTTGGAAACTTATCTCCAACCACTCACCAACTGTTAGGCCAATAAGTCATTTATTCAATATATATTTGTATTTATTAAGTACATATGTAGTGTTGGTGAATAATGTGAAAAAAACATACAAAATTTATGTCTCTCAGAGGTTATGAATTAATAAAAAAAAGACACACAAAAAAAACCTCAACAAATAAGAAAATGTAACTCATAGGGAGTGATGTGAAAGAATTAGAGTGATGAGTGAGAGGGTGACCAGTGAGGCTGTGTTGGCCATGAGGACATACCTTTGAGCTGAGATCTGAAGGATGAAAATGAGCAGGACATATAAGGAGTTACCAGGAGACTATTTCTGTCAGGAGAGCAACCAACACAAGCGCCTTCAGGTGGAGGAGAGATTGGCAGGTTGTAGGGATGGAAGGACAGGATATCCAGCAAGGGCAGCTTGGGGAGAATGCTGTGAAATAGGCTGTGGAGTTGGGGAGGGCTCCGATCGTGGAGGACTTTGTAGGTCATGGTACGGAGTTAGGTGTTTATTCTATGAGCAATGAGGTGTCATTAAAGGGCTTTGAGCAGCAGATTGACAAAGACGGTTGATAAAGGTCATCGTGACTGCTAAGTGAAGAATAGATTAAAACGTTCTCCAGGGAGAAGTAGAGACAAATCAAGAGCCCTATAGCCAAGCATGAAAAAAGTATGGTGGCTTGAAATGGTGAGATGGTGAAAATAAAGAGACATAGATATGAGTGGCTCTGCAGACGGACTGGCAGGTGGCCTGTAAGAAATGAAGCAGTGATGACAGCTCACAGGGACTCTTCAGAAGGGCACCATTAGGGAAGAACTGAAAGGAGATATGGGGAAGTATCTGCACTTGAGAAAGGACCCTGGAGGCTGGGCCTAGAAAACTGGGATGCAATCCCTTCACAGCGAGTTTCACATTGTCTCCTGTCCTCAGGCTTTACCTGTGTCAGGTGTCACTCCCAAGTCAGGGATGGAGTGGCTCTACAAATATAATTGAAGCAGTCATTGAGCGCTTACTGTCTAACATTATGCTAAATGCCTACATTTTCACATCTAAAGTATGGAAGACATCTCTTACTGATCCCTGTTTTCTAGTTGCAGAAACGAAGGCTCAGAAAGATTAAGAAACTGGTATTAAGTCAACTAGGTAGGTAGTGGCTGAGCAAAGAACTGAATCCAGGGGTATCTGACTGAAAGTTTGTGTGTTTATTACTACCCTCTGTTTTACAGGCTGTACTTGGCATAAGATGAATCGAATAAATGTTTCCTGTGTATACTGACTATGTTGTCATCTAAATGAGAGGTGTGACTGAGTGAGATGCAGGCCATGTTTTATTTTATTTTATTTTATTTTATTTTATTTTATTTTATTTTATTTTATTTTATTTTATTTTTAAATAGTTTATTGTCAGATTGGTTTCCATATAACACCCAGTACTTCTCCCCACAAGTGCCCCCCACCATGACCATCACCTCCTCCCCCTTCAGTCCATGGTTCGTTTTCAGTATTCAGTAGTCTCCCTTGATCTGTGTCCCTCACTCTCCCCCGCAGGTCATGTTTTAAAGAGCTAATACTAGAGCACGGGGATCAAAAGTGGCCACAGAGGAGTCTCTTGCCAACCAGAAGGTGATGTGTAACACACAAGGAGGAAAAACAAAGGACTTTCTGAGTTCAAAGAGGCAGAGAATTTCCCCAGCAGTTTTAGGGGGTGCACAGTCAGAGAGTGCTTCATGAAGGAGGTGACAGTAGCTAAGGGACTGGCTACAGCTCCCAGAGAGAAACCCGAGGGGGCAGGGTACAGATGCTCCCAGCGAATGTGTTCTGTGATTGGCTTAGGGCAGAAGTTCTCTAAGTATGGTCTGGGGACGCTAGAGGTGTGAAGTCAAAACTATTTTCATTCTTTGCCTTTTTCACTCTCATCCTCTCAAGAGGGTGCAGTTGAATTTTCTAGAGGCAATATGACTTAGAATATTGCAGCAGACTGAATGCAGAAGCAGGGTGAGTATCCAGCTGCCTTTTATTAAGCCACACAGTGAAGAAATTTGCAAAAAAGTGATACAATCCCATGCCTCCCATGAATTTTGTGTGTGTGTTTGCTTTGAGAAACAGCAATTTTATGTAACAATAGGTTATTTTTATTAATGGATTTATTGTGGATGGTATTAAAATAATTTAAAATGTTTTTCAATTTTAATTTCTAATACAATAAATATGGACAGATAGAATCAAAGTTCTCTGGGATCTCTCATGATTTTAAGGAGGTATAAAACAGTACTGCGACCAAAAAGTTAATGATCTGATGATCTGATGCAACAGTCAAGTGCAACCAGGGTCAGGGAGAGGTTAAGGGATATTTTAGGCTGAACGTTGCCCAAGGCTGTGTGCTGCCTTTGCTCTTTGAGGTGGGAGGAGAGCCAGGTTCATTGTCTCTGGCCTTTCCTTGGAGGGCTTTGGGAGGGTTACATGCACCCTAGTGTAGCAGTATTCTGTTCAGCTCTAGGTGGGATCCTCTGTCCCTGTCCTACCTTGTGCAGAGTCCTGGAGGGTGGGGCTGCTCTGGGGAGGAGCCACGGGGGTTCTTAGACCCTGGCTCCAGGTCTGGAGGGGAGAGTTGTGAAGTCGATAGCTCTCAACTGCCTTTCTGGTCTCACTTTGCTACCTGGAGTATTTTAAAACACATGCGTTTTGTATGCCTTAGTTTCAACATTAGTTGGATTGCTCCATTGAGAGAGCTAAGGCTTCTTGGTCATCGGCATGAGGTATTGCTGTGTGGTTTACCCCATGGGGTTTTGCATTGGCAGTCCTGGTGTGTATTCCAGACTCTTCTACTTACTGTCTTCTTGGGCTGGTTATTGGCCTCCCTAATCTTCACTGGTAAGTAGAAATGATATCTACTTCGTAAGTTTGTTGATGATATTAAATGCGAGAAGCTACGGGAAGTATGTGGCATAGTGGCAAGCACATAGCAAGACCTCGGATGGCAGCTACTGGGGGTAGAAGTGGGACCAGTGTGTTGAAACCGTAGGCAGGTAAATTGCAGCTCAATGACAGAATGTACATTAAGGCATTAACGTAGTGCTTGGGAACTAATAACCACTTGATAAGTGATCATTGCTGTACTGATGTAATTATTTTAAATGTGAATGTTAAAGTTTTATGATGTAGAACTTGCTTAAGCTTAGCACTGTCCTCTGATTTGATCATTTGTTGTTCATTCATTAATTTATTCCTTTAACACATGTATAGAATGTATCACCACATACCACCCTAGATGCTGAGGATTCAGAATCGATTAAAAAAACTGTAAGCATGTAAGTAAAGGGTGGGCAGGGAGTCATGGGATGCTGGAGAGGGGATTCTTGTGTTGGGTAAGCTGGTGTAAGGCTCTGGGGACATCGGAGAATTCCCCTGCCTGATAACTTACAAAACTGCATTATGATAGGACATTATTAGCACTGTAGAATATCGGAGCTGATACTCATAAGGACATTCGGGCTATAGGGATCACACAGTCTGGGTAGTTCCTTACACACATGGAGAAATGAAGGTCCTACATGCTGGTCCAGATCATGATAATGTTCTCTCTTTAATGCTAAGATCCCCAAAGCATTCTGCTTTAGACGGGGAAAATGCAAGGAAGTGGGAGGATGATGCACTTTGGCCAGCTTTCCAACAGCCAAATCATCACTTAAAGAGTAGGAGTGTGTTGGACACAAAGTATCACCCTGTGAGCCAGGAGAGAAGCCGTGTAGCCACCTGGTTAGGAATACCTTGCTCCATTCCCCAGTTTTACATTTATTAACTGTGTGACCTTAGGCAGTTGTTAGTTCTCTGAGGTGAAATTGTTCCAACTGGAAAATGGGGGTGTAGTTAGAAATTACATTCAGCAGGTAGGAAGAAAAAAATCTTTCAAATAGGACTTGAGCATATTAGTCTCCCCCCCCCCCCTTAAAGAAGTGAGCAGATCAAGGTCAAGGCTTTATAGCAGTTGTACAGCCTCCTACCGACTCCTGCTCCTTCTACCTTCCTTCTTTGCCATCCTTAGCACACGGCTCCTTTCTTCATTCTTGATGCATGGTCAGACATGGCTGTTTTTGTTCCAACCATCATATCCAAGTTTTTTTGGTTTTGTTTTTGTTTTCCTTTTTCTTTTTAGGAATATAGAGGAAAACTGGAAGAAAAACAAGTTGCCTGTAAACTGAGTCAGTCCTTTTTAAAACACTGTTTCTCAGGGCGCCTGGGTGGCTGAGTTGATTACACGACCAACTTCGGCTCAGGTCATGATCTCACCATTTGTGGGTCTGAGCCCTGCACTGGGCTCTGTGCTGACAGCTCAGAGCCTGGAGCCTGCTTAGGATTCTCTGTCTCCCTCTCTCTCTGCCCCTCCCCCTCTCATACTCTGTCTCTGTATCTCAAAAATAAATAAACATTAAAAAATAATTTAAAAAATAAAAACTAAAACACTCTTAGTTATGGTGCTCACAAAATTTTTACATCTATGGTCAGAACTTGGCCATGTGACCTTCCTTATCTGCAAGAGATGTTGAGAGAGAAAAAACATTTTGTCTGGCTACTCCGCACCTCCTAATAAAACTGGAGTGTACTTAGGAAGGAAGGGATAATGGGTATTGACTAGGTAACCAGCAGTCTTTGTCACAGGAGCTGGATACCATTACCTATCCACTTCAGTTTGGGGAGGATTCAATGAGATGATGCAGGTCAAGCACAAAGAGAGTTTTTCTGAGAGAACCTGATATTCCCTGCCCTCAGTAAATTTCTCCTTTTCTTGGGAGGATAGAGATATAATGAAGTAGCAAGATGGCAATCTACTACAAGATTAATGTGAAATTCAATCACCTCACAGGATCAGCTCTGACACAGCCCTTCTTTCCTCCTGCCACCTCCCGACCACGTCATAAAAATCATGATAGCAGACCGTTGTATAGCATTTCTCACAGTCAGATTCTTTCTCACTGCTGTATAAACATGGGTCTATTTTGACCCTCAGGCTAACCCAGTGTAAGTGCGTGATATGAAATATGCCCTTTGATGGAGGGACCGAAGCTTTTTAAAAAAATTGAGGTGTGTTTGACATATTAGTTTTTATTAGTTTCAGTTATACAACATAGTGATTCCATATTTATATCTATTGGAATGATATTTTATATTAATTTAGTTATACAACAGAATGATTTGGTATTTGCATATATTGTGAAGTGATCACCGTAATAAGCCTAGTGAACACCTATCAGCACACGTGGTTAACAAATTTTCTTTTCTTGTGACGAGACCTTGTAAGATCTCTCTTAGCAACTTTCAAATATACAACATGGTATTATTAGCTATGGTCACCATGAAGTACGTAACACTCCCATGACTTATTTATTTTATAATTAGACGTTTGTGCCTTTCGACTCCCTTTGCTCATTTTGCCCACTGCCCATCCCCAGTCTCTGGAGAACACTGATTTATTTTCTATATCTGTGAGCTTGTTTTTTTGTGTGGTGGTTTTCTTTTTCTTAGATTACACATATGAGTGAGATCATATGGTTATTTGTCTTTCTCTGATTTATTTCACTTATTGTAGTATCTTCAAGCACCAACCATGTTGTTATAAATGAAACCAACTTGAGGCAAATGACTTGCTTGAGCCCCGTGCCTCTTTGGGGACAAGCTGGGATAGGGTCCACATCTTTGGGGCCGATGGCGTGGTGCCGTACACTGGCATTGCCACCCCATCCCCCGGTCCTCGGACAAGTCTTACCCACTCTCTGGCCTGCATTTTCCTCACCAATAAAACACACTGGGGGTGCCTGGGTGGCTTAGTTGGGTTAAGCATCTGACTTTGGCTCAGGTCATGATCTCTTGGTTTGTAGGTTCAAGCCTTGTGTCAGGCTCTGTGCTGACAACTCAGAGCCTGGAGCCTGCTTTGGATTTTGTCTCTCCCTCTCTCTCTGTTCCTCCCCTGCTTGCGCTCTCTCTCTCTCTCTCTCAAAAATAAATAAACATTTAAAAAAATTAAATAAAACATATTGAACTAGGTGAACGTGAAGGTAGCTTCTGTTCTGACAATGCAGAACTCACTCTCCTACGGATTGTTATAAGAAAATTAAAAATGAGAGACAAAATCATGATTCTCATACAGATGTAAAACTGAACACCATTCATATTCAAGATTTTCCTGAACTTATTTAATGAGGAAACAGCTGTGATGTTTCAACCAGTTCAAAGGAGAATCCAAGGAACAGGAGCATTGAGAAATCAGGGACATTGAAATAAATTTGCAAACGGAGACAAAACTCATTTTTTCCACAGGATGGGGAGGGTTGTTCCCCCCATTGGATGGAATTCATTTGCATGTCTGTAGATAAGAATTATTGTGTATTGCTATCAATAAGGTACAAGTTAACAGTTAAATAGTTCCCAGCGTCAGAATCAGATACCGTGGAAGGGTGTGCTGTAGACAATGCATAATTTCCCACGCAGCACACATTTTCCCTACAGAACCTTCAGGGAAGTTTCTAGTCCAGGTAGTCTGATCCTGTTTCCGCCCAGGACATATGTTTCTGCCTCCTTCAAACATGACTATCCTTTTCTCTCTGCTACTTCATAGACCGCTGGTCCCTATGGGTTTGACTCGCGGTTTGCAGCTTCCAGGGTCTTCATTGATGGCACCTACTGTCTTTGGGTGCAGGGAAGCCAGTTGGAGGGCTGCGGCTGGGGTGGCCCTGTGAATGGACTGAATGGGGAAGCCTCGGAACAGGAAGCTTCTCCAGACAGGGCTTGGCTCCTGGGGGGGCTCAGTTATGAACTGCTTAAGTAACTTGAGGCAAGTCACTTGGCTTTGAGTCTATCTGGAATATTCCAGAACTTCCCCCACATAGACTGAGCTCTCCTTGAGAACTGAGGAGAGGTGTTTGTTTGCTCTCTTCTTCTGTGTCTTTCTGAGGGACATTTGGGAGGCCATGTGATGGAGTTGGAGTGTTACAGGAGGGTGGGAGACACACTGGTGTCCTCTCACGGAGTCGAAGAATGAATCTCGGGCACTACGGAGAGTGAGCAAAACCATAGAGTTTATTGAGGGAAAGTGCAAAGCTCTCAAGAGTGAGAGGGGCCCTGACTGGGTACCCAGCAAGGATTTCTGTCCCTGACTTTTTATTGGGACCTTATCGTAAAGGTCTGGAATATGTTTGCCCCACCACCACCAAACCCTGTTGCTTCTTCAGTCCCCCGCCTGCAGCTGCGGTCTACCTCCCTGAAGCTTTTTTTTCTCTCTCTCCTAACCTGCCTAATGTTAGCCCTTTCCCTATTCAGAAGTGTCCTGGATTTGGTGTTAGATTTGCTTTCCATGTTGTCTCTGGGTGACTGTGGACAAGTCCTCCAACCTTAATTTGCGTATCTGTAAAATGGCCACAGCCATGCATGTCTGTGGCAGTTTGAAAAAACACCTCCTCACCTGACGAGGTCCACATAAAATCTCTGGAACCTGTGAACATTAGCTTGTTTAGAAGAAGGGTGTTTGCTGAGGTAATTAAGTTCTCTAGAAGAGATGATCAGAGGACGGCAATATGCAGGTGAAGCAGAGAGTCGTGAGTAGGCACCAGCCAGGGAGTGCCGGCTCCCAGCAGCTGGGAGAGGCAGGGCACAGAGCCTTCCCAAGAGCCCCCAACGAGAGTGTGGTCCTGCCAGATTTCACACCGCCGGCTTCCAGAATTGTGAGAAAATAAGTTTATTTTAAGTCACCAAGTTTGTGGTAATTTGTTGCAACAGCTGCAGGAAATGAATATGATCCCACTGGCCTCACAGGGTTGGCCCGAGCCCCTGGGAGACCGGATGTAACAGTCTCTGTAAACTCACCTGCAAGCCAGGCCTAGCACACGTAATTGTAAGTAATGTGTATGTATCCATTTGTGTATTGCACAGTTAGGTAGAACTTTGATAAGATGCCATAAATGTTTCATGAAAAAAATGACTTTTCAAGTAAAAATAACATTTGGAGCACATATTCCCAGTTGACCTCACTTTAGGTATTGGCCCCCTGCCGTCCGGCTAAAGGACTAGACCACAGTCTCTCCTTGCAGCCGCCCTGTACCCGGGCTCGTGGGATGAGCGGTCTGGGATGGATCAGTACATCCTAGACATTGCCGGCTGTACTGAAATAGTGTTGTGATAGCGAGGACAAGCGGCTATTGTTAGGTGGGTCCCATCTCAGGGTGAGAACTGGCACAGGAGAGAGACAGTTGGAGTGAGACGGCTTTGCCTTGGCAGGGCTCCCTGCAGAAGCCCGCGGCAGTGCAGCGCGGCCCGGCCGACTGACGTGCCAGGTGGGGCGCCGCCTGCTGGCGGGACTGCATTCCAGAGGTGCCCATGCCAGGCTGAGACCGGTGCAGTGCCAGGAGCAGGTGGAAGGACCCAGCTTCGCCAGAACAGAGCTGTGTCCACCTACCTCTCCTAACACACACACGCCCTGCCCAGCCAGCGTGCTGTGTCAAGGGCACTGGTCCAGCCTTGCCAAACGCATCCTCTTGGACCTTTTTGTGTTCTTGTCTTGCTCTCGTTATTCTCCGTACTTAAGTCAAGACACTACTTGTCGGAACGTCTTGTTTGTCCACTAAACCAGTCATATATTCAATTTCCCATCTTTGGTATATTCCCTCCTATATGCACTGGGACATCACAATGATTACAGCAGTATGATAGTCCTTAATTAACTAATTACTTACTGGGCATTGAGGACCCTCTATATATAAAAGTCAGGCAGGCACATGCTGGGGATATATGGGAGACAAAACAGACAAGACCCCATTGTCCATGGAGTCTGTTAGTGGGGGCCAGTCTTTAAGCAAACAATCATATCAGAAACTCTTTAATCATAAATTGTGATATAGTATAGAGAGATATATGGAGTACTAAAAGAGAGATTTTTAAAATTTTTATTAAAAAAGTTTTTTAATGTTTTATTTATTTTTGAGAGAGACAGAGACAGAGTGTGAGCAGGGGAGGGGCAGAAAAAGATGGAGACACAGAATCTGAAGCAGGCTCCAGGCTCTGAGCTGTGGGCACAGAGCAATCTGTGGGGCTTGAACTCACAAACTGGGAGAGCATGACCTGAGCCAGTCAGACGCTTAACCAACTGAGCCACCCAGGTGCCCCAAGAGATTTTTTTGTTTAGACTGGAGGAATTGGGAAGCCTTCTCTGAGGAAGCAGTTTTTGTTTGGAGGTGTCATGGGTGAGTGGGAGTTCACCTGGTGTGCAGTTTGGGTTTGGTGTTTGGAGCGGGAGGAACTTCCAAGAAGAATGAATAAAGGGCACAAAAGCTGACCTGCATCTTAGGCATTGAAAGAAGGCCATTGAATGAGTGAGGGGGCAGGAGGTTGGAGAGGCAGGCCGGGACTTGATTGTATTGATGGCGTCTTAAGCATCTTTATCTTTATTCAAATTGTGAAGGTATCCACAGAAATATTTTAACCAGGGGGGTGACATGATCTGGTTTTTGGCTGGTGGATGGAGAGTAGATTGAAGAAGCCCAGAGTGGAAGCAGAGACAATCAGGAGGCTATCCTGAGAGAGAAAGACTCTAGTCACCAGAGTCCCCCATTTGCCCGTACAGATGGAGCTGAACCGGTGGCTTCAAATACCCCAGAACTTGAATGCTGGTTACTGATTTGTAGGGCAATATACTTGTCACTTCACCACATTACATTTAAGCAAATGCTTGCCTTTTCACAGGGATTTAATAATTGACGTTTTGTCTTCAATGGGAACGTATGATTTCTTGTGGTCTTATTGTCTTGCATAGAAGGTAATAAAGGATAAAGGAAAACCCAGTAACTAACACTATCGCCTTACAACCTCACCACATGGATGGCCGCTGCAGATAGGTTCACCATTGTGTTCAAGGCAGGATAACGTGGTTGTAGGACTTAGAACTACAGAGTCAGATACAGGTTCAAACTGCAGATTCACTGTTGTTCACAAGCTCTTTCACCTTAGCAAGTTATTTTACATCTCTGAGCCTCAGTTTCTTCAACTAAAAATGGTTGTAATAATGCTGTTTCAGATAGCATTATTTTATTAAAAGCAAATATATGTCTAGCATATAGTAAGTGTCCAATAAATATTGGTTATTAGAATCAGGAGAGTGATGATGATAATGTCGATTTACTTCACAAAAGACAGAGTGTATCCTTAAGGAGACTGGAAACTTCAAAACATAAGTCCTTTTGGAAGAGTGACTTCATTTCACTTTTAATTAATCAGTTCAATAAAATTTATTGAGTGTCGATTATGCAGAAGCAAGGGTTTGTCCCATGTATAGTTCATGTCCTCAAGGGGTTTAAAAGGAGCGTATAAGAGAAGTTTATAAATAATAATAAGAAGAACATGTAGAAATCATGTTCCCTAGGAGAGATGCTGAGTAAAATGGAGTTTCAATGACAGAATTGTACCATCGAACTGGCAGAATTTTAAAAGTCTTATGAAGACAATGGCTCCTAAAATGTGGTTTGGAAGATGGGTAGAGTTTTATTCTTTTGAAGATAGGGTAATTACCATTTTGGAAATTTTCTTTTTTATTGCAAAAGTTATACCTGATATATTTAGAACATTTAGAAAAAAATCAGCAAGCCAAAGAATGAAAAATCAAAATCCCTCACAATCTCACCCAGTGAGATAACTAGTTAGCATTGAGTTGTGTAATTTTAAAACATTTTACCATGCAAGTATATATACCCGTTGTTATACAAATGAGATTGTACTAGTCTACAGTCAGTTTTTTTCTTTTTAACTTTAAAAACTTTTTGAAGTATTTTTTATTCAATCATGTGTTCTCTTCTGTGTTGTTTTGTGAGATGGTCAGTCAGGTGCTGCCACAAGACGGATGTGAGAGAGGCAGGAAAACAATGTTTATTACACTCACAGGTCCTAGAGAGGGTCACCACACACCATGAGGGAAATGCCAGGAGAGGGGGCTCATCAGTCAGGTGCGGAGCTAAGAAAGAGCAGGGTCCTCTGGGCAAATGCCTTTATTAGGGGTCATGGTGGAGTGCACAAGCAAAACGCATGAGGGGATTTCACTGGTGCATTTGACGGTCACTACATAATGGAAGGCAAGAAGGGGACTGTGGCGGGGGTCTGTCTGCCATTGCATTGGTGCACCTGTTTGCCTGCTCAGGGTACTCATGCTGTTCACAGAGATGTTTGTACAGGTTTTTATATGCTGGCTGTTGTGAACAATGCTTCAATGATCATGGGAATGTGGCTAATTCTTCCAGATCCTGTTTTCATTTCCTTTGGGTATACACCGAGAAGCGGGATTGCTGGACCATATAGTAGTTCTATTTTTAATTTTTTGAGGAATCTCCATACTATTTTCCATAGTGGCTGCACCAATTTACATTTCCACCAATAGCATACAGGGGTATAAATCTACTTTACTATCCAGCAATTTCATGACTTGGTATTTACCCAAAGAATCCAAAAACACTAATTCGAAGGCATATATCTACTCCATGTTTACAGCAACATTATCTACAATAGCCATTGGAATTTTGAGTAGGATTGCATTTGAATCTGTAGATATCTTTGGGCAGTATGGACATTTTAACAGTAGTAATTCTTCCAATCCATACGCACAAATATCTTTCCATTTACTGGGGGATTCTTTAATTTCTTTCATTAATGTCTTACAGTTTTCAGTGTACATATCTTTCACCTCCTTGGTTAAATTTTTTCTTAAGTATTTTATTTTATTTTTTGATGTCATTGTAAGTGGGATTGTTTTCTTAATTTCTCTAATAGTTTTCTTGTTAGTACGTAGAATACAACTGGTTTTTGTAGATTGATTTTGTATCTGGTAACTTGACTCAATTTGTTCTAACAGTTTTTGGGTAGAGACTTTGGGGTTTTCTATATATAATATCATGTCATCTGCAATTAGAGACAATTTTATTTTTTCCTCTCTGTTCTGGGTAATTTTTATTTCTTTTTCTTGCTCCATGGCTCTGGGTAGGACTTTCAGTAATATATTGAATAAAGTGGTAAAAGCAGGCACCTTGCCTTGCTCCTGATTTTAGAGGAAGGTTTTCCAGCTTTTTCCATGGAATATAATGTTAGCTGTGGGCTTTTCGTATATGGATTTTATGTTGAATTATGTTCCCTCAGTATCCACTTTGTTGAGTTTTTGTCTTTGAAAGGATGTTTAATTTTGTCAAATGCTTTCTCTGCCTCTGTTAAGACAATCATATTGTTTTTATCCTTTATTTTGTTAAGGTGCTGTATCATGTGATTGCTTTGCAGATGCTGAGTTGCTTTGGCATCACAGGAATAAATCCCACTTGATCACCATGTATGATCTCTTTAATGTACTGTTCAATCCAGCTTGCTAATATTTTCTTGTGGAGTTTTGCTTCTATGTTCATAAGGAGTATTGATCCACAATCTTACCTTCTTCTGGTGTCTTGTCTGGTTTTGGTATCGGGCTACTGCTGGTCTTGTAAAATGAGCTCCTTCCTCTCCTTTTCCTTTGGAAGAGTTTGAGAGAATTGTTAGTTCTCTTTCAAACACTGGGTATAATTTACTAGTGAGACATTTGGTTGTAGACTTTTCTTTATTGAGAGGTTTTTGATTGCTTTATAAATCTCCCTAATGGTAATTATTCTGTTTGGATTTTGTATTCTTGATGGTTCAGTCTTGGTAGGGTGTATGTTTCCAAGACTTAATCCATTTCTTCTGGGTTGTCCAATTTTTTGGTGTATAATCGTTCATAGTAGTCTCTTTGATCATTTGTATTTGTGTGGTATTGGTTGTAATGTCTCCTCTTCCCAATTTTATTTATGTGGGCCCTCACTCTTTTTTTTCTCTTGGTCAGTGTAGCTAAATATTTGTTTATTTTGCTTATCTTTTTTAAAAAAGGTGTTTGTTTTATTGATCTTTTCTATCATCTTTTTAATCTTTATTTTATTTATCTCTTCTTTGATCTTTGTTATTTCTTTCCTTCTGCTAACTTTGGGCTTAATTTGTTTTTTTGTTTCTAGTTCCTTGAGGTATAAAATTAGGTCATCTAAGTTGGGCCATGACTGACTGGAGGTGGGTCATTTCTACCACATTTAGATGGGGCACAAATGTTCCAGTTTTCTTTAGGCTTATCATTCTTTGTTGTTTTTCTGAGGGTCTGTAGTCATCAAAAATATACCTGCATATTGTTTTACTTATATCCAGATGGAGATACTTTATCCCAACATTTTGCCAGCTGGACCTTTTAGGCATCTGAGTGGGAACCCCTTGCTGTAGAGTATGTGCGGAGCAGAGCCCATTTTGCTTAGGGCCTGGAGAAGATCCGGGAGAGGGGCACCTGGGGGGCTCAGTCGGTTGAGTGTCTGACTTTTGGCTTCAGCTCAGGTCATGATCTCATGGTTCGAGTTCATGCCCCACCCTGAGCTCCATGCTGACAGCACAGAACCTGCTTGGGATTCTCCCTCTCCCTCTTTGTATGCCCCTCTCCCTCTCGTTTATTTTTTCTCTTTCTCTCTCTCTCAAAATAAATAAACTTAAAAAAAAGATCCAGGAGAGTAGTGGGTACAAAAACTAGAAAGGCAACTCATGGTCAAGAGAAACCAGGGGAAGCACCGGGACTTATTTTTTAGGCATGAGGAAGCCACCAGAGGATCTAGACTCTTAACTGACACTCTCGTGCCTTGTCCCGCGGCAGCTGCCTCCTGTTCTTTAAATGTTCTTTCCTTTTGCTACATTTTCTCTTAGCCATCTCTGCTCCCTATGGGGAGTGTTTTCAAAAGGCTAGACAGCTGTTTACATCTTCTTTTTAATGAAGGCATTGTGGTTGTTCCCTCCCTCTGAGGACATCTTGTAAAATGCTCTCTGTGAGAAGAGCATCCCGTGCTTCTGTCTGTGCCCCCGCTCCCGGGGTGGAGGCTGAGGCAGATGAAGCAGGAAGACATCACTGCATCCGTGGCTGATGGATTCACCAGGATTTGGGGAAGAGAAGGAAGGCCTTCGTTGACTGGTGCAGTGGTTCCTGGTCGAAATTGACTTGTGTGGTGATTGGCCTGTGGGACATCTTTGTTCCTAGGTGAGGTCCTTGGATATAACCTGGATGTGATGGAGAGAAGTGCTGGTCAGGACTTTGAAAACTCGGCATCTAGCCTGGCTATGTTGCTCCTGGGCTCTCTGACCCTGTTCCCCATCACCCTGGTGAGCTCTCCTTTTCCCCACTGTAAGATTAGACTAACATCACAGGGCCAGTCTGAGGATTGAGTGGGAGAATGTACAAGAGCGCCAGGCGGCACACACACATTAGCAAGGTTGCCATTAAGGGAAGGGAATTGTTTTCATGGAAGGAAATGGGTCCTGGTTGAGAACCTTTATAGGGTGATGGGGAGTATGGCCTTGACTTGAAGTGGAGTAGAAAACTCAGGTGGCTGAGCTCATTCAAGCAGATGGCTCCATAGGCTCGAAAAGCCTGTTAGGGCCATATGTCCCTGCTAGCTTGAACACAGGAGGCTTGGTTAAAATGCAAACCTATAACCAAATGCTTGGAAGCATGCGCTCTGGCCTGTGGTTTTACCCTGGGATCACATGCTTTCTAGCTCTGTGACATTTAGGCTGTGTTTTTCTGATTTGCAAAGCAACTATCATCACAATAGTTCCTGTGTCAGAAGTTTGTTGTAAAAATTCAATAAGGCAGTGCAGGGAAAGCCTCTAGCAAAGCACGGCCCCTTGTAGGTGTTAAAGAAAACCTGATAATGTGGGTCGTTCAGATGCTGTGGCTCACTGTGGGAGGAGAGTGGAAAAGGATCCAAACACAGGCCTGCGGGGGGAGGGGGGCAACTTAGACTAGCAGAGGTACCTGCTTGGGAGAGGGCGTGGATGGGGGAGGCCCTGGGAGATGAATGGTGGGGAACCCAGTGGTCACCGTCTCCAAGGGCTTGTCCTGGAAACCCTGTAACGGTGACAGCTCATTGCAGCCAAACCTTCCTTCTTCCATCTATCTCAGCAGGTGCTCTCTGCTCCTGGGATGAGGAAGAGGAAGGGAATCCGGTTCTGGCGTGGGACCAGGCAGCCGTCTCCAGGGAGCCTGTGACGTGCCTCTGCGGCAGCCTGGCGCAGAATGGTGCAGGGGGCGGGCGAGTCGTGTCAAGCCGGTTACGGGTTGTGGCAGGCGCTCGTGTTTTATGGTCGTGGCTGCGCAGGCTTGCTAGTTGCTGTTTGTGGAAGGCATTATCACTTGCCTTTTTATTACCTGCATCCCAGACATTTTCTCTTTAGAGCTTGTGCCCTAAAATCTCCCTCCCTTCTTCCTGGCTCTGCCAGAAACACACAGACATCAGCATAAACCCAGAAAACATAGGACATGTGCTATATACGCAGACACTCATATGACCCTTGTGACCTGTCTGCTTCTATACCTCCGACCCTCCCCCTGCCCCTCCAGAGAACATGGGAATGGGCCCTGGGAGGCAGGGAAGAAGGGTTGCATTTCAGTAGCGCCCCCCCCCCCCCAGCTCAGTCTCCTTCTGACCTTTGGTCTCATTTTCTCTTCCCTCCGAAGGTCTGACAAAAAATGCAGACACAGAAATAGTCAGTTTTGCTGCCTAAATCATCAATCCTCATGTATATAGTCTGAATCTACAAATTCAAGGGCCAGCATGCTTGTCACAAGAGCAGTGCAGGTAACAGTCTAATTGGAGATGTGGGACCCACAGTGAGGCAGGGGAGGGGGATGTGCTAGACAGGAACCTTAGTCTTTGTTCTGTTACTTCCTCAGCTGTGTGACCTTGCCTTTGTCCCTGCCTTTTTCTGAGTTTTAGTTTGCCCATTTTAATAATGAATATTTCATACTCAGTGAACATTCTGTGATTCTGTTGAATTCATCATTTTGGTTTCCCCCAAACTCCCTCACTCTTTAGAATGAAGCATTATTGGTAAAAGCCCATATTGCTGCCTTTCATCTGCACCTGCTAATGCAGTGTCTTCAGCCCCCTGCAAGGCCCTCGAAGCTGTTTCAGGGGGTCCCCAGGGAGAGTGGCATATGTGCTAACAAATAAATCTGGTCAGCTCTTACCTGGCATCTGCCATTTCCCCTCCTAGACGCCTGCTATGAGGCTCATAGCTGATGTTTCGCAGTGTTCAGTGGTCGGGGGAATTGCTTCCCCAATTCCCCTAGTGTTGGAGGCAAGCCCCCTGCTGCCAGGCTCTACTATTTCCCCAGACCCTGAGGGCCCCCAAGGGAGTTCTGTGGGACCACTGCCCTCGCCATGCCTAACCAGACCTCAGGGCCACTATAGGAATCAGTTCTCACTCTGTTAGTTACTGGTTTTTCTGCCAGTGCAGTGAGTGTGCTCAGGTCCCAAGGGCCGTTCCTGTGGTGGGACTCTGGGGGCAAAGTGAGGAAGAATGTACCCCGGTTCCTTTAGCCCCATGCTGGGGTGTCTGTAGCTCTCCACCCAGCAGCTTCTGGAGTTTTCTGTGACAACTCTGTCTGTTTTACGTTCCACCCATAACTGTGAGAAGCTGAGATGAGGAAGAATTCTGGACTCAAAATTACTCTACTTTCCAATATGAAAGGATCTGGCAAAGGGAGAACATCCAATTTGGGATATCCTCATATAACATTTGCTTAGGGGACCCGGGAATACCCTATACACTATAGTCATACCCTGCAGCCTTATGGGGGACTAGGGTAGATGGAAAATAGGAATAAATTTACCCCAGTGCAGGACACTGGTGAGCTAAGCTAGTGTGAGAGAGGCCGAGATGGAGAGAGCTCAAGACCAAGTCGATTGTCTGGTCAGACTGATGAGAACTTCTACTTCTTTTCTCTTGCGCTGTCTCTGATTCCAAAATTGCCTTAAAAAGTGACCGATTTCTCAGCATATACACACGACATGTTCCTTCCTTCCTGAGTGGTAGCTGTGGGAATGATGCTCGTAGCTTTTGGAAATGTGTTTAAATTAGCCCAAGATCAAGAGCTGTGTTAATAATTTTAATGCATGACGTTACCAACATGTAAATCCAGTTAGCTTTTCTTGTATAGCTAAAGTTTCTGTGGCTTTTATTTTTATTTTATTTTATTTTTTCAAATCTCTTTCAAAGTTAGGGCACTAAGTGGGCAGAAATGACAGGAAGACAGAGTTCCATTCAAATATGAAGTAGCAATTTTTAAAAAAGTTTATTTATTTATTTAGAGATAGAGAGTAAGCAGGAGAAGGGCAGAAAGGTTGGGCAGGGGAGAGAATCTTAAGCAGGTTCCACACTGTCAGTACAGAGCCTGTTATGGAGCTTAAACTCACAAACTGTGAAGATTGTGACCTGAGCCAAAATCAAGTGTCAGACGCATAACTGACTAAGCCACCCAGGTGCCCTAAGAAGCAACTTTAAAGAAAAGGTAGATGGTTCTTGAGGTGAGTGAATGAATTCTCCACTATTGGAAGTTTTCACTAAGAGGCTGGCTGGCTATTTGGTGAGAATATGATATGGGTGTTTTGGGCCTCTGGTAGGGAGTTGAACTCACCTCTAAAGTCCTCTCTAAATGTAGAAATCTGTTTTTTTAAAAAGTTTACTTATTCATTTATTTACTTTTTAAAAATTTTAAATGTCTTTTATTTATTTTTGAGAGACAGAGAGAGAGTACGAACAGGGGAAGGTCAGAGAGAGAGAGGGAGACACAGAATCTGAAGCAGGCTCCAGCTCTGAGCTAGCTGTCAGCTAGCCCGACAAAGCCTGACCTGGGGCTCGAGCCCATGAACCGTGAGATCATGACCTGAGCTGAAGCCGGCCTCTTAATTGACTGAGCCACCTTATTCATTTAAAGAGAGATGGATAGGGTGAGCAGGGGAGGAGTAGAGAGAGAAGGAGAGAGAGAATTCCAAGTAGGCTCTGCGCTGTCAGTGCAGAGCCTGATACAGGGCTCAGACTCATGAATGTGAGACCATGACCTGAAACAAAACCAAGAGCTGGATGCTTAACTGATTGAGCCACCCAGGTGCCCCTAGAAGTCTATGTTTCTTAGTTTCTTATATACTATTCTCACTATATGTACATAAGGACATATCATCTAAACTCATGGATGAGACTTCCTATTTAAGCTTCATACACAGAGATTAGAGGGATGAAGAAACCCTGCATGGCCAGGAAACTATCTCATACTGTCATTTTTACTCTCAAAAAATGGGGCTAAGGGATTTTAGGCTCCCAACTCTAGCTCACAATCCCAGTTCAAGTTTCCTTTTATTTTCCACATCAATTTCCCAATGGACACTCTCTTTTTCTCTTTTTCTTTTTCTCTTTTGACCCCTTCATTGATGACTTTATCATTGGTAAGATGGACGTTCTTCACACTACACTGTAAGGTTCACAATAGCAGGGACTCTGTTGGATATACAGGTGTATCTTGTGTATAGCGTTTGCCAGGTCATAAATAAATAGATAACAAATTTACCGAGTTGACGTGTTGGTTGATTGAAAACTAGACCTCTCCATTTAAGTCATAACATGCTGACTCTCTGGAATTCAAGGACAGAATTCCACTGACCAATGCCTTCAATACCAGAGGTAAGGGACATACTTGCCACTGCAATTTAGTCTTTGACCTGGAACATCAATTTCATCTTGAGACTAATTAAGGGCCAAGTGAAAGAATGATGTAGAGATGTGCTTGAATAGCTGCCGAATCTTCTAAATCAAGGGCCCTATTGCATTTGGTAGCAATGTAAATAATATATCCATGCATTTGGGTTTGTATGGCTGACTGGCAGAGGGCTAACATTCTTAAATAATATGCATTTGAGAATACTATCCTGGAGAGGAACCAGTTATCCTGACCTGGTTAGCTAAGGAGGGTAAAGAACTGTTAGAGAGTCTAGTCTTTATTAAAATTTCTTAGACACATTTCTTTCATAGCCAAGTATGGTTGCATTAAACCTGTCCCTCTCTTTGGTGAATGCCCATCTTTGATTCCATAAAGATGGGCTTCGAAAGAGTAGCAATGATCGCAAGTGCTCCATTGGGAACCATCTAGAATATTAGGCATTGCCGTTTCTAGGGGTTTTCAATCTCAGTTGGATCATGCATGCAGCTTGGCTATCCTTCCACAAGTTCTAAATCACATCCCTTCCTGGTGTCCTTCCATGACTCTCGAACGATTTTGACCCTTCCTGAGGGTGCCCAGTTCTGTCATGTTTCTTTTTACACTCAGTGGATGACCTTAAATACTTCACTGAGAAGATGGATTCCATCATTCTATCTCTAGCAATTGCTTCTCATGATATCTCCCAGCTTATCTCCTTCCATATAACTTTCCTCCTTCCTCCCTATCTCAGAGAATGATAAATTCTTTCCCCTGGTTGAGGGTATAATATCTTTGTTTTTTAATCCCATCCTCCACTTGGTTGCAAACCTTGTTCTGCCAGCCTCCCACTTTTGTGGTTTTACCTTCAAATGCCACCTCATAATACTTGTTCTTTCTCTTCAGTATATAAACATGATCAGTCCCATGTTCCCTAGGAGCTATGATCTAATTTCTTTTCTGTTCTTAATGGTCAACTCTCCTCAAAAGTAAGCACTAGTTTTCAGCCAGTTTATCAGAACCTATTTACTCCTCTACCAATGTAATGCCCTATCTTCTCCTACATGTTAAAATTGCTCCTGATAACTGGTAATAACCCTTATGTTTCCAAGTCCTTTTCCTTCTCAGCTTCTTTGTGACATTTGCCATCGACCATCTCTCTTGGTTTCTGTGGCATTACTGTTTCCTGGTTTTCCTCCTCTATGCCCAAGAGCCTTTCTTTCTTTCTTGCTTCCTTGCTTTCTTTCATGTGAATTCATTTTTGAGATAGAGTCAGTGAGAAGGGGAGGGGCACACAGAGAGGGAGACACAGAATCTGGAGCAAGCTCCAGGACCTGTCAGCACAGAGCTGGACGCGGGGCTTGAACCCACCAATGGTGAGATCATGACCTGAGCCAAGCCAACAATTAACCAACCAGGTCACCCAGGTGCCCCTACCAAGGAGCCTTTCTTAATCAGGGATCCTCACTTGAGATACAAAAAGCAAACTATGGTTTTAGGGATTATTTGCTCAATTCTGCCATGGAAAGTACATAACTACTACCATTCCAGGTGCATGGGAGAGAAGTTAAATAATTTGATCAAATAGATGTCTTAGAACATTTCAGTTTAATTTTTTCCATGCCTGAGAAAAGAATGGCATCATCTCTACTTTTTTGAGTTCTTTTCACCTTCCTTTCTCACTCTGATCCCTTTATTTTTCAAATCCTACCCATTCTTCCTATGAGTGATCTTTTCTAAGCCTATTGCAGGAACTATCAATTATAATATGATGACTTGGAAAACAAAAGTCCAAACCACACCTCATACAACAAACTCAAATGCAGTATTCCAAATAAGTTCATCATCTTTTCTCTGAACTTTCTTGTCCCCCTGAATGGTATCATCATTCACTCAGGTACCCAGTCATTATCTGGGAGTCATTTTAGATTCTCTGCCTCATATGTCCTATCCCAATCTAGTTATTCAAGAAATTCTTCCGTTCTTGCTTCTTTGATATCTTATGATTTAGCATCTTATTCTAAATTTAATTAAGGCCTGTAATTCTTAGATTTCAATCAGGTAGAAGCTTCCCAAGGGTCTCCCTATTTCAAAGTATACTGTCATCCTCCTGCCTACCCTCAATGACTAGAGTGATTAATGTAATATTCAAATATGCTTATGCTTTTCCCTGTTTAAGGATTTCCAAGGTACCCCCTCCTCCTTGCCCCCACCATAGCTTTAATCTGTCAGAATAAATTTTGAATTTCTTATTTGTTAGGCAAGGTCCTCCATGATTAGTCTCTGCCTGATAGTCTTTCCACCCAGCATTTATTCCAAGCACTTTGTCTAATCACCCACTGTCTGCTCTTTTCTTGGGCTACCTGTTCACTCTATTTTATTTATTTATTTTTTATTTTTTATGTCTTTATTTTAATTTTGAGGGAGAGAGAGAGAGAGACACAGAGAGTGAGCAGAGGAGGGACAGAGAGACAGGGAGACACAGAATCTGAAGCAGGCTCCAGACTCTGAGCTGTCAGCACAGAGCCTAATGCAGGGCTCGAACCCGCGGACCGTGAGATCATGACCTGAGCTGAAGCCGGATGCTTAACCGACTGAGCCACTCAGGTGCACCCACTCTATTTTATTTTTAAAAATTTATTTAAAATTTAAAAAATAAATTTTATTTGAAAAACTTATTGAGACAAATTGACATATAAAATTGTATAAATTTAAAGTTCCTTATGTATTTTGGAAGTTAACTCCTTATCAAATAACTGTTTGCAAACATTGTCTCCATCCTATCGATTGCCTATAGGTTGATTATTTCCTTCGCTATGCAGAAGCTTTTTAGTTTGATGTAGTCCTACTTGTTTATTTTTGTCTTTATTGTCTGTGCTTTTGGTGTCATATTTATGAAATTATTGCAAAGTCTAATGTCATGAAGTGTTTCTCCAATGTTTTCTTCTAGGACTTCCCAGTTTCCTTTCCAGTTTCTGTCTTAGTTTAAGTCTTTAATCTATTTAGAGTTGATTTTTGCATGTGATGTAAAATTAAAGTCAATTCTTCCTCTCCCTCCCTCTCTCCCTCCCTTCACTCCTTCTTTCCCCCTTCCCCCACCCCCCCCCCCCCGGTCTGGTGTATATCCAATGTTTCCAGCACCCTTTGCTATAAAGACTGTCCTTTCCCCATTGTGTACTCTTGGCACCCTTGTCAAAGGTAGTTTATTAGTATGTAGAAATGCATAGTTAGTATGAGATTGTGTGTTGGTTTTGTGTCTTCCAATGTCACTGAATGTTTATTCTAATAGTTTTTTTAATGGAATCTTCATAGTTTTCTATATATAAGATTATGTCATTTACAAGCAAGGAAGATGTTACTTTATCCTTTCTGATTTGGATGTCTTTGTGTATCTTGCCTAATTGTTCTGGCAAGGACTTCTAGTTCTCTGTAAATAGAGGTGGCAAGAATGGGTGTCTTTGCCTTGTGACTGATTTTAGAGGAAAGGCTTTCAATTTTTCACCATTGATCATGATGTTAGCTGTGGGCTTGTCACATATGTCCTTTATTATGTTGAGGTATGTTTCTTTTATACCTAGTTCGTTGAGGACTTTTATCAAGAATGGGTGTAGGATTATGTCAAATGCTTTTTCTATTCTATTGAGGTACTTATGTGATTTTATTCTTTATTCTCTTAATGTGTGTATGACATTAATTGATTTCACATGTTGAACAATCCTTGCATCCCAAGGGTAAATCCCATTTGTGGTGTAAGATCCTTTTAAGATGCTATTGGACTCCATTTGTTAGTATTTCGTTGAAGATTTTTGCATTTCTACTCATCAGAGATATTGACCTGTTTTCTTCCTTCCCCTGCTTTATTGAGGTAAAATTGACATATAACATTATGTATGTTTAAGGTGTACAACATTATGATGTGTTCCTCCTCCTGATTGAAAGTTGGGAGAGCTAGGGAGCTTTTCCCAATTGTACGGTGCTGTGCTAGGGGCAGTGTCAACGGCAAGAGGTTGTCATGAATCTCTCTGCTGGCTTTGGCGTGTCTTATTTCACGTTCTGTTGGGTTGCTGGAGTGTTTTAATTGGCGTTTGATTTCTCACAGAGGAAATTCGTCCAGGAATTGTTGCCAAATTGGTACATGTGTGGGGGGTGGGGAATGGAGGGCTTCCTATCGTGCCATTTTGCTGGTGTCCCTCTACCTCTCCATTCCTCTTGCTACCTCAAGCTCTTTACTCCCCATAGCTAACTGAGATCCTTCTTCTCTAAGTGTGCACCCCACTCAGATGTACACTATGATTACAACACACAAATCACTGTAGTTACAGACTGTATGGTTTCCCAATCATACTGTGAACTCATTAGGAACAGAGACAATGCTTATTCAATTTCTTCTTCCATACTCGGTGTTGAACTACAAAGAAGGCACTAAATACATGCTTATTTACTGAGCAGTAAGTCTTAAGTATAATTTTCAAAGACAGAGTGGTGATGGTGGATTGTTTTCACTAGTAGTGAAGAGGGGAGTCCTAGATTTAGAATTAGGTGCCAGTGATCCGATCCTGGCATGTATCAATTAGTGATTTATCCTTGGGCAACTCAGTTCGCTTCTTTCCCCCTCACTTTCCTCAGCTCTAAAGTGGAGATAATACAGAATACCTTCTGAGGAAGATCACTTACAATACAGGGTGTTAAAGGGGCTATGGAAATGTAAGGGATTATTATTATTATTTTTCCATAGTGAAGGTTTTGTGCATTTGAAGGCTTGGAGGTTATCAATCTTATGTGCAGATTAGAAGAGCTGTGAGCAAAGATAATACCTCTCTGTTCAAGTTTTTTCTACTTTGGTACTATTCAAAGATACACATGTATGACTTCAGTGTTCTAGAAATACAAGAATAATCTAAATTTTTTAATGTCTTTTATTTTATTTTATTTTGAGAGAGAGACAGAGAGTGAGCAGAGGAGGGGCAGAGAGAGAGGGAGACACAGAATTTGAAGCAGGCTCCAGACTCTGAGCTGTCAGCACAGAGCCTGATGCGGGGCTTGAACCCATGGACTGTGAGATCAAGACCTGAGCCAAAGTCAGATGCTTAACCAACTGAGCCACCCAGGAAGCCCTAGAAATACAAGCTAGCTAAGTATCTTGCCAGAAGATAGCATCTAATACATGCTGTTATTCTCCAGAGAGCACAGCAGAGGAAAAAGTGGCATTTATTCCCACAGTGTGAATTAGCCCATTCATTCCATTAATTTTTATTGAGAAATTACATAGAATCTAACACTGGGATGGGTGCCATGCATGGTGGAAAGTATGGAGAAGAAAGGGACACACTTTGTCTTCAAGGAAGTTTCAGTCTTGGAAGGAGTTGATACATGTAACTTTTTAGTTTGTTTTGTGATTAATGTCTAAATCATAAACGAGGTATAAGTCCAAGGTGAGAAGAGGGATCCTGAGGAGAGTTCAGGGTGGAGATGACATTGGCCTTAAAAGACGGGCATGGTATGTAAATACACAGGGGGCAGTAGGAAAGAATTCCCTCAAATGGCATCAGCTGCACCTGTGAAGTTTCAGGAGCGTGTCAGATGGATTCAAGTGGAGGTAGTCAGAGAAGCACATGGAAAACAAATAGGAGCAGTGAATTGTATGTTTTAGGCTTATACTTGGATAAAATAGGTGCCTAGAGGGTGTGGTCTGATAGCTCTCAGTTGTTGGTATTTTCCTAATTAAGAGAGTGAGGGACTGAGTAACACCCGAGAGGGAAGCCCAGTATTTGCCCTGCAACTCGTCTTGCTAGTGTCCTTTTGAACCCTTCTGATCTGACCTGATGTTCAGTTTCATGACCCCCATCGTGGAACTGCTGGGTGGATGTAATAGTACTTACCTTGCCTCCCAGGGGCATCATGGAGTATAAATGAATACAACCTAGGCAGAGCATTAATTGGGTTCTTCAGGTAAAAGGTGCTCAGTAAGTGAAAATGCTAATGCTGTTATGAGTCTCCCCATTCTCTGTCATCCCAGGAAGCAGAAATGATGTTTACACAGCTATGCAAAACCGTCTTCTTCAGCATATAACCTTTTGGGAGGATAAAAATATGCACGGTAATAACCATCAAGCTGAGTTTGAAGCATTGAGATAAAGGACCTGCCCACTAGATGGTTCCCTGGTTCAACTGGTAAACCCTACTTTCATCTTCATCAACAGAAGAACTGTTTGTGTCTTGGTGGTTCACAGTTAACCAAAGGAGACACAGTCTTCTTTTTCATTCAGCAGTTACGTGGCCCTGCTAATGTCTACCTCCTTGGTTCCTTTCACACGGAAGCTCAGAAGCATGAAACACTCATTTCTGTTGATGAAGACTGTTAGGATCCAGCTCTCTGTGGGTCTCCTACCGTTCTGCCTGTCTGAGTGAGAGACATTGACAGCTTTGTTCAGGACTGCCTTTTCAGGGTATTTGTATAACAAACAGCCTTAGAAGATCAAGATAGCATCCCTCTCTAGGGCCAGGGGAAGATTTCTTTCCTGATCAGAGAAATGAAGATAACATCTCACTCTGGGGCAAAGGTTGGACAGGTTTGCTAGTTACCCCCTTAATAAGATTGGAGCATTCCTGAGGTTTGGGTTCCTCAGTTACATCACAAATACACTGTGGCGGCTGCGTCACGCTGGGCACATCTCTGTATTGCCCCCCAAGACTGGCAGGACCAGGGAAATGCAAGCAAACATGAAGCTCATGCTGCCTGCTGTACTTCGAGTATTAAAATAAACTCCATTGTTTCAGACGCACGAGTCTCGCGTCTTCTGTCAGCATCTTGAAATCGTGGCAGGCTGAATTATTATCTTAGAGGAGCCCATACCCTTCCCAGCTCTTGATGACCTATTTCTTATAAAAGTAAAGAATTTAAAATGCTCTCACACCTACTTTCTTTCTTCTCTTTTTTCTCACATCCACGGGAGCTATACACTGTCTTAAATCAGTGCCTTGTTACAGCTCCCTGGGAGAGGCAATGCAGTAGCCTCCTGACTGCTTTCTTGCCTCCAGTCTTTCTCCCCCCTTCATTCATATCCTACACCGTTGCCAGACTCCCGTCCCCAAAGCCTGGCTTTGATGGCGGCACTCCCTCACTCCAAAGTATCTAATGGCTCCCCATTGCCAGAAAGAATGATAAATTCTTTAGACAAAATAACTGCTTTCTAAAGTCAGGCTTCACTATCTGTCTCCAGTCCTCAACTTTTACTATTCCTCTTCTAGCCCTCTGTCCTCTTTCCAAGCCAAACCACCCCAGGCAACCAGTCTGCCATTTCCTGATTCGAATCTTTGTTCTTGTTTCCTTTCCCTGAAATATTCATTTCACTCTTCATGTCTTCCCTTGAACTCTATCGCCTTCT
Source organism: Suricata suricatta (assembly GCF_006229205.1). NCBI lineage: Eukaryota > Metazoa > Chordata > Mammalia > Carnivora > Herpestidae > Suricata > Suricata suricatta. The sequence continues at coordinate 105,639,293 of NC_043705.1, read as the reverse complement.
CATCCATGCTTAAATACTAACTTCTAAGATAACTTCTCAGTTTCTACCCCGACCCAAACTATAATTTTCCCATGATGCTTTTCTTATTTGATTTTGTACCATAATCATCAGTATTTGTCTTACCTTCCGTTGAGGGCAAAGATATCATTAAGCTCTTCTTTGCATAATTTTATCTTACTTATTAGTGTCTTTTAAATAGACATTCAATAAAAATTGGATTACATGGATTTGATAGATGATTCTACCGGAGTTCAGAGAGGTGAAGAGGTTTGCTCAAGGCCGCGTAGCAACTTAGTGAGAAAATGCTTGGACTAGAAGCGCAGTCTTCTGATTTTAAGCCAAGGATGTTATGCTAGGAATGTTTCACTTCTTGAGAAGCCTGGTTTTGGCATTATATGCCTCAAGAGTTGGCCATTATATACTAGATGGGAAATTGTTTATTACAAAGATCAGACGCTAAAATCTAATCAAGAATTTTACTTTATATAAACTCAAGCTATCAAATATTTATTTTGATTCTACCTATAAATTAACACAACCAGTGGTGTGACAGCAAATATGGACAAGTGTTGTGGGAGGTGTGGCTTCCCAGAGGTCCCTAAAATCCTGTTCCGGCGGGGGCTGCCTCAGCCCTGCCCCTGGGTTACATGCAGACTCTTGAGAAAGTCAAACCCTTACTGTGCCCTACTTGCCTGGTAGAGGTCGGGATGGAGCAGCTGACAAACCCCCCCGGGGGGCAGATCTGCTGACCTCCAGGGCTGTTTAGGAGCTGGGGAAGGAGGATGCTTTCGTCATATTCTGCAGGAAGAGAGGAGTCTGGCCGTTCCTGGGTCTGTGCCTTCCCTGGGAGATGGAGACTGCCTGACTCAGAGTCAGTCCTTCATTGCTGGGCGTCCCTAACAGCAAGATGAACAGAGAATTCTCCTCAAGTGTAACGTCCCTGAGCATCAGCATCTTTTGCAGTTGATTAAACAGAGAGCTAGTTAGTTCTCTGCTGGTAACAGTCACTAGATGTTCACAAGCTGATCCATGGCCTATTAGGCAACAAACCGTTGGGCCTGTCTAGCCTAACCCCCATCCTCTCTCGATGAGGAAACTGAGGCTCAGAGAGGTCTCTTGACTCTCATACCTTCTCTCCTTCCACCCCAAGATCATGTTCTCTGAACAGAGAAGGTAACATTGATTTGGGCAATCATGGATGGAAAAGGTGACAAAAACACTCCTGGGATCAAGGGAGTATGTACTGCAGACAGACATGCCTCTGTTAGAAATGGAGCGCGTTCCCAGCAGAGCAAAGACAAAGAAGTAAGTCTTAAAACAAAAGTGATTCATAGAACCAGTAACCTAGATAGGACAGTCGGCTTTTTTTGTTTTTTGTTTTTTTTAAGAACAAATTAAGAAGCACTTCTTGCTGTCCACACACACACACACAAAAACTGGAAAGGGGTGATCAGGTGAACACGAGGAACTGACTTTGCAGACTTATAAAAATTTAAGCACTGCTCTGTGCTGTATTAGGTTTATTAGGGAGAGTCTGGGGGAGCTTACGTTCGTGCTTTGAATTGCAATGGCACAGTAGAATTATCTGTCATTAAAATTTGAACGTAGATAAACAGTAAATATTTCCAGGGATAATTACCTAGCACTGGGCAAACCTCAAAGTGTTGGAAGTCCCAGCTCCTGTTGGATCAGTGCCATAGATCAGGGTGGGGGTGGGGGGAGTATTTATCTAAAGCTTATCTGAATCATCTGAGCGGCAGCAGAGGTAGGTACAATTTGGCAGGCACTCTTCACATGGTTATATTTGAGAGGCTTAATAATAACAGTTAAAAAAAAAAAACCTTCCCTTAGGAGACATTTATTATTTGGACAATGTGACCACTGGCAGAGTCACCCGTCTCTGTTCCCTTTGGTCTGTCCCTTCCACCCTACCGGTCCTCATTTATAAATCTCCACAAAATCCATGAACCCTGGTTTGCAAGATGAAAATGTTCCCTGGAATTTTGGAAGATATGGCTGTTTGTTCTTGAGTATTTCAAATCTTGGTTGTGTCAGTTATGTGCTTTTATATTCTTATCATCGAGAAAACTATAGGAAAACAAAAGATCTCTGACCACAAAGAGGTCCTGGGTTCAGATCCCAGCTATGCCATCACCTTCTGGGGATTTAACCTTGAAAATGTCTTATTTTATTTTATTCTAATGTTTTTATTTATTTTTGAGAGAGAGAGAGAGAGAGAAAGAGAGAGAGTGAGTGAGCATAAGTGGGGAAGGGGCTGAGAGAGAGGGAGACACAGAATCTGAAGCAGGTTCCAGGCTCCAAGCTGTCAGCACAGAGCCTAACATGAGGCTCAAACTCACAAACCATGAGATCATGACCTGAGCCAAAGTCAGATGCTTAAACACTGAGCCACCCAGGTGCCTCAAAAAAGTCCTTTTGAAATCTGAGCCTAAGCTTTCTCATCTACAAAATAAGGTGACAGATCAGATGATCGTGAGGATATTTTCCACTTCTAAAAGAAAGGAAGCCGCTGCCAGGACTGGCCTGGACATTAGATGTTGTGCAGTTTACTCTGCAGATAGGGAGACCAATTGATTGGAACACTTTTCCTGTTTGGGCATCAAGCTTATCAAAGTGAGATGAAATCTATGCACAGGACGGTTACGTTACCACTCAGAACACTAAATGCTGCATTGTCTAAATGTTGGGTCCAGAGGCAAGACAGAACTTCAGGGGGAAACATTTCCAGAGAGCTCCATGAAGGAGAAATGGGACTGGCTAGAAGAAAGAAAGGGATGGTGGCATCCTTAAGGGTACAGGGATAGGGATATGGCAGGACTGCCCGGGCCAGGATGTGCGCCAGGCGGAGGTTCCAGAGTCCGTGCTGTTCCCCCTGCTGGTACTTCCGCCATGATTTTTTGTGGCTCAGGGACTTTGTATTCAATAGTGTGCATGTGAGAAAGTTCTTTCCTTTTCAGTGTTCCTTTAATCCACCTGACCATGCGGGGGGGAACACTTGTGTTTGTGTTAATATGGTCTTAACATCTTCGATAACTCCTTATATTTTTGTTTTAAACAAAGGAAAAGCAAGTCTTAGCCTCAGAAGCATCGCCAAGTAACAGCGTTTCTTAAATTTAATAATTTTATCTTTTCTTGTATTTTTTGAAATTTCCTTCTGGTTATGGCAAACAAGATACTTTTCTACTTATGTAGTGATGCCAAGTTTCCTTTTAAAATAAACTTAAATGGAAATTTGGCATTTAAAATTAATATACGAAGTAAAGAACAACACAGGTAGTGTTAAGGGTCTAGAAAAATCCAGAATGTGATATGGGATTGATGACATTTGGGAATCCCTGAAGTGTTTTAAAGAGCTGGGGCTTCGGATCAAGACAGGTATGCGTTCAAATCCTGCCTTTGCTGTTTACCAGCACTGTGACCTTGAGCCTGATCTTCAGGGTTCCCTGGAGGAAGAAGAATAAAGAAGGATAATGATGATTCCAGGTAAGCACCTGCAGGATTATCACAAAGTGATAACCTTTATGCCTATCTTCACCATCAGCCCTGCCCTGCAGAATCAGGTGCTTCCCCATAACCACTGGCCCACCACACTTCCAGGTCTGTTTTTATTTCTACCTCGTTTTGTGCTGTCACTGCTTTAGTGAGCTCCCTCCATTCTGTGCAGGGAGAGCATGGCGGAAGGAACACTGAACTTGAAGCAGGAAACCAAACTTTGAATGTAGGATCTATCACATTCTAACTATTGACATCTTGGAAAAGTTATTAACCTTTCTAACCTTTAACCTTGATATAAATAAAATAGAGATGAGTATACTGACTATCTGGACAGTTGTGAGAATGGACATCAGTGCACCAGGACATTCCTGGCACATAGTAGGTCTTCAGTAAGTAGCTGTTACCTCTCCTCAGGCACATATCATGTAGAATTGATCAGCATATCTCTTTGGAGTATTCGTCTATTTCACTAATGCTGTGTATCACAAGAGGCAGAGACTTCTCTTTAGGTAGTGAAATTTCTCAGGATCAAACTGCAGTCTGTTCAAAATGCTCAGCACGACCTGGCAAAAAGGCATTTCAACCAACAGTTCTGCAACCCAGTCTGGCAGATTCTTGACTTTGGCATGATCTTGACTCTACAATTTCCTCCCTTCTGACTCTTGACCTATAGAAAAGAAAACATGCAGAGACATCTAAATCTAGCCTTAAATACTATAGGTAGCAATCTCACTTTCAAAATGGATTGTGTATTCTCAGGTCTCTCAGTTGCAAGTAATAGAAATGGAAGGCTATGGGATTAATTGAGACAAGGAGCTTTTCAACCCATGTAAGTGAAAAAAGAAGAAAGTGGCTGATTCACATAACTGGAAAATCTGGGGATTGTTGGCTTCAGGCATGGCTCGATCCAGATGCTTAATATTATCAGGACTACTCTGACTAATGCAAATGTAATCTTACTCTTGACCATCCAGGCAGAATAAAAAATGCTTCAGTAGACATGAGCTATTACTGTGTTGGGAACTCTTCTGTGAATACCGACTATGTGGCCATTGTCATTGCTTTTGGATGGCGTTGACTGGACACTCACCATGTCAAGAGCTAGTGAAATGGACGTGATTAGAGATTCTAGGTGTTTTATACTGTAAAGGAGAAGCTGAAAATCCCAAATCAGAGTGCCACGGGATAGTCCCATGTTGACAAGAACCATAAAACGATATGATGTTAGGGCTGACAGTGCCATAGAAAACCAAACTTTCTGCCTTAATTTTTACAGGAGCTACAATGGAAGCTCTGAGAAGTTAAGTGACTTTCCCAAATTATACAGAAATTCAGAGATATATATGATGTTATAACTCAGACTTCCTGGGTCCCCATTAAATATATTCCTCCCTGCCCGCCCCATCCCACCGGTATGTTGCTACACTTCTGAATGGTTTGCCTCCAGCGGCTCAGTCTGGGTGTTTCTCTTATTTAATGAAAATTTGTTTGCTAAGGATTTAGATTCCTCTAAACACTCCTCGCTGGCTCCAGGTAGATGTCTGCCCTAAGACAGAGGCCGAGGCAAGAGGAGAGCAGTCAGCTAAGCAGAACAGTGCTGATGGGACAGACCAGGCAGAGGTGAGCTGCAGGCCGCAAGGTACTCTGAAATTCTGAGTCCTCCACCCCTGCAAGCCAGAGGCCATGTGGGCTGGTTTGCTGAGATGGTTCTGGTGTATGAATACTGTGCTTGCGTAGGTGTTTTCCTCCTGCTTCCAGGCTCCAGAGTGTCCCCCATTAAATCGGTGGGGGCTATAGCAGGCTCCCCTACTACCAGCCCATCTAGTGCAAATGTGTATATCTGGGCCCTGGTTCTGCTTTGTGAGACTCTTAGGAGTCCAGACACCCAGAACGTTGTCTCTATTCTTTTTAACCCCTGGCATCAGAATTTGGAGGTTGATCTTTTAGGGATCACCTTGGCCATTCTTTTCTTAATTATAACTGAGGAAGCTGAGGCTCAGATGCTAAGTGACTCACTCAAGATGACCAGTGATAAGGGATAGGCCTACAATCACTGTTCAGCCCTCTTTCTGCCAGATCCCGTTATGTATGTCCATCCCTTGCATCTTGAGGACTTCTATCTAATCTGGAGCCTGCCGCAGGCTTTGCCATTTTCTGGCAAGGACCATCTGACTGTTGTGTGCACTGTGACCCTTGGTCATCATTGCAATTCCTAGTTTCCAGAGCTGTGGCTACCTGTTCATACTTGGCGGCTCTCCTGAGAGCAATGCCAACAGACTCCACTGTTTTGGTAAGTAGGTAATGTGACAACTAGGTGCATGTAAATTACAGTGCAGTCACTCCGTGTGTGTGTGTGTGGGGGGGGTCACGTTCTAAAGTCAACATGTAAGCAGAAAATTCTGCATAATAATACTTGACCCTAGAAAAGACTTTAACTTGTCCATAGAGTGCAAAACGATCCCATCGCATCCTGTGTTTGATGCAGCCGTTTGTCCTCGAGCATTGGAACAGATGGCTCTTCAGTCGAGCCCCACATGCAATGGCTGCATTGTGTTTAGAAACCAATTAATATCAAAAATAATATCGTGTCTTGAAACAATACAGTCATGGTCATCTTCCTAAGATGTCCAGGCTCAGAGAGAGATACAGGGACAGATAACACCTCGGGGACCAGCAGGCTCCTATTTCTCACTTTACACTCACGCACGGGCACTTCTCAACCTTTTAAATTATTTCTCTTTCTCTGTCAAATGCATGCCAATGAATTAATGTATATTAAATATGTGTACTGCATAAATCTCCTCTACAAGATAGGTAATAAGGAACATCTAAGCCATTTGGGGCCCACAGTACTTCTGATGGTTGAGTTAATGTCAGAAGATGGCCACCTTGCTCAAGGGATTCTTTCTGAGCGCCGCGCATACCATATCGCTCTCTGCACTCTTTTCTTCCATTTCCGTTAATAGAAGAAAAGCTTGTTTCTCTCAGTGTACTAAGCCCCTTGTGCCTGAAATTACATCCAAAGTGTCCCTCTTACCTTCATACGTGTGTCTTAAGGCTGAGACACAGAGCTCATCCAATAAATACAGATACTATGACAGCCTTATTGAAGACGTCGTACTAAACTAAAAAGACTGTGGGCTTTGGGTTCATCCAGCCCCCGGTGGCAGGTCCTAGCCTCTCCCCTTTTCTAACTGTGATGAGCTCTCTAAGGCTTTGTTGCCTCAGTGGAGTCTAAGGTTAGGAAACAACACCTAGTTGCAGAGTTTGGGGAGTGCTTGGACATGCTGCATCAGGATACGCGGGGTCAGTGGTTGGTATGTGGCAGTGGTCAGTACTTGGTGGACACTCAGATTATTATTGCTGATTGTGCTGGAAGATCCATGTGTCTCGTGATTCTCTCAGACATATTCATAAGCATTTAGGCTAGAACGCTGAGGTTTTGGTCTTCATTTTGTCACCTATTACTCTCATTAAGTAAAACCTCACTAATGAGTGGAAGCCATTTGACAAACTCATTTGATGTCTTGGAGCCTCTGTTTCTTTTCTTTCTTTCTTTCTTTTTTAATTTTCAATGTTTATTTATTTTTGAGAGAGACAGTGCATGAGCAGGGGAGGAGCAGAGAGAGAGGGAGACATAATCGGAAGTAGGCTCCAGGCTCTGAGCTGTCAGAGCCTGATGCAGGGCTTGAACCCAGGAACCAGGAGATCATTACCTGAGCCAAAGTTGGACGCTTCACTGACTGAGCCACCTAGATACCCCTTGGAGCCTCTGTTTCAACACTTGTCAAGAAGTATGGATATTTCTTTCTTTTTCTACCTGCCAGGGTTTTTGTTAGGAAGTTTCACATAGGAGAAAACATACAGAGAAGTGTCTTACAAGTGTCGGGTTGGGTCAATGGAAAGGTCCCGGCTTAAGCTCCAGCACCCTGACTAGCCAGTCGAGTGACCTCCTCCAGCAAGTGACCCTCTGCCCTCACCCCTGCCAACCTCTCCAGGTTACTTTGAAACACAAAACAGGTGATGAGTGTGAAAGTAGGTTATAGCCTCTAAAATATATTCATGTAAGGAACAATTATGTCATTATTAATAAAAACATTAAATGCTCTGAAATACCAGGGACATTAGTAACATCATCCCTCAAAGGAAAAATGACATCATGAAGCTCACCGAACTGTTCAGAGATCCGTTTGGACTAATTTTGTCCTAGGAGGAGAAAGGGATTGAGAAAGCTCTCATTTTGGGTTCATGGAGCCTCTTCGGGTTAGGCGTGATGTTTTCATTTTTGTTTAATTTTGTTTTCTGGGGAGTCAGCAGCGGGTCTAATTAATGCCATCAAAAGCATGACATTTAATTAACTAAATCACACGTTGAGCCTAATGATAACATATTTCAGCACCCGGCAGGCAGTGATGGTCTCTTGGGCCATTTCTAAGGAGGCTTGTGATTTGATAAGGAGAAGCCCTTCTCAGCCGAATCAGAGGTCCCCCGAGAGGAGCAAGAGAAGGCACAGCTCGCGTATGGCCCCCATGTTCTCCCAGAGACAAAGAGGAGGAATGGCAGAGAGGAATGGGGCCATTCTACGGATGGCTTCTTCATCTTTTAAAGAGGCTTGTTGGAAATCCAGAGGCCCATAACAACAAACTTAGTGTCTAAACTGCCTATCCCGTGTCTTGGTTCATTCCAATTACCACTGGTGGAACAGAGCAGGGAAAACAAAGCCCGGCAGAGAAGGACCTAGCAGGGGGCTGTCTGAAGCAGATGGGGAACTCCCTCTGAGCGGCCAAGTATGTGGATGTGGGCGCCCTCTGCTGGACACTGGGGAATCTACAAGATACCTATCCGGGCAATTACCCAGGGGTCCAGAGCCTTTCCCTCTGGAGGTGAAAGTTCTGGGTAGAATTCCCAGGGACTCATTAGTCATATGAGAGCCCACCAATTTGTCCCAAAGAAAATTGATTTCCAGATCATTCTGTGCCTTGGTTTATGCACATCTCCCTCCTCTGCTGCCCTATTTCCATTATGTTCCCTAAGATCTTCGTGTCACTTTAATTCTGGCTTGCAGGTCTGTTTTCTTTTGTCTGTTCGGTAACAAATCTAGATAAAATGACTTATATAGGGTGTCATGAACTGCATCAAGCTGGGTCATCTAACTTAAACACTCATTTTAGAGAAGAGGGAAGTAGAGGCTTGGAGAGGTGAAGTGGCCCGCTCAAAGTGCCCCAGCACATCAGTGACAAGATTGTCTGACTGCCTTCCCATCCCCGTGACCTTGATACTCCGTCTCCCACACTGGCCCCCAAAGTGTGGTGGGTGACTGAGATTTTCACTTGCATGGAGCCTCAGAGGAAGAGAGCGTCTCCTGGTGGTGAGGGTATGGGCTCTGGAGCCGGGGGTCCTGGGCTGTGTGACATTAGACCACAAAGAGGCACATGACCTCTTTGTGGGTCAGTGTTCTCATCTAACACGGAGGTGGTGAGGGTTGAAAGCAGGTAAAGCATTCAGTAGAGTGCTTGGTACAGAAAAGGTGTTCAGAAGATGATCATTTCCATTGCTTCTGTGATTGCATGGTAGTCCTGGTCTGAAGATATTATCAGTGGTTATATAATAGAAATACTGGAACAGATATTAAGGGTTGCCTAAATTTTTTTTTGCATTGACCATGAAGACATGCCTCCCTCCAAGTGGAGGGCCATTCTAGGCAGAGTGTGCAACCTGGGGGAGTTTAGGGAAAATGTATGACTGGTGTTCCTTGATGGGAGAGGACAGTTGAGGATGAGACTGAAAATAGGTTAGTGCCAAAAGACCGGTGGCCTTGAATGCCAGGAACTTGGCTTTGCTCTGCTTGCCGTGGGGAGTCATGGCTGACTCTTGAGCAGGGCAGTTTTCCATTTCTCTTGTATGACTTGTTTTTCCTGCTCCTGTGATGTGCGGGCTGTCAGGAGCCCGCCTGATGGCTGCCCCGTCACGTGTCCTCGCACACAAGAGCACACCCGCGGTGGGTATTCAGTATTCCAATCACCTTGAGGTTGTCGCCAAGGAGCCTACTGTCGCTGGCGGCCACGTCAGAATGAAGAACGAGCTGGGCCGTCACGGTCGGCCGGTGGCGGGGGCTTGTCGCTTCTAGATTGAGTGCCTGTTTCCTGGTATGGAAATGTGTGGGCACAAAGACGCTGGAGGTCCTGGCAGAGGGGAAGGAAAAGGGGCAAGAGGCTGCTTGCCTTCGGAGAGAGGAGAGAGAGAGAGAGAGAGAGCCCTTCTTGGAACTGCTTTAGGGACTGTCTCCCAGAAAAGGGTGGTCAGTCCTTTTAGCAAAGGCTGCCTCCAGCTCCTCAGGTGCACGTCACCTCCTCCTGCTGCTGCGGGTCGCCCAAGTCCACGCCTCCCCCCTTCTTTGCTTGGTACTTTAGTTCCTGCATGCTGCCAATTCTTATTTGCTGGGGTGAGCAGGAGAGGTGGCCGAGAGAAAGGAAACAGGTTCAATTCTGATGGATGTTGCAAAGTGAAAGCCCAGCGGAGTCTGGCGTTTGGATGATGCAGCCCCAGGAGCCCCCGTCAGGGACTCAACAGTCAGAGCGCACACGTGTCGGGGACCCCATCAGCTAGAGGTGGCAAACCCGCAGGCTTGAGGGCTATTTGCGGGTGGATTTGGTTTGGCACCAGCATGTTTTTGGTTTTTGTTTTTATCCAATGTTCAAATGAGATGGCAAGATTTTAAAATTGGATTATTTCTTTTAATATAAAAATATGAATTCTGGCTTCTCTTGAAAGCGAGACCATTTAACGGCATCGGTCTGCGTGTACCCTTGGCGGCAACCTGTGAGGAATGGGCAGACTCTGCCCTGCTTTAAATAGGGCAAGAGTTCTCACGTTCCCCACGGTTCCCGCCTGGTCTCTGTTCCGTTGTCCTGGCCAGCCTGGCCCTGATCTGGGCTGACCTCTTCATCTTAAAAGTAAGAGCAGTGAGGTTCAGAGAGGGCTGATAATTTGCCCACGGTCACACAGTCTCCAGCTCGGAGAGAGTAAGTGCCATTTCCATGATGGGATTTGAGATGTGGTAGAAAAGACTGACATTTTTTTTCCATTTCCCCGGGGAACATTAATTTCCCACCTCTTCCATCTGCTCCATGACCATCTGCAGTGGATCTCAGAGAGAGATATCTGTGGCCATATTACATTTCTGGTCTCCTTCAGAGCATATCCCATATACAGTAAAACCTTGGTTCTTGAGAATGATTTGTTCTGGAAACATGATTACAATCTGAAGCACGCATAGTCAAAGCAAATTTCAAGACCCATTGGCTCAGTTGTGATCATGTGACGTTCGGCGTCACGTACTACTTGTATTGCAAGATATCGCTCATTTATCAAGTTAAAATTTATTAGAAATGTTTGCTCGTCTTGTGGAACACTCGCAAAACAAGTTACTCACAATCCAGGGTTTTATCTTTGCTGCTTTTTCTGACTCATGCAGGCAGCCTCACTCTGCCCCTCAGACTCAGGTACACTGAACGGCATCACCACTGGGAGCTAAGCAGCGGAGCCAGAGTTCTAGAATTCTCCCCTGTAGTTCAGGCTCACAGGGTCTTATCTGGCCGGGAGGGGGAGTGTCATAACCTCAGGAGGGGGTTGTCAAAATTCAAAGGAATGAAGCATAGAATGTACCTAGCTAGTAGTGGTCATGGTGGCAAAAATCTGCCACTCGATGTTAGAAGTTATTATTCTAGAGAGACTCAGAGCTGCAGGTGTCTGAAGAGATCATCTTGTCCAACTGGCTCATTTTTATGATTAAAGCTATAACATGTACTTGTGGTAAAAAACAAAGAGTAGAGAAGGAAATAAAGTGAAATGTAAAAGCCTTTCTCTCTTTCACCACCTCCATATAGTCTCATTTCCCCAGAGGCCACCACAGTTGAGTTTCTCATGTATCTTTCCAGAAATTTTATTTACATATGCATCGTAAATAACTTGTATCCTATATTTTGACACAAATGTAATCAGACTATTCATGCTGTTCTGATACTCGCCTTTTTATTTAACAATATGTAGTAGGTCTCTTTTTGTGGTCGCACAAAGAGATCTCATTATTCCCCCATTTTCAATCAAGGATATTTCATAGAAAGATTATACTGATCAACAAACTAGTTCTGCAAAGAGCCGATATTTTAGGTTTTGTGGGTCATAGGGTCTCTGTACTATCTCCTACTACTTGTTCTTTTAACAATGCTTTAAAAATATAAGGACCATTCTTAGCTTGTAAGCCATACCCAAACAGGCCACGTTTGGTCCCTCATGGTGGCTCATTTCCCTAGACTCCTACGTGGACAGTTAGGTCACTGCTCTAAACAATGTGGCCAGGATCATCTCCGCTGCATCTTCCAGTGTGTGTTGAGTTTATCTGGGGGATAAATTCATGGGAGTGCTTCTGCTGTGACCTATTTTTAAGTCATGGCAGATACTATCTCAGCCTCCTCATTTTATAGATTAAGAAATCCAGTGGGGGGCGCCTGGGTGGCTCAATCAGTTAAGCATCTGACTTCAATTCAGGCCACAATCTCACGGTTTGTGCGTTCGGGCCCCGCGTCACGCTCTGTGCTGACAGTTAGCTCAGAGCCTGGAGCCTGCTTCAGATTCTATGTCTCCCTCTCTCTCCGACCCTTCCCTGCTTGTGCGGTCTCTCTCTGTCTCTCAAAAATAAATAAACATTAAAAAAAAAAGTGAAAAGAAGAGTCCAGTGTCTCCCAGCGAGCCAGTGGAACAGGACTAGAAATTACTTTCCCAGCACTTGACCAGGGTTCTTTCCACTGTAGTAGACCCTGTCCCTGGCTGATGCCTTGCATGGAACTTGTTTTGGGACATGGAGTAGGAAAGACTCAAGTTTCAAATCACAGAGCGAGGCTGCAGGAACCAGAAACCTGAATGCTCCCAGATCTCTTTTCCTTCCTGCCTCTCATTCCTGCTTCTTGTTGTCACTCTTGCTCCTGCTCTAGACCATGCCAGCTCACGATGACCACCAGCATCTCCAGGATCGGTTTGTAGCCTCTGCATGAAGGAAAGGAAAGAAGCATGAATCACAAATGACACTTTGGCTGCAATTAACAGAAGATCCAGGCACAAAGTAATTTAAATACAAAAGGAAATTTATTATGTTACATAATTGGAAGTCCAAGAGGTAGGGCAGGCTCTACTCAACATGGTTAGTGGCTTGATAAGTCGTCATGGACCCTGGGTCTTTGTATTTCATGTTTTTATTCTCAGTGCCGGCCTCATCTTCACCCTGTTGTAGGATGATTGGACAGGTTCCCAGTGTCACATGTAGACCCCAAAACAGTCTGGAGCTTCTCCTCAGGACAGAGGAAACATGCCTGGGGACACCCCAAACACACTCCCCTCATTGGGCAGAATTGGCTCACATACCAGTTATTGACTCAATTACTGATAAGAGGGATGAGCTTATCATCATTGGCTTAAATTACCCAGGGTTCCATGGGTGTCGGGACATCTAGTATCCTATCTATCTTAGAGTGCTAATTCCTCAAATTAGCTATAGAGACATTGCAGAAAAGGATTTTGTTGCCTTGTCTTGGGCCATATAGTCTACCTCCCAGACCAATCCCTATGGTCAATTTGATGGGGAATTATTATTGAGAAGCTTGGATGAAGTAGTTACCCCTTGATCAGTTGCTCTGGTGTAAGTGTGGTACAGGTTTTGAGAATGGAGGGAGGGATAAGGAGAATCTGCTTCCCCCAAAGAAATGCATGGCCATTGTGTCCACCACACCCTTTAGATCAGGACGTCTCAGCTCTCAGGAAGTTGCCCAAGGAGAGGAGGAGCACTAGAATTCTAGCCAGGCTCCTTGGGTGAATATCCTGGCTCCTCTGCTAACCACAGGGCTCCACTCACTGTTTCTGTGCTTGAGTCTCTCCCCAGGGGACCACCATGCCTCGGCAGCCTAGTACCTCATGAGGATCAACGAGGACATGACAAAAACAGCAAGGGAGGGAGACGTACTGGACAAGGGATGGCAGAGGTGCTGATGCCGAGACGGAGTTTCAGGGTGAGGCTTCCCTGATTCTTCGGTGTCCCGGCTTCTTTCTCCCTGCAGAGCTGCTCCTGCCGCGTTTCTTTGTTTTCTCTCCTTCTGAGGTCCCTTTACTCTATTTGGGCACTGGAATGACTAGACTGCGGCTTTTCAACAGATTGCTCTCTTGTGGTTTCTCTTTAATGATGGCTTTGTTAACATCGAAAAGATGTATTCAGCCAAATTGCTTTTGGCCTTCTGGTTTTCTGCTAATGTGTGTATATGTATATGTATATGTATATGTATGTATATACAGCGTGTCCAGTGTATATACCTACATATACATATATGCACACACATATATATTTCAGGTTAAAATTTTCCTTCTCTTTTGTATGTTTGAAATGCATTTGGAACATAATTGGAGAGTTCAAATGCTTTCACTATGCATTCCCCCCATTCCTTCATTCAGCAAGTATTGGTTGATGATACGTGCCAGGTTTTAGGCACATGAAAAAGATCAAACAGACATGTTTCCTAACACGAGGAGCTCACATTCTTATAGTCCCAGTGAGCAAAGGCCACCGCTATGCCTCTTCCTCCTGACCAAGCACTCATCGCCTTGCCTGGGGACCCGGCATGCCTTTTGGAGCCAGTCTCTGGGGCAGAGTGGGTGAGAAACTATTAAGGATCAAGAAAACAGCTTAGAGATGTGCAATCCTGGTACTCCTCCCCACAAAGGTTTTACAGGAAAGGCAGCAGCCCTACTGACCACTTGCTACCTGTGAAACCCTGAGTAAGGCACTTTTCTCCCTCAGTGACACCTTACCCAGGTACCAATGGAAACGGCAGGTCTGGCTCATCACGTCACTGTGAAGGTGACCTCAGGTCATCCAAGGAGGCTGTGCATCGCGCAGGTCAGAGCATGGGCTCTGGGGTCTGACTGCCTCATTCATATCCTGGCTCTATTTCTCTCTAGCATTGTGACCCTCAGCAATTTAGTGTAATTTCCCTGTGCCTCAGTTTCCTGATCTGCCAAATGGGAATAGTGATCGCTTTTATTTACCTCACCAGATTGTTGTAAGGATTAAGTGAGTCTTGTAAAGTCTTTGGTCCAGACCTGGCATGTAGCAGGACCCAACAAACTTTATTATATCTACTTAAAAGTGTTCCTCCTCCAAATAAGACTCTTTTATAACCAGTAAGGCAGGATAAGGTAAGATGCCAAGAAGAGGGTCTGTTTATTTTGTGATTTCGAAGTGCGGTGCCCATAGAAGGTTATCGCTCATAACCGGGCCTTTTAAAGCCCTGCCTTGAGGACACAGACGTGCTGTCACTCTGTGCTCGTCATTCACTGGTCGGGTTATAACAAGCCTGCACTTCTCACACTGAGCGTGATCCGTGCAGGCAGAGACGTTTGGTCAGTGCTGGGCAGAACAAGACATGGGCAGTGGATCTCAAAGAACTTACTCGGACAGAGAACACATGCAGATGGGGCTCTAAAAACAGTACAAGGCACCTTGGAGCTGCCCAAGGAGGGGAGCAAAGGGCTTCTGAGAAGGGAAAGAATGGCTCGCCATTTCATGGTTAGCAAGCAATATTAACTGGTCGTGTGACTTCGGGCCATTTGCTAGACTTCTCTGCGCTCCTGCTTCCTCATGTGTTTGTTTGTTTGTTTATTTTAAATGTTTTTTTATTTATTATTGAGACAGAGAGAAACAGAGCATGAGAGGGGGAGGGTCAGAGAGAGAGGGAGACACGGAATCTTAAGCAGGATTAAGGCTCTGAACTGTCAGCACAGAGTCTGATGCGGGACTCAAACTCATGAACTGTGAGATCGTGACCCGAGCCGAAGTCGCCCACTTAACCCACTGAGCCATCCAGGCACCCATTTGTCATGTGTTTAAAAAGAGAGAGAGAGTATCATATTTTATTAGAGATCTCAAGTTGGAACCCACGGATGGGTTTTGTTTGGCCTATAGAAGTTTTAAAATTCTGATTTAATTATCAACACTTGACATTTCAGAGATTTCATAGAAAACTCTAGATAGCCTGTTCTTTTGGAAAATTGGAGCAAGTAGATGGAGCTGAGTATCAAACTTCTGCCTTGAGGTGAGGCACACGTTTTCCAGTGCTTCCCACTCCCAATAAACTTGGTTTCCATCCACCCACTTGGCTCATTTAGGTTTGCTGCCTGGATCTTGTCAGCCCTGGAGTTTGTGACACTTTGAACAGGTAATTTCCTTAGCATCTTTTTGTTCTGCATGAGCTTACTAAGTAGGACCAAAGTTACTATATCCTTTCAACTGAAGAGGAAATAGTGAGTCAGAGAGATTGCTATTTGAGCACACAAGGAGATGGAGACCATTGGTGGGACTCGAAAATAGGTCTCAACTCCTTGTTTGTTACTTTACACTCTCTCCTGGACTTCAGCAGTCCTAGTCACTCTTCTGATGGGGATGATGTTAATCACAAGAGCTCTTATTCAGTGAGCATTTCATATATCATAGTCACCTTCTATCACTTAATTATTTTGAGCTATTGGTATTAATATTCCTATTTTGTAGAAGAGAGGACAGAGGTTCAAGGGAGCCAAGTAATTTGTGGCTTTGCATATACTAAGTAGTAAAGCCAAGATTTGAGCTCAAGTCTGTCTCACATCAACCCCTCTGTCCTTAACCTTGAGACTCACACACGGGGCCAAAGACCTGTCTCATTAAGTAACACTGATATGTGAACTTTAGGGGGATTAATTTTTAGCCCCCACTGGATGCTTATTTCACATGCTGTAAGCATGAGACCTTCTGAATACACAGATCATAGAATGTGGTGATCTTGGCAAGACGCTCACCGAGGATGAATGAGAACCCTCCAGAGAAGTCGGAGGGTCTGGTTGTGATGAGAAAGGAGCTCCCAGCTGTCAGGTCAGATATGGCAATGTTAACATCCCTCCCGATGTCAGGGAGAGGGGACGGAATAGCCAGGCTGGGCATCTCATTCGCGGCATCCTGAGGCTGTGCTCCTGGCGTAGTTTGACTCAGCGATCTTTTGAGAGCTGGGACTGGCCTGGCTTGTCATAACTTCACACATTTATAGAATCTGAGGTTGGAAGACACTATGGAGGTCATCTGGACCCATTTTTATGCTGGCATCTTTGCTATAAAACCCCCAAAAGGCAGTTTCTACTCTATGCTGGAGGATTTCCTGTGATGGCAAGCTCAGTGCTCAGTCTTTTCCATATTTGTTAAAAGTTTCTTTGTATCAGGTTCAAGTCTGCGTATATGTTTGGTCCATTCTTCATTTTTTTCCCCCGCTGGAGCACTGTCTTCTTCCTGCGGTATACACCAACCTTGCGAGTGGTGTTGTGGTAAATATGTTACCTCCAGGGTTTCCCTACTTGTTTGTAAATATCCACATTTGCCTCAACTGTCCCACAAAGAGGAGCTCCCGGATTCCTCCCCAGGCATGCTTGTGATTACAAGCATTCGTCCCTCCTCTCTGTACCCATTTCTGCTGTTTTCTGTTCTGTTCCCTGCCTTGGGAGATGGACCCATCTGGGCCACATCACCTGGCCCCTTTGCTGCCTTACATATTGGGGTGACCCAATAAGGAGAGATGATGTGCTTGGAAAACAGGAGTCGAGAGAGAGTGAGTACTTTCCTACCTTCTTTCCCTGCTTCAGCCTGGCTCTCTGGTTGTGACTATACCCCTCCGTGTCTGCAGTTCTTGCTGATCGATGGTGCCTCCAGCACAGATCTGGTTCTCACTGGAATCTGTAAACACTACTCCTTACCCTTGCCCTTTCAGCCATATGGAGTTCATGGCTTTCCTCTCTTGCTAGTCTCCAAGCGACTCAGCGGCCCTCACTTGTCACTTAACCCTGCCGACGCTTCTATCTGTGGCTGCTTCATTAAAGTTTCCATTGCTGTGAGTTCTGTTTCCTGCAGTGACCCTGAATTCTCTTCCTGCCTACTGCTAACTTTACTCATGTGCGCTCTGTATTTGTTGTTGTTCTCATTGATTTCTCAAGTTTTCAGGCCTGGCACAGTTGCCAAGGTCACCGCATATGGTGTTGGCCACTGGCATACCTTGTTGGCTCGCCCTGGGTTTAACTACAATTGTCAGGTCGCTTGTACGGCAACAGGTGTCAAGTCAATTTTTAGAGCCAGCTTATCTGGCTTCAAATCCTGACTCTATATTAGATGATGTTTATGAGCAAGTTACCTTTCTATCTGTTCCTCAGTTTTCTCCTCTGAGTTGAGGAGGAGTTGATAATGGTTCTCATCTATAAAGAACTGTGAGGATTAAGGGGTTTAATACACATGAAGCACTTAGAGCAGTGCCTGATGCTTGGTAAGCTGTCTATAAATGTTACCTTCGTCATCAAGATAATCATCTCTTACACATGCGATTGAACATTTTAATCTAAATGCAGGACTTCTTATTTTTACCTGCTTTTTTTAAACCTTCCTTTACCAGTACATACTTCTGCATGCCATTGGTATTGCACTCTTGATACGGTCCCCTAAAACTTCGTTACCCAGATGGTGGGCTACAGACCAGCAGCATGGGTATCACCTGAGAGTCGGTTAGAAATCAGGAGTCTGGGGCCTCACTCCACTCCTACAGAATCAGAATCTGCTTGTTCACAAGGTACCAGGTGATCTTTGTGCACATTAAATTTGAGGAGCTCTGTTCTCCCACCTCTATTGATTCTGAATCATTGCTTTCAGCTGGGACAGACAAGGTGTTCCCACCTCTGACAGGGAAGGTACACTGTCTTCCACTTGCAAGATCGCTGGAGACGCTTGTGCTGTTACTCAGCCAAGCCAGCCGATGCTTCTGGAGCAGAACTCTCCTGTGAGTAAATCTGGGATTGTGTTTTCACTGCTGGGGTTTGGAGTCAGCTTGAACAGGTTTTGAATTCTACTTTACCACTTTGTTAAGTGTGTGTGTGTGTGTGTGTGTGTGTGTGTGTGTGTGTGTGTACACATATAAATGCATACATGACAAATGTATTTACCTTGAAGATTTGTTTTGAGGATTAAGTGAGATAACTCTGTGAGGCATTAGGTGCGTAATCTAGCACACACAAGGTTGACATCTTTTCTCTTTCCCATGAGTCACACAATTTATGTCTACAGGGTGAGCCGTGCCTTGAAGGAAAATCTCTACTTGACAGAACAGGAAAATTCGTTGTAGATTGGGAGGATTGGGTTCGTCTGAAAGCTGCAGCAAATGCCTCACAGTGACATCAGGGCCACTGCTCGTTTCTCTGGCCATGTGTTTCTGAATAAATTGTATTTGACTTGATATCTGCAAGTGGAAGCATAGTGTAGTTAAGAAGTGAAGAAAAGATGACTGGTGTGTAAATTTGAATTAAATTCCATGGGCGTGTATTGTATATGTCTCAGTATTTACATTGTGGCTAAAGTCCAAGGAAGGATAATGTTGAGGTTGCTGATTAACCTTGACATTAATTAAAATGCACCAATAATAGAGGAAGTAAGATGGCTTTCAGTGATCAATAGCTGAAAGATGTTAATAGTGGCCTCACCCCGATGCAGCTCAGAGGACACTGTATAACCGGCCTGCCTTCTCCAGAAACTGTGCACCGGGTCAGAGCCTGGCTCTGGAGTCCAACTATCTGAGGTCAAAAGCCACCTCCAGCCATTTGCTACGGTGGCTCTGGACAAGTTACCCCACGTTTCTCAAGGCCAGTTATCCCAGTTTCCTTCACTGGAGAATGTGGAAGAAAATAATCTTATCTAAGGGATGCATTCCTGAAGACCCTGTGTTCCAAAACTCACAGATTTCAGAATCAGTTTTCCCGTAAGACTAACAAAGGAAGAGAAAGGTATCTCTGTCTGTGACATTGTGATTTACAATAAGTAATGCATGTTTGGTCTTGTTTCTGGCACCTAGCTCCTAAAGCCCTTGGAATTTCTTAAGTGATGAGAGTTATATAGGTATCTTTTGTTGTTAATGAGGTGACTTGTGAATCCACCTAAGGATGGGGGCTGGTTGCCAGTGAAAACAACTGTGTGATTAGGGGGTGGAGCTTTCAGTCCCATCCCAAACCTCTGGAGAGAAGAGAGGGACTGGAGGATGAAGCTGTCACCAATGGCCAATGATTTAATCAACCGTGCCCATGTAATGGAGCCTCCATTGAAAACCCCATAGAGCTACAGGCTCGTGAATAGGCAGCAATGTTTGGAGAGTGGGGTGAGAGAGTGCAAACTCTAAACCTCTTCACCATTACTTTCCCCAAACATACCTTCTATCTAGCTGTTCCTGTTTGTATACTTTTATAATAAACCAGTGATCTAGAAAGTAAAATGTTTCTCTGAGTTCTGCGAGCCACTCTAGCCAATTAATCTAACTTAAGGAGGGATTCTTGGAAACCTCTGATTTACAGCCTGTGGGTCAGAACTACAGGTAACAGCCTGAACTTGGCATCCTGAATTGGAGGGGGTTGTTTGAACCTCAATTTGTAGCTTTTGGTCAAAGGTTCAGATAATGGCCTGGGCTTGCAACTGATCTGAAGAGGGTGGGAGCCTGGTAGGATTGAGTCCTTAACCTGGAATCTGATGCTTTCCTGGTAGACAGCATCTGAATTGAGTTGACTTCTCAGACGTCTTGCTGGTGTCCGAGAATTGCTTGGTGTTGTGTCAGAAGCTCCCCCAACACTCACAATGGGATGGGTGCTCATAAGCTGAGACAATCTTTGAGCTAAACTGGCACCCCTATCATTATAAGATTAAAAAAGAACATAAACACAGTTTATGAATCTGTTAGGCCTTAGACTTTAAAAGTACGTGGTGTCTGACCAACATGGGGAGGAGTGGAGGCTGGCGTAATACTACATTGTGTGCATAAAGTAAGATTTTATCTTTTAATCACAGTATTTCAAATAAGTATAAAACTGGGCTGTCCTATGCTGAACTCATGTTTGAGAGATAAATGAGATTGTACATATGAAACACTTTGGAGGGTGTTTTACCCATGATATTAGCAACCACTGTTGATTGCTAAGTGCCAGGCGCTAAATGCTTCAGGTGTATTATCTCTTTTTACTTTTTACAACAACCTAATGAGATGAGGGAATTAGTTATTTACTATGGTGCACCAAATTACCCCACAAGTTAGAGTCTTTAAATGGCAGACTTTTACTTCTCACAGTTCCTGGGGTCTGGGAAATCTGGAGGGCTTAGCTGAGTGGTCCTGGCTTCAGGTCTCATCAGGCAGTAGGCAAGCTGTTGACTGGACCCATGGTCATCTCAAGGTTCAGCTGGGGCTGGAGCACCTCCCTCCGAAGTTGCTCATGTGGTGTTGGCAGGTGTCGATCTTCACTCGCTGTTGACAGGAGGCTTTGGTTTCTTGCCCACGAGGCCTTTCTCTATGGCTGCTCACAAGATGGCAGTTGCCTTCTTCCAGGGTGAGAGAGCTGAGAGACCCGAGGCAAGAGGGTGTGTCCAAGGTGGAATCCACAGTCGTTTAGAGCCAAATCTCTGACAGCGCGTCCCATCCTTTCTGCTGTTAATGGTGACCCAGACCAGTGCGGGCACAACATGTTAGGGGACTCTACAAGAGTATAAAATAGTGGAGGCAGGTTTTCTCAGTCTGTGTGGGGTGCTATAATAAAAATGCCAGAGACGAGGTGGCTGAAACAACATTTATTTCTTAGGTCTGGAGGCTAGGAAGTCCAAGATTAAGGCATTGGCAGATTTAGTGTTTGGTGAGGAACTACTTCCTGTTCAGTCTTCTTGCTACATCCTCACATGGCCACAGGGCATGGGAACTCTCTGGAATCTCTTTCATAAGGGCACTAATCTTGTTCAGGAAGGTTCCACCCCTTATGGTCTAGTCACCATTCAAAGGTCCATCTCCTAATACCATCCTATTGGGGATTAAGCCTCAACATAAGAATTTTAGGAGGGCACAAACATTCAATTCGGAGCAGAAATAATAGAGAAATATCTTGGAGGACGGTTCAAAATGAGAAAATGAAGGCATACAGAACTTATGCAAGTAATCCACATTTGCATATTATAAACTTATAAAAAACAAAACAAAACAACCTAAGTTCCAAATTTAGGCATGTTATGGCAAGTACCACATTCTTTTTTTTATGTCTATTTATTTTTGAGAGAGAGACTGACAGAGTGTGAGCAGGGGAGGGGCAGAGAGAGAGCGAGACACAGAATCTGAGGCAGGCTCCAGTCTCTGAGGTGTCAGCACAGAGCCTGATGTGCGGGACTTGAACTTACGAACCATGAGATCATGAGCTGAGCTGAAGTTGGTTGCTTAACCGACTGAGCCACCCAGGCACCCAGACAGTTGACATATTCGTAACAGTACTATTCTGTCTACAGAGTAAGTAGCATATCAACATTAGCCACAATTGCTTTGTTTTTTGTTTTTTTTAATGAGTTTATTGTCAAATTAGTTTCCATACAACACCCAGTGCTCTTCCCCACAAGTGCCCTCCTCCATCACCACCACCTCTTTTCCCCCCTCCCCCTTCAACCCTCAGTTCATTTTCAGTATTCAATAGTCTCTCAAGTTTTGCATCCCTCTCTCTCCCCAACTCTCTTTCCCTTTTTCCCCTCCCCCTGGTCCTCCATTAGGTTTCTCCTATTCTCCTGTTAGACTTATGAGTGAAAACATATGGTATCTGTCCTTCTCTGCCTGACTTATTTCACTTTGCATGACACCCTCAAGTTCCATCCACTTGCCTACAAATGGCCATATTTCATTCTTTCTCATTGCCATGTAACACTCCATTGTGTATATATACCACAACTTCTTGATCCACTCATCAATAGCCACAATTGCTATTTGACTCCCAGCATCTAGTCTGCAAATACATGACTCTAGGCTTGGATTGCATTTGAGATTACTCCTTCTGCTTAAAGACAAGTCTGTAGCGAGCTTCTTTTTAGCCTCAGCCTGGTGGTCTGGGTATACCAGACAAGCAGGAAACAGGACTCTGACCTGCTTGAAGCCTCCAGCTTTACTTGGGCGGCAGGACCAGCAGGAAGTTTTGCTCTCTGAATGTCTACAGCACTTGTTGCCTTTACAGTGATAATAATAAAAACATAATTATCTATTATAATTATGAATTATGTGTATAATTATTATTAGTATTGACTCTTCATTGTCCTGTCTTGTCATTGACTGTTTCTACATGAATATTTGCCTCCAAGCTAGATTTAAATTCCTCTCTGGTTGGTTTCAGTTCTCTACTTGTTGGTTTTCACCTGGTGTCATGTAGAGTTAATTACAGGTGATGGATATCCTCAACTAATGTTTACTAGTGAAGATTATGTAAAATTATTGGGAACCCAAGGCAATGTGTGAGGAATTGGCAGAGCACACAGAAGAGACCATGATTGCTCTTTGATATCAAGAAAAGGGAGGATTTAGAGTTTCTTCTTGAAATACATTCCTTTTTTTGATGCCCCATCTCTGAGCTATCTCTGAAGCACACTTTTCTTTCATCTACGACATAACACACTCTTTTCTGAAAATATCCCCGTCCCTGACCCACTCGTACATCTCATTCCTGCAGTAGCCGTGGTGTTCTCCAGTGTCTGTTCCATCCACGTGGAGGTTTTTTGAAAAGGGTCCCTCTTATTGCTCCACATAAGAACCTTCAAGTTTTTAAATCTGAAATGCCATGAAAATCCTTTATTCCATTGCCTTCTTTTGAGGTAAATGGGCATCCATGTCAAGGAACAAAGGGTTTTTCACATTTCCCCACAGATTTAAAGAGTATGATTTCACTTTCACTCTCATTTCAAAGTCAAATTGCCCTCAATTTCTTCCTTCTCTGGTTTGTCTTTGCTTCAGCATTATGTTCCAGAATTTTGGCCATTGCTTAAAAAATCTCAGAAACCAACACAACTTTCATTTCTTTTCTCTCCAGTCATTTTTCCCCCCTTGGCTCAGCTAAATTGTATTTCAATGACCACTTTTTTTTTTTCTAATACTTCCCAAGGACCACTACTCCCTATTAAATCATACCCCAAAGGTGGGATTTTGTTTGTTTCTACATCTGTTGTCTTCCCGCATGAAGCAGAGACTCCTATAAAGCAAAATGATTAAGGACTCCAATGACAGTTCCTTGGTGTGGTTTCTCTTTTTCCTCATCTGTCCAATCTTAATTTCTGGTACTGGCATTTCAGATGGAGGAATTATTTCCTTGAATATTTCTGTCCCACTGTCTATGTGCAGAGAATATTACACAGTTAAGATGCGAGGGAGGTGATTGCGTCTCACAATTCCTTGTTGCCCAGCCTGAAGAGGATGATCATTAGCACAACTCAAAGGACCTAGATGTTAGTCTCTCCAAAATGCCTACTTTCAGAAAAAGCCCTTAGCTCTGTTCTGGCTGAGCAAGTTGTGACCTCTTCTAGTGTCGCTCGTCTCATCCGTAGAATGGGCAGATTCTTTATAGCGAACAGGTACTTATATGAGCCATGACCAAATTCAAGGCATGGTATTGAGGGCTGTGATCTGACCCCTAATGTCCTCTCCAGCCAAGACTCTCTGTTCCATTCAGATGATCAGTTCGCTGAGAAGCCAGTATCTTTCTTCCAGCTCCAGGACTTTGCACTCGTACTGTTTCTTATTCATTCTTCGTATTTTCTAAACTTGGATATCACTTGGGCTGGAAACCTTTCCGTACTCCTAAACCTGGATCAGTGGGTCTTCCTTTGCCTGTATTTGGGTATTCGCTTTGCATCAGTTTTACTTTTTGTTATCAATTCTCTTCTTGTCTGTGTCCCTTATTGCCCTGAGAGGTTCTTAAGAGTGGAGACCAAGTCTCGCTCACTTCCGTGTTCCCAGCCCTGACCGTAACAATAATTATAACTAATATTTAAAGATTACTTTCTGTGCTGTTTGTTAAGTATTTCATATCTTTGACCTCAAGGGGAAGTCAATCCTTTAAAGTAGGAGCTATTTTTACTTCATTTTACTCATGGGGAGACAGAGACTCAGAGAAGTTTCTTTGCTTATTGTGGGTGCCTCAGCTAGAAAGAGGTAGAATCGGGACCCAAACCCAGCTAGTCTGGCACTCTGTAATGTGCAATGTGAATGAATGAATGAATGTTTTAACCATCCCCAGGTATGGATGAAATAGCAATGAATTCTGGCTTAGGAAGTGTATGGTCTTGTTGGGGTATGAGACATGAACACATGTTAGTTCATTGTCCCCTGTAGTAAGACGTGAGCACATGTAATCTCAGGGCCTGCCTATCCTTAGAGCTCACAGCCTCGCCTATCCTGGGTGTCTGGTCGGGGATGATACCCTCCCTCACCACTGCTCCAGCTCTGCGACTGTATTCTCGTCTCTCCTAGGGGCTCAGAGAAGTGGAGCCATCACAGCACAGCCCATGAGGAAACATGGAAGGTCAGGCAAGGGCAGAAGAGGAACTCGTGTGGATTAGGCATCCACAGAGCAGGTCTCCACTCTGCTCCCTTTTCCATGGCTCTTTGGAGTAGTTGGTATTTTCCAGATTTTGGAGACAAGGAACTTAAAGCTTATCTATATCCATAGATATTTATATTTATATATTTTTAAATGTTTTATTTTTGAGAGAAGAGAGAGAGAGAGAACATGTGCAGGAGAGGGGCAGAGAGAGAGGGTGACAGAGGATCTGAAGTGGCTCCACGCTGACAGGAGAAAGT
Organism: Suricata suricatta; assembly: GCF_006229205.1. Taxonomy (NCBI): domain Eukaryota; kingdom Metazoa; phylum Chordata; class Mammalia; order Carnivora; family Herpestidae; genus Suricata; species Suricata suricatta. The sequence goes on along the minus strand of NC_043705.1, from coordinate 105,614,058 downwards.
CTGATGTGGGGCTTGAACCCATGAATCAAGAGATCACGAACTGAACTGAAGTTGGATGTTTAACCAACTGAGCCACCCAGGTGCCCCAGAAACTTAAAGTTTATAAAAGAAAACAAACTTGTCTAACATCTCACAGCCAGTGAAGGGAAAGGTCTACCCCTGAGTTTATATTCCTCTAATTGCAAAGTAGATTCCCATGGGGGGCGGGTAGTGGTGGTGGTGGTGGTGGTGGTGCTGATGTAATGGCAAGAAAAGATACTCCTCTCCACCCTCACTCTCATTATCCACATTCCCTGAAATTCTCACCATGAATTACTGGTTTGGACTTTGGGGTGTCTCTTTGTTTTCAAGTTACTATTCCTTGGGTATGAAACCAAAAATCTAGCAATTTTTCAGCACAATTGGATTTTAATGGGAAGTGACTTGGAGCAGATGTGTAGTTGTGAGAAGGACCCGCTTGGGTCTTCAGGGAAACTCCTGCAAACATGAGGACAGACATATTGTCCAATGGTCTTCCAAACCTGTTTCATTGGTTTGGGTAATTCTCTAAGACAAGAAATCACACCCGCCACTCTTTCAGCCCTTGCCCCCTCCTTGCTCTGTAACTTCCCATATTTTCTCTGGATATCTGATAGCCTGGATTTGACAAGGGAAACCTAACTGTCAGGAAATTAGATCCGTGGTCTTCACTTTCACAAAATGCAGTCCCAAAGCAATTAGGTTCATCAAGAGAAGTCTTGACCCCTAGACTTTTGGGCCCCTTTCCCAGCCATGTGGCAGAGGATGGATAGGCAGGTGGAAAGAGAAAAAGAACTGTTAATTCTACCTCCCTCCCTCATTTTAATTACTACTGAAAAGTTACAACCAGAAGAAGGGATTTCCAGCTACCCAGCAATTAATTGATTTTTTGCCTCTCCAGCAAGCACACATCCCCTAAGACTCAGAGGAATCTGATGGGCAGGGGGAATGCTTGGCCAGGACCAGGTGTGTCCATCATAATCCCCTTTGGTTTCCAACCTAATCTGAAAGTGGCAGCTCAGAGTGAGTGGTCTTGGAAGCTAGTGGAGTTGGAAGTAGGGAGAGAATGGAGGAAGAGAATGAGTAGCAGCAACACTAAAAACAAAGGTAGAAAAATCATCCTTAGAATGAACTTTAGAAATTCCATAATCTGTGGGCTCTTAATTTCCAGTCCCTCGAAATCAGGCAAAACTCACTGTGTGTAGGCATTTCCCATGGGTTTCCTTAGAGTCACAAAATGCTTCATGATCTCCCAAAATTCAAGGGCAGTGGTCTATTCTACTTACCATTCTTTAAAAAAAGATTTTTGTTTTTTTAATGCTTATTTAGTTTTGAGAGAGAGAGAGAGAGAGAGAGACAGACAGACAGACAGAATGCAAGCAGGGGAGAGAGAAAATGAGAGAGAGACACAGAATCTGAAGCAGGTTCCAGGCTCTGAGCTGTCAGGACAAAACCTGACGTGGGGCTTGAACTCATGAACTGTGAGATTGTGACCTGAGTTGAAGTCAGACGCTTAGCTGACTGAGCCACCCAGGTGCCCCTACTTACTGTTCTTTATAGATGAAGAAACTAAGGCTGAGAAAGGGTTCATAAGATGTCCAAGGTCAAACTATAAACTAGTGAGGGATTCAGAATTTGGACAAATATATCCAACCACTTGATCTTATACATTTCCTACACCCACTGCACTTCCTCATTGTCCTGGCTTTGGGTTTAGAACTTGGGTGGAATGTTTGGTGGAGGTTTAAGGACAGGGGTGGCCCCAGAAATACAGTACCTCGTACCATTAGTCTGTGATATCTGACCATGTCTCCTCTCTCCAACTCCACTCCTTTGAGGGTTTTACCCTACATTGGAATCCATTTCTATTATTTAACTTTCTAATACCTGGTATCATTATATTATATGATATACCTGGTCACTCTAACGTTGTGGGAGTCTGTAGCTGCAGAGAAGTGGCTATGGTTAGTGGGGTAGGTCACAGTAACCCTTTTCTTCGGGAGAAATCTTTCTTCTGTCTGTGGGTCAGCCTAATATCTTCATCAACTTTTGGTATCCTTGTTTATTTTTTTATTTACTTTTTTGTTGAAGTACAACTTATACATACTAAAATATATAAATTACCACTTGTGGGGAAGAGCACTCAGTGTTATATAGAAACCAAGTTGGCAATAAACTATTAAAAAAAAATATATATATAAATTATAAATGTGGAGCCGAATGGATTTTTATATATGTATATATCTATGTGACAACCTTTCAGATTAAGGTATAACACATTTACAGGAGCCCAGAAGTTTCCCTCATGCCCCCTTTCCAATTAACATAAACCTTTTTCCTACAGGCATACACCGTTCAGACCATTTGTTTTGTCATTTTTTTCATATCATATAAATAGTCATATATATATTCTTTTATATCTAGCCTCTTTTGTTCAACATAATATCTATGAAAGTCATTCATGTTATTAAGTGTGGCAGCTGTTTCTTCTTTTTTTCATTGCTGCATAGCATTCCATTATTTCTTTTTTTTTAATGTTTATTTATTTTTGTGAGAGAGAGACAGAGCGTGAGTAGGGAAGGAGTAGAGAAAGAGGGAGACGCAGTATCTGAAGCAGGCTCCAGGTTCCAACCTGTTAGCACAGAGTCCAATGCGGGGCTCAAACTCACAAACTGTGAGATCATGACCTGAGCCAAAGTAGACGCTTAACCAACTGAGCCACCCAGGTGCCCCAGCATGCCATTATTTCAAGCTGCCATGTTTTATTTTTCTATTTTCCTCCTGCAGATCATCTCGATTGTTTCCAGTTTCAGGCAACTGTGAAAAAAGTTGTCATGAACCTTCTTATATGTGTCTTTTGCTGGACACTAGCACTCATTTCCCCTAAGCAATGGAACTGTTAGATCATTTTATACACATACACTTAGATTTAGCAAAGACTGCCAAAATGTTTACTAAAGTGGTTGTATCAAACTCCCTGGAGTTTTAAGTCCAACAACCTTAGCACCTACCTCAGACCTTCCCCAGATCAACCTGCCCGTGTAGCTCTCTGAACTTACTCCTGCCCTGGTTTCTGCATTAACCCTTGCCCTAACTCCAAGTTTCTTCACCTTGACTTCAGTGAGTTGTAACACGTTAGATCTAGAAGACCGTGCAGCAATCATGCGGTCCAGCCTCAGTGTTTCAGAGGTAGACAAAACAAAGCCTCAAGGTGGCTGGGTGAGGAAGTTGTCCAGTGACACTGAAAAGGTCTCAGCTGACCTGGGATGACCAAGTATTCTTGTAAACTCTTTGATAGCAGCAGGGGACATTTCTTATTCATCTTTTTGATCTCCCAAGTTTAGGGCAGCATCTGCTACATGAAAGTACTCAAAGAATATTTGTCAAAAGAAAGAAAAATGAAATGGAAGGATTCTTAGAGATCATTGAGTTCAGTGTGTGCCCAGTTGTGGGACCGTGTAAGCCTGGTGTGCAAAGATTTTAGGTGGTATCCTGTTGAATAACAGTGAATCCTTAGTGAGAAGGCTGTTTTCTCTTTTACTTTTACTTTTACTCACTGCAATTAGTTCGGGTATAAGAATTTCAATTTGGTGCCGTATGTTACCTCATTAACTCTTGCCAATCTCCCTTCCCAAAATAGAAAGAACAAGAGACTCTAGCTAGATTTTCATGACTTTTAAAAAAGAGGTATAATTTTATATAACATTATATTAGTTTCAGGTGTATGACATATTCTGTATTTATATTTTACGTGAAATGATCACAGTAAGTCTACTTAACATCTGTCACCACGATGCTTTGCCTTTGTGGCATTTTTTTCTTTATTGTTTACAGTGGTTACCTTTGATTCAAACTTTTCTCTTCATGGCTGGGGTAGAAAGATTCATTTTTTCTAAATACATGTTTTGAAGCATAAACCAAAAACAAGTGGGTTCCCTGAAGGAAAAACTAAATAAATAATAGTAAATGGCATATGTGGACGTAGTGAAAAAATTATGAACGTGCTCAGGGATTGACCAAAGGCTGAGTAACCTTCATCGAATTCAAACTTGTTATTGGCTGGATAAGCATCAGAGCCCGGGTGGAAGAGCCTTGATGGTGCTTGGAACTCCCTGAGTAGGTCTGGTTGTGGTACTTGCTCCTGAGGGAGGGAAAGAGACAGCAGTAGCCCAGGCTCCTCATGTTACAATAAAGGAGACTTGAAGGATTACCTGGGGCATTTTAGAAGCACAGCCACTGAATAAACTTGCCCTTCCGCAGAGCCTCGGTAGGCAGCCTGTTGTCTCCAGAAGAGTGGACGTCTGGGAGGGAGTGTGCCTCCGTGGTTTAGCTCCTCCATAGCTTTCCTCATTGATGCCAAGATACTGCCAAGTGCCTCTTGTAACGTGGCTCACGCAGCTCAGGTGGCTCCCCACTGACTTCCAAGTTGTGTTCCACCTCCTCAGTGTGGCACTCAGAGTCCATACAGCCAGTTTTCCTTTCCATGTCATCTCCTGTCGTTCCCCATGGCATCCCACATCCTGGCCTTGCTTGCCGAGCTGTGGATCAACCCTCAGGATTCCCCCACCCCCCGTGCATTCCTGTGTAGTGTTTCCTATTTTCGGAATGTCCCTCCTTCATCACTGACTCTAATGGTTCTTCCAACTAGGTGTGGTTGTTCTGCCTCTAGTCTACACGGGGTCCATTCTTTGCCAAAGACCCAACCTAAGTATAATTCTTGAAGTCCTGTTCGTATTGATTATCTCATTTAATTGTCACCACAGACCCATGAGCTAGGTATTATTATTAGGGTTGCTATTTTATAGCTGAGGAAATTAAGGTGCAGAGAGGTTAAGTAACTTGTCCAAGGTCACAGAGCAGCAAAGCCAGGGTTTAGACACAGGTCTTTTGAAGTCCAGAGTGCACATTCTTGCCCTGTATTCTCTCCCGACCCCTCTTGCTGCCTGCAGAATTCTGCCGTAGAGTTGGTTAAAAGGATTCTAGGAAGCTCTCTGCTCGGCTTGTCCCAAGATGCGGCAGTAGTCAGGTAGACGTCTGAGGTGCAGATAGAGGTAGCGAGTGCTTTTTTGTCACTGTCACTGCTTTGGGAAGCTGCGTCTGGCAAAGATGTCTGCCTTGTACCAGTCCGGCTTGTCCATGGAGTCCCTGCTCTGACAGCTGTTGTGTCCTGATACAAAAGCCATGGGCAGGGTTTGGGGCAAGCCCCAGGGTACATCACTTCTGCTTTGATGCAAGGAGAGCTCCTGGCCCACAGGAGAGAAGGTTCCAGCCTCAAGGAGAGCTAGAGCTTGGCTCCTGTCCTTGGGCTGCAGCAACAGGAACCTTGTACAGGCTGCTCCTGCCCAGGGACGCCGTAAATCGCTGGGCCATGGACTTGACAGCCAGCAGCGATGTGATCAGAAAGCCAACAGGAGACACTGCCAAGCCATTGGTAACTGCTTCCTTCATGGTCCTCTCATCCATCATGCCACACATAGTAGTCACTGGGACAGTCACCTTCTTTCCAAATGAAGACTCAGGGGTCAGGCAGTCAAGTCCCAGGTGGGCAGAGTGCATTAACCCTTTCAAAGTAATAAACCTTTCTCCCAGCAGAGCATTTCACATGCATTATGTCCCTTAGTGGCCGTTCACTTAGTCACTGAACAGACTATGATCAGGCATCTTTTTCTGACACCTTCTAAAGGAGACTGCACAAATGTTCCCATTTGACAGGCGAGGGAACTGAGAGCAAAGCTATAGAAAGCACACCAGTGCAGTAGGCAAGAGCCTCATGTGTTAGTTCCGGGGCTGATGTTATCATTTGAGTGAAGTTAGGAAAATAATTTCCCTTCTCTGAATGAGAGTTCACCCACTGCTGTTTATGAATTCTCTGGTTTTAAAATTCACTGTTACAAAAAGTTATACTTGCATATGATTGGAATTTAAACTTTCTAAAAGGTATAAAGCCAAGCAAAACTCTTCCTCATCTCCCCTCTTAAGCTCTGGCCCTTTTCTCCAAAGATGACAACTCTTTCTGGAAGAAAATTTGTGTGTGTGTGTGTGTGTGTGTGTGTGTGTGTAAAACAAATGGGAATGTAGTATGCTGAGCCTTGCTGTTTTAACTAAACATTAGATCTTGGAAATCTTTCCATGTCAGCAAGATCGATCTAATTCATTGTTTTTAAAGGTTATTTATCATTACATTGCAGGGATATACAATTAATGATTTGACCAGGTTGCTATGTATAGATACTTGTTTAATTTTTTTCTCTTCTTGCTGCTTCATAAACAATGCTGCAATGAATTTCCTCATATATATCTCTTGGCATACTTTTGAGTAAATTCCTAGCAAAAAAATGGCTGAGTCAAGTGAATTTTAATTTTTGAGAGCTGTTGCTATATTCTATTCCAAAGTTTTCCTTGATTAACATCCCAACCTATGGTGTTTGAGACCTATTTTTTCACAACTTCCTTTTTCTTTCTTTAAACAAGGTTTTAATGTTTATTTTTGAGAGAGAGAGAGAGAGAGAGAGAGAGCGAGCGAGCACGCGCATATGAGCAGGGAGGGGCAGAGAGAGGAGGAGACACCGAATCTGAAGCAGGCTCTGAGCTGTCAGTACAGAGCCCGACGAGGGGCTCGAACTCACGAACTGTGCGATCATGACCTGAGCTGAAGTCAGATGCTTAACTGACTGAACCACCCAGGTGCCGCACAGCTTCCCTTTTTCTTGATCATGTTTTTGGGCCAACCTTACAAAATTTATTTTAAAATAGAAAGGTAGAACTCGGTTACCCCCTTTCAACTTGCTGTTGCCTTCTGAGCTGTTATATATGCTCTACTCACGTTTGGTTTGTCTTCTTTATCATGTAGGAGTCTCGAGAGAACATAACTGTTCCTATATGTAATAACAAAGATTTATTTATTTTCTAAAATTGGTCTAACAAGGTAAGAAAAAAAGGCAAGTCCACGTATGTAAATTTCTCAGTTAGCCAAAGGGGCTGGCCACAGCCCACACATGTGAGGACAAAAGAGAGGGCTGGAGTGTGGAGAGTTCTTGTCAAGGGCAAGTTCTTACGGCACTAATTATTCTGCAAGGGTTTGGCACGTGCAGAGCCTCGTCCTCTGACTGTAAGCTCCTAGAAGCAATGCTTAAGCCTCCTGTGCTGCTTGTCCTTATGGAACTCATTCAGAAATGATCAAAGCCCAGGGACTCTTTGGGCAGACATGGTGTATTAGCAAGATGCAATCAACAGAAACTCTGTACATTTGTCAACTCTTTGTGGATCTGAGTCTTGCTTCTGTCACTGCCGCTAACCCCACCCCACCCCAGGCAATCCTGGGCGTGTTTCTTCACTCCTATGGGTCTCAGATAATATTACTTCTAGGGGCGCCTGGGTGGCTCAGTCAGTTAAGCCTCCGACTTCGGCTCAGGTCAGATCTCACGTTCGTGGGTTCCAGCCCGTTCGTGGGTTCGAGCCCCCCGTCAGGCTCTGTGCTGACAGCTAGCTCAGAGCCTGGAGCCTGCTTCCAATTCTGTGTCTCCTTCTTTCTCTGCCTTTCCCCTTCTATGCTCTGTCTCTCTCTGTATCAAAAATAAATAAAACATTTAAAAAAATTTAAAAAAATATTACTTCTAAAACAGAGTTAGAGATTAGACTAGATCTGCTGCACTATTAAGGTGCTATATGTGACCCACTAATGCACTGTAACATGACTTTTCTGTTTACTTTTATTTTTAATACATTTTTAAATTTCTATATCAAAATTTAGAGTTGAATAATTCTATCAAGGTTATAACAAAAGACATACCACTGTGCCTAATGACTTTATGTATTTATAGCTTTTCAAAAAAATTAACTCAAAGTAATATGCATATGGGGCCCCTTTTGTGGGTTTTTTTTTCAGTTTAATATTATCTTTTTATATTCCACGATGGGAGACAAAAAGTTACCTTTCACTCAAAAGCACTAACCTCCATGCACACAAACCCATTTTGATCCCTCTGCTCCATAATGTAGTTATGGTGTAGTTAGTGGTTAGTTGCATGAATGGTCCATGTTTACATTACATAAATGTTATTCACTGCTGAACCCTATAGAACAATATGATGATTTTGCCTTTTCTAATTTTCTGGGTTTTTTTTTTTTCTTTGAGCAAATGACTGTCCTTCTCTTATTTGTTTACTTTCATAAAATGTAATTTTTTTTCCAGAATTTGTCCCCAGGTGCCACCTTTCTTGTTACAATATCTCATTACATTTACCATTACTAGGTTATCTTCTTAAATATTCTTGGAGACATCACTCTTATTTTTTTTAATGTTTATTTATTTTTGAGAGACAGAGAGACAGAGCATAAGCAGGGGAAGGGCAGAGAGAGAAGGAGACACAGAATATGAAGCGGACTCTAGGCTCTGAGCTGTCAGCCCAGAGCCCAATGTGGGGGCTTGAACTCACAAACTGTGAGATCATGACCTGAGCTGAAGTTGGCCACTTACCTGACTGAGCCACCCAGGCACCCCTGGAGACATCACTCTTAGAAATGTAGGGCTTGCTTTAGCCTGTGTAGTGTTCTCTGAGTCTGCAGAGTGCTCTGACTCTGGGGTCTTCATTCTGCGTTGTCCTTCCCCTCTTTGCGGCTTTGAACCTGTGCCGTCCTCTTTCTTGTTTTACTTTCTTATTTTGGTGAAGCACTTTAGTCAGTAATTTTCTTATAGAGGATGCACAGGATGGAAATTAAAGTAATTAGCATGTCTGAAAATACTTCTAATTCAACTCTATACTTATTTGACGTTTTGTTTTGGTATAGAATTCTGGCTTGGAAATTATTTTTCCTTATGATTTTGAAGGCATTGTTTCACTCTCTTTAAGCTTCTGAGATTGCTATTGATAGATCTGAAACCTATCTGCTTGCTGATTCCTAGTATATAATCTGTTTTCTTCTTTTTCTCTGTGGAATCTCTTAGATCTTTATTTTCAGCACTGAATTTTTTATTGATGTTTCTTGGCTTAGCTTTATTTTTACCTCTTATGGTGGGCTTTTTAGCAATCTTCCAATCCGGAAACTCAGGTTGTTTGGTCATGGGAAATTGCATTGAACTTATTCTTCGATGATGTTCTCCATTATTTCCTCTTTCCTCTGTTCTTGGGACCCCTATTATATATATATTGCATCTTCTAGAAGCATTCTCTATTTTTCTTATATCTTCTTTCCTATTTTTCTCTTTGTCTTTTTGTTCTTCTGTTTGGGATATGTCTTCAGCTTCATCTTTATTTCTTTTTAAAACATGTTTTTTATTGGTGAGGATGTGGAAAAATGGGAACCCTCATGCACTGTTAGTGGGAATGCAAATTGGTGCAGACACTCTGGAAAACAGTGTGGAGGTTTCTCAAAAGATTAAAAATAGAGCTACCCTATGACCCAGCAATAGCACTGCTAGAAATCTATCCAAAGGATACAGAAGTGCTGATGCATAGGGGCACATGTACCCCAATGTTTATAGCAGCAATGTCAACAATAGCCAAATTAAGGAAAGAGCATAAACATCCATCACCTGATGAAAGGATAAAGAAGACGTGGTTTATATATACAATGGAGTACTATTTGAGACGGAGAAAGAATGAAATCCTACCATTTGCAGCAACGTGGATGGAACTAGAAGGTCTTATGCTAAAGTGAAATAAGTCAGAGAAAATTTTTTATTTTTTAAATAAAGAGCATGTAAGCAAAGGAGAGGGGCAGCAGGAGAGAGAGAATCTTAACCCCCCTGACGCAGGGCTCAATCTAATGACCCTGGGATCATGACCTGAGCCGAAATGAAGAGCCAGATGTCCAAACAACTGAGCCACCCAGACACCCCATTCAGCTTTATCTTTCAGTCCTTTCTTTAGCTTTTCATTTCTCTTATCACATTTTGAATTTCTAGGAGTTCTTTCATGTTTTCTAATTATACCTTTAATAACATTGTAATTTTACTTTATGGATGCACTATCTTCCCTCTTCTCTCTCAGGGTATTAATGGCAGGTGGTGGTGGCTATTGTTTGAGGTTTTCATTTTCCTGAACAGCCTCTGTTTCACCAAGTTGCTTTCTTCCTTATTTGTTTGCTGTCTTGTTGTCTGTCGTTCCTTTTAAAGGCTTTATTTAGGTACCTAGTCATCTTTGGCTATCTGCTCATATGTAAGAATGAGAAAAAATAAATCAAAAGCCTTGTATGTGTGTATGCACTTGGATTTTAAGCTTACAGTTTGGGCTACTTTATGAGAAGTTCTGGTGTGGTTGTTTTTTTGAATTCTTTATCCTTGAGCTGGTTAGATTCCTCATGTAAGATTTTGCCAACATCTTGACTGGACAGTCTGTCCTTGTTTTGACAGTCTAAGTGGAGAGTAAAAGGGGGAGGTCTCAGCACTGAGGTAATAACTGTTCACTCAGTACCCTCCCCCTGAGTATGAGCCCCTCTTCCTCAATTCTTCTCAATGCCTCCATATTCGGAGATCTTGATTTTACTCATTCTTCACAATAAATTTCTAGTTTTCTGTCAGGATCAGTTAGGGGTCGCTTCCCAGGTAGGCAGATTAGGGAGAACATTTGGAAGCCTCACGGGTGTTTTAAACCTTTTATAATGGAAAGTTAAACCAAAATGGAGGGAAGAGTGTGACAAACTCGCATCTTCCCAACACCCACCTTCAATACTTCTCAGTATTTTTCGAATTTCAATACTTCAGACATACTTTCAGCCCATCCCCCTACCTTCTGTTCTGCCTTTCCTCCTCTTCCAGAGGTACCACCAATCCCTGAGCTTTCTGGAGTTTCCTGAGTAAAACATGGGTTGCTTTCTGGTTTTAGTTTCCCTGCATAAGCACCTTAGCGTGCTGCTATCTCAGTTTTTCTACTGTAGTTTTCACTTTTCTTTGCACTTTACTAAGTTTTTCTTGTTGCCATCTCTTCATCTGGCCTTGTTGCCACACTGAAATTTCAGTTTCCTTGCACAGATCACACCCCCTCTGACATCTGAGATGTTACACGTGTTCCACCTGGACCTTTATTTCCTGACCTCTTTGATGGGCAGATCTGTCACAGCCCATGACAGATTCACTTTCTCCTAGAAACTCTCCCTGACCCCTGATTAAGGGCTCCTGGCCCTCCTCTGCCCTCTCGTTCCTGATACTTGATCCCACAACAGCGCCTCTCTCACTGCATTGGGATTGCTAGTCTCCCTCTCTAGGCAGCGAGTGTGGGGACCTCTCCGGCACAAATTGTACGTGCAGCCAAGCGCTGTTAGACATGTGCCATGTGTTGGAAACAGTGAAGAGTGCATTGTCAGTTGTGGGTGCTATTACCATCCCCACTTTATAGATGAGAAAACTAAGGCACTGTCATTCAGTAAGCTGGCCAGGTTCACATCACCACTAAGTAGAGGAGGAGCCAGGAATAGAATCCTGGCTCTCTACTTCCAGAACCTGCTAGACAAAGGGCATTTCAGATCCAGCTGTGGAATAAACAAGCACACGAAGGTGTAATTTAACTGACCAGGCAGGCCCAGTGCAGCAAGGAGATTAGGAAGCCCCATCTGACAACCTCTCCAAGAGCACTTCTGTCTTGCCCTGCAGCACTGGATATTTCCAGTCTATGACAAAAGGATTGAAGGTCATTGCTATTCATAACTGCAAATACTCATCTGCTGCCTGCCCTCTGGACACCCAGAGAAGAGACCTTCGGAGTTGTGACACAGTGGTGTCACACGATCTGCTCCGATGCAGATTCTGCCCTCTCAAGAGCCCAGCAGAGTGCCTCGCATTTAGTAGATTCTCGGTATATATGTTGAGGCTTGCAATAAATCAGTCAATACATCAGATCAATGAAATAATCTGTACTTCAGTCCCTAAGTGCCAAGTTAAAAGGCATTTTAGTCTACCTTGTACCTGGGAATAAGCATTAACAAAATTATAAGGTCAGAGTTTCTCTATACCTTCCTGTTCCCTTTTCGTATGTACTTTTTCCTATCCAGGTACCAGCCTTAAATATCTAGAATACCAATGCTATCCATCCCATGCCCAGGCTTTTCCTCAGGATACTTTACCTGGAATATCTTCTCTGCATATCAATCAACTAGTCTTTATTTATTTAAAAAAAATGCCTGTAGAGTTTCTGCTAAATAACAGGAGTTTAGTGGTGAGAAACAATAGCTGTGATTCAGGGGGATAGTTAAGTCCTTGAATTCCTGGTGTGTGCTCTCTCCTGGGCTTGGTTTTGTCGGAGTTACAGAGAAGCAAAACAATGTTTCTGCCTTTCAGGAGCTTACAGTTTGAATGAGAAAGCAGAAAAAGCACACACAAAAAATTAGAGCACAATTAGGAGTTAAACTGTAGGAGATTTTGCATAATGCAGTAGGCTCTCCCAAAAGGGAGATAGCAGTGTGAGGTACGGTTTAGTATGTATCACAGGAATGTTTGGGGAAGAAGATTAAGGATGGGGAAATCAAGGAAAAAAAGAGTTTCTTTATAACTGCCTAACTTTTCCACTAGAATGTCAAGACCTTGTTTGGTTATACTGTATCACTGATGCCTAGGACAGTACTCAAAAAGTAGTTGTAGAATGAATGAATGAATGAGTGAGTGAGTGAAGCTTAGGGAAGAAGAGGAGATGAAGGTAGATGGATGAGACTGATCTGGAACACGGGCTGTACTTTACTCTCCTGAGGATATTGTCTGATGTCCCAGATGTTAGTAAATTATCTCATAAAGTAACCTTTAAAAATCCCTTCCTATCTTGAGAATCTCTCCTTCTGTGAGTCTGATCCCTATAGAATTGCTAATTGTTGATAATGGCTTAATGTTGGATTCCTCCTAGAGCTATTTACATTTTAACTGTGGACTCCAAAGATGCCTGCAGTACTAACTGGAAACATTTTAGGCGGTTAGACAGAACGAGGGGCAGGAGAGATATTTATAGGCTGTAGGGGTTGGGTCCCGGAATATCAGCTCACATGGCATTCTCTACCTCCCCCCAACAGTGACTCAGGAAGAATGGTTTTGGCAGCCACTTTCTCACCTCAGGGTAGGTGGGAACTTTAGTTTTTTCCAGTTTCCTCCTCCTTTCTCCTTGTTTCTCTCCCCTTCCTCCTGCCTTCCTCCTTTTCTTCTCCTTTTATTCCTTTGTCTCTGAGTCAATCAGTAGGCATGTTATTTACTCAGTCCTGTGGCCCTCACTGTTTCCATGATTTTCCTGCTAATCTGATTTCCATCAGGGATGGGCTTCTCCCTGAGCTCCTCATTAGCAAGTGAGTCCGCAGGCTTATAAGAGAAGTAAATGGGCAGGTGGTCCTTTGTAAGTGTGTATGTGTGTGTGTGTGTTTGTGTTGTAAGGATGCAGGTCTGATTCAGGTTTCCCCTCTGACCTTGAAGGCCAGCTAACATCATTAACATTTCTGGGGGCGGGCCTAAAGATGGAGGTTAAGACTAGTCACGCCCTACCTGAGGGTTCTGGGTCCACTCTGTAATTGGTTAAAGTTACTGTCAATGATGTGATGCTATATTGATTGGACCCCTGTACCTGTGTCACAATTTCCTGTAACTCCCCCCTTCCCAAACTCATAAAAGGCCCTGCCCCGCCATGTTCGGGGCTCACTCCACGTGGATCCAGTGTGTTGTTGAAGTCTGTGAGCCCGAGTTTAGGCTGGCCGGGCCTAAATTCGTAATAAAGCCCTTTGCTTTTGCATGCGTGCTTCAGCCTCCCTGGTGGTCTCTGGTTTTTGGGGGTGATATTAAAATCTGGGTACAGCAGTGTAAGAGTGAGCACAAGCACACAGGTGACATGGGGTGAGGAGAGAGAAAGGTGTGGGGTATAAATGGATAGATAATATGTCCGTGGATCGATTGTTGGATTGATAATAGGTCAGGGTCTTGGGCCCTGTTGTATCCTTACTCATAAATGTTTAGAACAACTTTCAGGCCTCACTGGTGTTGTTGGTGGACCATCCCTATCCCATCTCCCCAAGTCTCCTCTTACTATAGTTCATGCATGTCCACCATGGTTCCAAATAGGATCTTCACTTTTTCTGCCATGTGCTTTAATTCATGCTGTTCTTTTCACTTGATGTGCCCTCTGCCCTGATTTCTACATTATCAAATCCCACCTGTTATGAGATGCTAGCTCCTGAAGCCTTTTTTCATCCTTTATTTGAGCAGAAATCAGAAACTGCTGAATAGCCATCTATATAAGAATCTGAAGAGAGAAGTTCTGGGCACAGGAATAGCAATAGGCCAAGATTCTGAATATGGAAACTGCTAGGTGGATTTGTAGACCAGCACAGAGACGAGTCAGTGTTTGCTTCCTCTTTATATTGTCATCAGCAGTGAGAAGATCTGGTTGAATGAATCAGTGTTATTTCAATTTCAATATTTTCAGGGTTAACTTTTGAATGAGAAAAAAGACATTGATTTGGTGCCTTTGGGTCTCCAAGTATTTCACATACTTTTTCTCCCTTATCTTTAAAATAATCCAATGAGGTAGGTATTATTCCCATTTTAGAGATGGGGTAACTGAGGCTCAATGGGGTTTAGTGACTTGCTCGAGATTACAGAGCCAGTAAGTGTTGAGCAGGGATTCTTTTGGTGGCAAAATCAACAAACTTACCCCTTGTTATGTCACTTCTTGTGTTGCTTACGTGTGGACAAGACTCTCTTGTCCTTCAGCTTGCAGCAGCGATGACCTCAGTTTGCTGATGGCATTCTTGAAACCTATTGCTTCTGGGAGACAACATCTAGAAGTATAGGAAGTGTCAGTTTGTGGGTACACTGCTCAGCTTTCGAGCCCCCTTCCCTCACCAGCCCTCCTCTCAGCCTCTGTGCTACGCCTATCTCTAAGACTTTGCACCTGGGGGTGGGGAGGAAGGAAGGGCGCTGACCAGGGGGCTAAGAGGCTTGGGTTCCATCCTTGCTCAGCTGCTTGTTTTTTGAGTATTCTGAGCCTCTTAAACTCGGTGCCTAGGTTTTCTATCTGCAAGGTGGATACCTTATCTAGTAATATAATACAAATATGATACCTTATCTAGTAATATAATACAAATATGATGACAATCACAATAATAGTAACAACTACCACTTTTTGAGTGGTTACCATGCACATATTAATGTACTAAACCTTATGGCAGATTTGTAAGGTACGGACGATCAGTATCTATCTCCATTTAACAGATAGAGTGACACTAGTGTTAAGTGACGGATTCAAGGTTACCCAGGTGCTGACTCTTAGAATAAAGATTAAGATCCTTACCACCACCTCCAGCATGAATTCCCTTTAGCCCATTGCTCCTCCACCCTTTCCCCCATACCTCACTTTTTGTGCTCCAACCACATTAACCTTCTTCTCTTTATTCTCCAACGTGCCGTGCTTTCTTCTACTACCGGGTTTTTCTTTGAATGGGTTATTTTTTCTGTGGATGTCATCTCTCCCTTCCTCTTCTGCCTGCCTAATACTTCCTACTCAGTCTCCAGATATTAGTTCATCTCTCATCTCCTAAGAAAGGGTATGGAGGTTTAAAAATAGACCCATGCATTTTTGGACATCTTTTCCAGTGAGAAAAGAGAAGTCTGTGTCCCTGCTCATGGATCTGGGCAGTTTTATGACTCCTTTGACCAGGAACAAGATGCAAGTTAACTTCTGAGACTGCATCGTCAGATACCATGCAGTTTCTGCCTTGTTCGTTGGGACAGTTGTACTTGGAGTCCTGAGCCACCTCACAGGAACTCCTACTTTCCTGAGACTCTGTGCTGGCAAAGCCACGTATTGGTTCTCTGGTCAGCAGCCAGCTGAGCCCCCAAATGACAGCCAGCATCAACTACCAGTCTTGTGAGTAACCTGTCTTAAATACCAAACTCAGTCAAATCTTCAGATGACTGCGCCTTAGCTGATATCTGATTGAAAGTCCATTAGATACTCCACAAGAGAATTCCCAGCTAAGCCTTTCCAGGACATCTAATGCCCAAATCATGACCAAAATAAGATGATTGTTGCGCTTGGGTGGCTCAGTCGGTTAAGTGTATGACTTCGGCTCAGGTCATGATCTCGCGGTTTGTGGGTTCGAGCCTCGTGTCAGGCTCTGTGCTGACAGCTTGGAGCCTGGAGCCTGCTTTGGATTCTGTGTCTCCCTCTCTCTCTCTGCTCCCCACCTGCTCACACTCTTTCTCTGTCTCTCAAAATGAATAAATGTTAAAAAAAAAATAAAAAACAAACAAACAAAAAGCCTCAAAATAAGATGATTGTCTTAAGCTTTTACCTTTTGGGGCCATTTATCATGTGGAAATAAAGAACTTTAACAAAGTTTTCCACGGATGCTTCCTCCCCCTTTTGTAACCAACCTAGGTCAGTTTCCTCATTCTATGTTCTTATGTAACTAAATTCCTTTTCTTCAGAACACTTGTCTCTGTTTGCAATTACACACTTGTTTGGGTATCTGTCTTCCCCCACTAGACTGGCTTCATGAAAAAGAGCTGCAGTTGTTTTTGCTTGATTTTTGTGTCAGGCGTGAATTTGCCTACAAGTAGTGATGCGGTGGCTGGATCCTGGCCACGGCTTGAGCCCGCTTGGACTTGTTTCCCTCAGATGTGGAGGTAGGTGGCTGCTAGTATTAGTTTAGTGGCTCATACTCTCAAGGACCAGGCATATTTCTCCTTCTTTTTGGCCATATTCAACTGGTTGTATTTTCATCCTCATGCTTATTTCCTCACTGTTGCAAGATTGACGCCTTAGCTCTATATGTTATATCTTTAATCAACACCCCAGTAAGCAGGAAGTCATAGGATAAAGGCTTTTGCCTCATGCAGATCTATTATTTTCCCCAGAAAGAAAGTTTCCAGCAGACTTCTCTTGATGTGATGTCACATTGATCAGAACTGAGTCACGTGTTGTGCAGAAAATAGTTAACCTAGCAGGTTACAGGCTGCTACCTTTAGACGAGTCTGCTAGCAAGGATGGCCCAGGTCTGGTGTCTGGGAACTTAGTATTTGACCCATTTCCTAATCAATAAGGGTGGCTTATGGCTCTGGCACTGTTTGTACAAACAGTGCAATTATTGTTTAACACTTGCTCTTCTTCTGAGAGTGTGGAATTTTGGTACGAGCTGGGCAAAGAGTGCTGACATGAACAGCCCCCGGTACAAACCTTGGGCTCTGAGTTCAAATGGGCTTCTCGGGTGGAACGTCTGAATTTTCAGATGTCACTGAAGATTTTTCTTTCTAATTGCTAGTAAAGGGAACCCAGTCATGTGTCATCTCACCAGCGAGATGGAGCATAGCCTGGGCATTGATTTCTCCAGGTTCCTCTTTGTATTTTTTTCCATTGCTGACCCTATGGTGTATCTTTTTGCAGTAAAAAGGTTTAGCTATAAGAGCTTCTAGCAAATCATCAAATGCTTGTATGGTCTTTGAGACCCCCGGAGCACATGCTAGCTGTGAGACACCTAACAATCAGAGAGGAAAGAAACATTACAATGACTAGTGTAGATCAGTACAGTTTACTGTTCTGGCCTGGGAAGGGATCTCTTCTCTCCTCTCTATGCACCTGAACACATATTTGAAATTCTGGGATCGATTGGAAGGGAGAATATATACGTCGGAGAGTGATGGTAACGCCTAGAATAGAAAGTACACGCATTTTGAGAGAGAGAGGGAGGAAGAATGAACTGAACAGAACCAGATTTTGGCTTCAAATATTACTTATTCTGAAATTCACCTCATAGCTCTTATGTCATATTGCCACCCCCTCTTTGCTGTCATGTTGGAGGCAGTCACGTAAGAGGGCATTTAAAGGGCTGCATGCTATATAGCTGGGAAGGCTCTCTGTCAGTCTACATGCACAAGGCACAAGGCAAACTTGTCTCGTCTGCTTGGAAAACAGGTAAAGTGGCACCGGCATCCACTCCATCTGGTGTTGTGTCTGGAGTGGATTGATTTGTATCAGGAGTTTTAGTCTGTTTTAGTAAAGGATTCTGCATCAAGCCATAATAATTTCATTTTGACTGGCTTTGCTTTTAGTGTTTTAAATAGTTGGTTCTTTATGAGAAAAAAAAATACTGAGAACTTGCAGGTAGTGTTTTCTTGGCTGATTGAGGTCCTGGGGAAATTGTCCGGCAGGAGAGCTCAGGAGAAGGCAGAGTGCAGTAGGTGGTCTCACGTTGAGAGGAGAGGGAGGTGTGGGAAGACTGTGTGTGACAAGCTACTGCAGTGTACTGAGCACAGTGCATAGCCCTTAGAAGACGTCCACATAGCTCTCCCACTGAAGTTTTGGTTATCTCTGCCAATGGTTTTTTTTGTGTATAAAATAAAAGGATGTCATTTTCATTCATAGAATATCAATTCCAAGAATGACCATAGATGAAACCAGTCCAAGACCCTAATTTTACAGATAAACTAAGATCTAGGGAAGGGAAGGGACTTGTCTATTGTCATCGAGGAAATTAGTGTCAGAGCCACAGTAAAGAAGCAGTTCTGTAGACCCTTAGTAGCCGTGTTTTCCTCGCCTATCGGGGATTACCAATGGTAGGGTGGTACTAACAATATTCCTTTAAGTTCATATAGATCCTTAGGACTTTTCAAATCCTTATGACTTCCAGAGGTATACCTGTATTTCAATAATAAGGAAACAGGTGTAAGGTGATTTTATACTACTACGGACAGGAAAGTTTTAGCAATGATAACAGCAACTATATGACTGCTGACCTTAGAAGACTTGGCTTCAATGAACACAAAACCCACTGTAAGTTGTTTTATTAATAGTGACTTATTTTCTCATCCTGTAAGAGCAAGCAGTCAGAGAATAGTGCAGATCCAGGGTTGTGAAAATTGGTGGCTTAATAACATCATCACTCACTCCAGATTTCTTCTTTTTGCTCTGCCAGTAGTGGACATTGATAGACATTCATATACCTGGGGTGACTTACATTAGTATAAGAACTTTAATGATCAAGAGGTTTGCAGGCACCGTTTTTGTATAGCAGTTTTTCTTGTTTTTTTTTTTTTTTTTTTTTTTTAGCAAGGAAAACTTCCAAGAAGTTACCCAGAAACATTCTTCTTAGTTCTTAATGGCCATGATTGGGTCACATGCCATTTACACATGCAATCATTGACAAGCAGAAAAGACCATGCTATGGAGAGCCCTCAAGATGCCCTCTGTGGGACAGTAGGGACAGGATCCGCTGCTATTGAGAGACATGTTCAGAGATGTGACGTGACATGACCAAGTTCACACAGCCAGAAAGTGGCAGAGGAAGGAATAAATCCCAGATGTGCCTGGCTCTAAAATCAGTGTTCTTAACCACTGCACTAAGACACTTCCCGTTCTGGTTTTCCATATCTGCTCTCCCCTCCATAGTACCACTTGCCAAATTCCAGCCTGCATGCCTAAGTCACTTTGGCTGGTGAGTACAGGATCCTCTCCTGCCAGGTCAATGTCAGCAATCAATCCTCATCTTCTGGGTGTGAAAACCAGCCAATTAGAGCTGTAAGTAGGTGTTTAACAATATGGAGGCAGCCAGAGCATCAGCAGATTTTCCCCCTGGCGGCTGGGCATTAGCAAATATGCTGAGAGAGGCACCCCTATTCCGTGGCTGCTGGGAGGAGGGAGGCTCGCCAGAGCAGATGATTTAAGAGAAGTGGAATGACAGGACAACAGAGCTGAAAGGTCCCTTAGACTCATCTAGTCCAGCTCCGTCACTGTACTGATGGGAAAACCGAGGTTCAGAGAAGGGAAGCAATTGCACAGGATCACACAGAAAACCATTGATAGATCCTTGGATGAGAGCCTGCCTGGATTTATCCAGTGGTATTTGCAAGGTTTTTTTTTTGAAGTCTAACTCCGTAGATCACCACCTATGAGTCTCACTCATGAAATCAGTTCTTTATTTAAATGATACCCGAAAAACAAGGCATCTTGGACTCTACTGTCTAGTCCTAGTTACTGTCTTCTGGCCATCACCTGAGAGAAGTGGTCATTGACATGCATTGGCCTGGGTTAACTGCTCCAGGTAACGTTCTCCAGGTTGCTGGTCACAGACAGGCAGCCACCTCCAACCTCTTCATTTCCAGCCATGTTAGCCCTTCTGGCTTGATCATTCAGAACAAGTCCTGGTACTGAAAAGATCTATAGGTATGTGAACCTTGGAGCCTCAAGTTTTAAAAGCAAATGTTTCCAGCTTGAGGAGAGAGTTAATCAACTCAGAGTGCAGGGATTTCCTGTGACAAGACAGGATGGCTAGAGATCTCATTTCTAATGATTTATATATATGTAGGTTTGGGGAAGCCCTAAGAATTTCAGCAGTATTTGTTGAATGGCCACAATAATAATAGTAGCAGCTGCTATTTAAAGCCCTACTAAGAAACTAAGACTCAGAACAGAATAGAAAGGACCCGAGTTCTTTCTAACCTTTCGCTCTGCCTCTGCTGTGTCCACTGTGTTGGCTTTTCTTCTTTATGCTGGGCACAGTATGGTTAGGGCCTGAAGTGCTTGCAGTGTTAAAAGAAGAAGCAAGTAAGTGAATGAGGACAATACTAGCCATGTGTGTTTCTTTAATCGTAAAAAGGAAAAAATTCTTCTCAAAGCCCCTGGCTGACTTCCATTTACATCTCACTGGCCAGAGTTGTGTCACATGAGTACCCTTAGCTGCTGGGAAATTGAGTATTTGTCTTTCTGTGGCCTTATAGAGGAGACAGGCTTTGGAGTAAATGTAAGCTACAAATGTCTCTACTATTGTCAGGCAGACATTAGCGGTGAAGCCAGAACTGGAATACAGATTCGCCTTTAAACTCCATGCTCTTATTGACCATGCCTTAGCTAATCTGACTTTTACTCCTGATCTCAGTGATCAACTTGGGACTATCTTTTTCTATTCTGAGTCCTCATTCTGTTCTGAGTCCTAGTTTCTTTATCTGAAAATTGAAGGGATGGGCTAAATGAAGTCTGTGTGTCCTGCTGTCTGTAGGTTGTGTGTTTTCATGTCTCAGGCTGGCAGATGGCCACTTTAAAAAGTCTTACTCAAAACCAAATCCAAATCAAAGTCGGCATGTCAGTGGAGTAATGTATTTCCCAGGATTCAAATTCATAGAATAGAATTGATTTTTTGGTGTTTGTTTTCAGAGATGGTGGTGTTCCTTTGAGATCTCTGATTCGGTTTTAGATGGTGAATAAAGATGGATTTTTGTCTCTTGTGATCTGTAAAGCCCAAGTATTGTTGAGGTTCCTGTTCAAACAGTTTACTCCATCCTTTCATTTTTTATCTTCCTTAACAGTCCAATCTGTGGAGTCCGTATAGTTCAGGATTTGATTTGATTTACTACTGCATCTTGCTAGCAATAATTTCTCTCATAGAATTCAGAAGGAGGTGGGGACACAAATGCTGGTCTCATTTTTTTTTAACTGATCTGCTCTGGGGCCCTGAGGACATCCCTCTCCTTAGCTAGGTCTCTGCTTCCTCATCTATAAAATGACCAGACTCGACAATATGGTTCATATCTTAGGATCCTCCCAGCTTTGATATTTATGTATCTGTGAGTATATGAGGACAAAGCAGATTCTGATTCACAGACCATATTAGTTTTGTTTCTTCTAATTATAAAGTGCTTATAAAGATCAAACAGGAAATAGAAAATATTAAATAAATGTGTGAAGTAATAATTACTATTTTTATAACCATTCTTAAAATTTTAGGCCAGACTTTTTCATTTCCCTGACAATAGCCTGTTAGGGTATATTGGTAATTTTAGCAAAAAATAATACCCAGAGATGTGAAAAGAGGATGGAGACCACTCTGGATTCACATTGTAACTTTGTCCCATAATAATGTTGTGACTTGAGTCATATTATATATTTCCATGGTTCCCAAGTTCCTTTTCTGCAAAATCAGGATTCAATATATTTATAATTTTTTTAACATTTTATTTATTTTTGTGAGACACAGAGAGACAGAGTATGAGCAAGCGAGGGGCAGAGAGAGAGGGAGACACAGAATCCGAAACAGGCTCCAGGCTCTGAGCTATTAACACAGAGCCCGATGCGGGGCTCAAACCCATGAACTGTGAGATCATGACCTGAGTCAAAGTTGGATGCTTTGACTGAGCCACCTAGGTGCCCTAGGATTAAATATATTTAATTTACAGGTTATGGTGAGGATAAAATAAACAGGCTTATGAGAAACACTCAGCATAATAGCTGGCCCATGGTGAGGGTTCAAACAGAACTTATTTTTCATCCTTCCTTCTTATTGATGCATTTAAAAACAAACACAATTTTGACAATGGTCTATTTCCTGGGTATAAATTTTTCTCTCTGTTGGTAGAGCCCCTTTTTACTGGACTGGACTAGAGATACAGCCTATATATCTTTAATATATTGGCCATCTGAATATTTGTTGTTCCATAAAGAGTAGAATGAGTGAATCCTTAGCAGTCAAGGCCCCCAGTTCTATTCCCTTTAGCTTGTGAGACTTGGGACATTGGGAACTCCATTTAATTTTTCTAGCCTTCAGTTTGCACATGTGCAAAATATTAATACCCATTTCAGAGGGCTTTTATTAGTCCTCTAATAATTTGAAAATGCTTGGGAATCTCTAGAGCATTATGAAAATATAAGATATCACTTCTGTTATTAATTCACTGGCATATCTTCAAAGTAGTTCCCTCTTTACCTGTTCAAATTCTTTCTGAACTTCAAGGTCAAAGTTGTACCACCTGTTGTAGGAAAACTTCCTTCTGCCCCACCTCTCCAGAGTCTCCACTGTCACTAACTTTCCATAGTCCTCACTGCTTGGGCCACTCTGTTGGCACATAGAACAACTGTCATATAATATTATTTGTTTTGCCCTGTTTGTAAATTATTTGCCCCCTGGTTTGATATTGGTAATGCCTTTTGCACATCATTCTGACCCATAACCCTTATCTGTGCATCTGTCTTGGGGGACAGTTAAAAAGTATGTGTTGGTTGATTGTTCTCTGTGTTATTATTCAGGATTGCCCATTTTCATTCTAGAACAGCTTTTATTTTAAATTAAATTAATTATTTCTTTGGGAGCATGGGCAGTACTTGCACATAGTGCAAAATTGAAAAGGTGAAAGGAAATGTGGGTCTCCCCTCTCATCTCTGCTCCCCAGTTCCTTCCCCAGAGACAACTACTATTGTTAGTTCCTTGATTGTCCTATCCAAAGCTGGTCTATATATCCCCCTTTTCCTTATAATGGCAGGTCTCTCTTTTGAACCTTGTGTTTTTATTTATAATGTCATGGATAATTGAAATCAGATAAATATCTAATATCTTCCTTATCAGTATAAAAGAGCAGCCTCTTTCTTCCTCTTTAAGATATTTTATGGTTTATTTAAACCATCACTTTTTAATTGAAAGTGTTAGAGAGATCATTGTAGATTTGCATACAGTTGTAAGAAATAGCTTAGAGAAATTCTATGTACTTTATCCACTTTCTATTAATTGTAGCGTTTTGCAAAACTTTTAGGCTGATATCACATTTAGGATATCGACATTGTTTCAATCTACTGATCTTATTCAGATTTCCCATTTTACTTGTTTCTTGTGTGTGTGTGTGTGTGTGTGAGAGAGAGTATACGTATTCAGTTCTAGTCAATTTCATTATGTATAGTTTCATGTACCCCTATTGCGATCAAGACACTGAACATTTCTACCACCACAGGGTCCATTGTAGTCACACCTCCCTCCCTCCCAGTTCTCTGTCCCTAGCTCTTGTCATTCACTCATCTTTTCTTCATTTCTAAATATTTGTCTTTAAAAAAAACTGTTATGTAAATGGAATCAGACAGCATGTTACCTTTTGGGACTGGCCTTTTCATCCTGAACATGGTTATTGGCTGTGTGTATGCACCAGTTTTTTTTCCCCCACTGTTTATCTGTTGAAGGACATCTGGGCTGTTTCCAGTTTTTTTTTTTATCACTGTGACTAAAGCTTCTATGAATATTTATATACAGATTTTCATGTGAACATAAGTTTTCAATTTTCTGTGATGAATGCTCAAGTGTGTGATCGCTGGTTTGTATGGTAATTGCATGTTTGGTTTTGTAAGAAACCGCCAAACGTTTCCACAGTGACTGTACCATTTTACATTTCTATCAGCAATGTGTAAATGATCCTGTGTCTCTAGACCCATGCCAGTGTTTGGCGATGTCACCGTTATTTATTTTAGCCATTCTGTTTGGCGTATAATGATATCTCATTATGATTTTAATTTGCTTTTCCCTGACGGCTAGTGATGTGGAACATCTTTTCCTGTGCCTCTGTCATCTGCATATCCTCTCCATTGAAATGTCTGTTCATTGCCCATTTTCTGATTGGATTGTTTTATTTTTTTATTGTTGAGTTTTGAGAGTTTAAATATACAGTTTGGATATCAGACCTTTGTTGACTTTGCCTGAAAATATTTTCTTGCAGGCTGTTGCCTGTCTTTACATTTTCTTCATTTGGACTTTCACAGAATGAGACTATTTAATTTTGATCATTTTGATGATCCAATTTATCAATCTTTCTTTAAATGAATTGTGTTTTGGAGGGAAGAACTCTTTGTCTAGCCCTAGATCGCAAAAGATTTTCTCCTATGTTTTTTCTAAACGTTTTATAGTTTTACAGTCTATATTGAAGTCCAAGTTAATTTTTGTATAAGATGTGAGGTTTAGGTTGAGGTTCATTTTTTTTTTGTTCATTTGGTTTTGTTTTTGTGCCTATTGGTATCCAGTTACTCCAACATCACTTGAAGATGCTATGCTTCTTCCGGCAAATTGCTTTTGCACCTTTATTAAAAATCAATTGCATATATTTGTACTGGTCTAATCATGTGTCTTCTGTTCCATTGATCTTTGTGTCTATCCATCCACCAATATCGCACTATCTCAATGACTGTAATATATAATGAGGCATGAAATGAGGCAGACTGATTCTTTCCACTTTTTTCTTCTTTGTCAATATTTAGCTATTCTAGGGATTGTACCTTTCCACATTAATTTCAGAATAAGCTTGTCTATCTATACAAAATCTTTGTTGGGATTTTGATATTCCAGTTGATCCTTGAACAATGTAAAAATCCACCTATTACTTTGACTTCCCCCAAACTTAGCTATTAATAGCCTGTTGTTGACTAGAACCCTTACCAAAACAGTTGATTAACACATTTTGTATGTTATATGTGTTACATACTGCATTCTTACAATTAAGTAAGCTAGAGAAAATAAAATGGTATTAAGAAAATCATAGGGGCATCTGGGTGGCTCAGTCGGTTGAGCATCTGGCTTCAGCTCAGGTCATGATCTCGTGGTTTGTGGGTTCAAGCCCCGTGTGAGGCTCTGTGCTGACAGCAAGCTCAGGGCCTGGAGCCTGCTTCAGATTCTGTGTTTCCCTCAGTCTCTGACCCTCGCCTGCTTACGCTCTCTCTCTCTCTCTCTCTCTCTCTCAAAAATAAATAAAACATTTAAAAAAATCCTGGGTGGCTCAGTTAGTTAAGTGTCCTACTCTTGATTTTGGCTCCGGTCATGATCTCACAGTTCATGACACTGAGCTCTGCATTGAGCTCTGTGCTGATAGCATGGAGCCTGCTTGGGTTTCTCTCTCTCCCTCTCTCACTGCCCCTCCTCTGTGTACTCTCTCTCTTTCTCTGTCAAGATAGATTAACTTTAAAAAAAAAAGAAAATCATAAGGGAGAGAATATACATTTACAGTACTGTAGCGTATCTATATATTAAAAAATCTGTGTATACATGGACCCAGGCAGTTCAAATATGTGTTGTTCAAGGATCAACTATGATTAGGTTATACCTACAGATTAATTTAGGCAGAAGTGATATCTTTACTGTGTTGAATATTTGCTATGCTCTCTGTTCATTGATTTTTCTCATCAGCATAGTGTAATTTTCAGCAGACAAATATTCTGTACATGTTTTTATCTAAGTGTTTTATTTATTTTTTTTGGAAATGTTGTAAATGATACTTTGGGTCTTTTTCCCTCCAGCTTAATTGAGGGATGATTGAAAATTAAAATCATATATATTTAGGCTACACAACATGATTTTTAAAATATACACAACATGATTATTTAATATATGCATACATTGTGAAATGATTAATATAATTGTATTGTGTTTTTAATTTCAACTTCCACAGGTTCACTGTTCGCATGTAGAAATGTATTGTGGTGTGTGTGTGTGTGTGTATGCGTGCTTTGATCTTATATTCTGCAAGCTTAATGAACTTACTAGTGCTTAAAAATTCTAGAATTTATTTTTAATAAATTCCCTAGGATTTCTACATTAGATGATCAAGTAATCTGCAAATAGGGATAGTTTCATTTCTTCTTATTTGTATGGCTTTTATTTCTTTTTCTTGTCATATTGTGGTGGCTAGAAATTCCAGTACTGTATTGAGTAAGAGTAGCAAGAGTAGACATCCACGCCTTGTTTCTGATCTGGAGGGGAAAGTATTCAGTTTTTTTTTTCCTTTTCTTTTTTTCTTCCTTCCTTCCTTTCTTTCTGAGAAAGGGAGAGGGCTCAAATGAGTGATGGTAGAGAGAGAAAGAGAGAGAGAGAGAGAGAGAGAGAGAGAGAGAGAGAGAGACAGAGAAGTGCCCAAAGTAGGGCTTGCAAGAACTCACCCAAAGCAGGGCATGAACTCACCCAATGCAGGACTCAAACTGAGGAACCATGAAATCATGACTTGAGCCAAAGTCACATACTTAACTTACTGAGCCACCCAGGAACCCTATTCAGTTTTTCATCTCTAAGAATTATCTTAGAAGAAGTACTATAATTACTTCTACAGTTACTTGTCAGTGGAGTTTTATTGCTATCAATCTTTTGCTTAATAATGTTCCTATGAATGTGTGTGTGTGTATTTATATATAGAGATCTCTATATATCTGCTTACATATTCATGAATGCATAGGTAGAATAAATTCTTAAAATATGACCCTCTTTTCTGTTCTATCAAGACCTCCTCCCTAGATCTTGCTTGGTTAAATACTGTTGCAATGACAACTCCAAAATATGTTCCCAGCCTGATGTCTGTTCTGAATCTAGATATGTGTGTTCATTTGTTCACCTAATTATCTCCATTTGGCTATCTAAAATGCTTCTCAAAGTCAACATGTCTAAAAATGAATGAATACTAAATTGCCTATATCCATCTCTTAAAACCTATTCCTTTGACACTTCCCCTCTTTTAGTAAGTGACATTCCAGCCTTCTGATTGCTCAGGCCAAAAGCCTTGTATTCATCCTTGCTGTCTCTCTTTCTCTGACATCCAAACTGTCAGCAAATCTGATCAGCGAGTTCAGTTCAAACTATGATCAATTCTTTTCACTCCATGGCTACTAATTTTGGTCCAGACTGCCTGCCTGTCTTTCCTGGATTATTACAGTGGCCTCCTAACTGGCCTCTCTCCTTCTGTATTACTCCCCTGCAACTCATTCTGCGTGCAAGAAGTCACAGTGGAAAGAAAAGTCTTAGTGGTTATCTAAAAAATTATATTATATACTCTTCTGCTCAGGAATTCCTGGTGACTTCCCATCTCCTGTGGATTAAAACCAAGGTCCTTACTAAGGAGTGGAGACACTATGTAATCTGATTTGTAACTGCATGCTTTGGGTCCTGCCACCTCTCTGACTTATCCCACTTTGCTCTGGCCACACTGGTCTAATTTCTGCTCCTTAAAATGCCAAGTGTGCTCTGACCTCAGAGCACAGGCTGTCTTCATGCCTGGAACATTCTTTTCTCAGGTATCTACACAGCTCACTCCCTCATTCCCTTCAGGCATCTGCTTAGTTTTCACTTGATCAGAGTGGCCTTCCCTAAGTAACATCATTCCACCTTGGTATCCTCCCTTCCCTTTGACCAGATTTATTTTTCAGCATGCCATGTATCAATACCTGAAATATTATATTATATGTACTTCTTTGTTATATGTCTTTATACCAGTAGAATGTAAGTACCATGAGGGATGAAACTTTGTCTTCTTCCCTGCTGTATTTCAGCACCCAGTAGTATTCAATAAATATTTGTTGAATGATTAATGAATGAACTGCTGGGTTAAATGGTATGAGCATTTAACATTTGATAGATATTGGCAAATTGCTATAAAGAGTTTATACTAATAATATATGAGGGTTACAGTCCCACTATGATATGAGAACTCATTCTTTTTTGTACACAACCCATTAGGAGTTAGTTTCAACTCTTAGTTTTATACTCCAACTTCCAGTGGTGGACATGATAGATTCAACCTCCATATATTTAGTAGGACTCCAGGACAAAGTTCAGAAACATCCCATATAGGAATGGTGGTTTCAACAATAAGACAAGTAACGAGGCTTCCAAGCCTTGCATGTTCACATAATTTCATCGATAAGAAGAATTTGGCAAAGTCCTTCCAGCTTCTGTGTCTTGTTTACATTGAAATGTCAATAGAGCTAACGTTATATTTCCTCCGGATTTTCTCTTGAATCCTTACTCTGCCAGGGGACCCCTCTTCCTGGTGACATTTTTGTTCTTTAGGATGGTTAGTAGGGCTATTCTTTCCCCAGCTAAAAGCACCTTCCTGGCATTTTGAACCACCGAGGATGTTTTGGTAGGGTAGGAGTGGGAATCGGTGTGAAGGTTAGACTATTTCAAGAATTAGACCAGAGAAAAGAGACTTTGTTGCTTGCTACTAGATTCCTACTGCTGGACCTAATAGGCACTAAGACAGTTCTTGAGTATTGAATTAACATTTTTGCTATTGATATACCTGTGGTAACAGCCTTGATTATTAGTATCATGCTTTACATCCCATGAAGTGGCTTTATGTGATTCTCAAACAGTACCCATTCTTTTTTTTTTAATGATTTTTTGTAATGTTTATTTATTATTGAGAGAGAGAGACAGAGGGAGAACAGGAGAGGAGCAGAGAGAGAGAGAGGGAGACAGAGAATCCGAAGCAGGCTCCAGGCTCAGAGCTGTCAGCACAGAGCCCAATGCGGGGCTCGAACTCATGAACCATGAGATCATGACCTGAGCCGAAGTCAGATGCTTATTTGACTGAGCCACCCAGGTGGCCCAAACGGTACCCATTTCATGAGCAGAATCCTGAGAAGGCAGGGTAGGGAGGATGGAGGCAACACTTGGCCATGGCCATGCTTCCCAAAGTGAGTACTGTGGAAGGTTAGTATGTTAAACAGATTTCTTAACAGCAATAGTTTAGAAAGCCTCTTCAGAGACTCTTGGTTACGAATCTGCTTCATGAATACCTAAGAGGGAAATAAAGTATGAGGTATTTGCCAACTTATTTGAACCAGTCTTTTATTCTTTAAAGCACTTCATGGGCTTGGGTTTCAGCGAACAGGTTTTCAGGAAGTTTGGCCCAGGGCCCTTCTGTCCAGGGTAAGCACCTGGAGACAGATGTCCTCTTACTACGGGCCTGATTCTTCCCTGGGCTTTCAGTTCAGAGCTTTCACCTTACGAGAGAATATTGACATTTTGCTTTGATTTTCAGGACAAAGTGCAAAGGGCCATCCCTGGAGGGCCCATGATTTTTTTTTTTTTTTTTAATTTAGGACATTAGGAGCAGTGGAATATTGCCAGCAGGTCCGAGTTACTCACTTCAATGGGTGGTTTGGTCTTCTAATTCACTGTCCTTCTTAATTCATTTTTCAGTGGTTGGCACAACCAGCCCAGATGCAGGTTTGGCTGAACCAGTTCAAGTGAGATCAGCAGAAAAAAGGAAGGAGCTGGAGGCAGCTAATGAAACGCTAGGACCCTCCCTTCCACTCATTTTCCTCTCCCCCAGCCTTCCTGCTCCAGATGCTGACACCAGGAGAATAATAGAAGTTGACTCACATGTGGAGCTGTGGGGCGCCTGGGTGGCTCAGTCGGTTAAGCATCAGATTCTTGGTTTGGGCTCAGGTCATGATCTTGCATTTCGTGGGTTTGAGCCCTACATCAGGCTCTGCACTGGCAGCACAGAGCCCACTTGGATTCTCTCTCTTCCTCTCTGTGCCCCTTCTCCACTCATGTTGTCTCTGTCTCTTTCCAAATAAATAAATAAACTTTAAAAAATATGGAGCTGCCACTGAGGAGAAAGAAGAGAGGATATTGAGATGTAGAAATGTTTTGAGGGAGAGAGCTTCCTTCCAGGTGCAGAAATCAGGGACTGCTTCAAGGAGAAGGTGGCTTCTAATTTAAAATGTCCATGTGGGAGAAGTTAGCATTGATTGAAGTTTTGAGGGCAATTTGACTATCAAATTTTGAATGTATATATTCTACTGCATGATTCCATAGAGTTACATAACAGTGCCACTTGTAGGAATGGTTATATGGAAATTCTCATGTAAGAAAAAAATGCATTTTTATAAATAATGAATTATGATATAGCCTCATAAGAGAAGGCTAAGTAGACAGGAAGAAAAATGAAATATCTCTATGTGAAAATATGTCTATTATATATTCCAAGAGAAAAATCAAGACCCTGCATATTTTGTGTATACTATTTTTCTATAAAACAGTTAATAGCTTATAATATAGAATATAGATGAAAACATATACAGACTTAGCATATAGATTGAGCTGCTAGTAGTGTTTATCTCGGCAGATGGAAAACTGGGAAAAATCTCATGCTCTACATTGCATTTTTCTATAGTGCTCATTTAAAAACGAATCACATGTTATCTATATAGTTAGAAAATAATGACAAGGCTGGTTTAAGTTGGGATACCTGGGTGGCTCCATTGGTTAAGGATCTGACTCTTGATTTCAGCTCAGGTCATGATCTCATGGTTTGTAGAATCGAGCCCCACATTGGTCTCTGTGCTGGACAGAATGTAGCCTGCTTTGGATTCTCTCTCTCTGCCTCTCCCCTGCCTGTTCTCGCTCCCTCTCTCAAAATAAATAATAAAAAAAATAAATATGGTTTAAGTTTGTTTGTATAAAAGACAAATTAAATTTTTTCCTCTTATTTCTTAAGAGACTCAGTGTACCGGGGAACCCTGAACATAAAGGAAATGTCTAATTTCTCTTTCTCATTTTCCACTTCTTTTAGGCCTCACCTCTCCTAGAGCCCTCATTTTCACCGAACCTACTTTTTCTCTTGGACCCTCTGTCCCTCCAGCCCTCTCTAGCCTCGTTTGGCTCCCCTCTCTGCCTTCATCTGATGCCTGAGCTTGCTTCTCTCTAGCTCCCTCTGGAGCTTTCCCATGTAATTGCACCTGCAGAGCACTGAGGTTTCAAATATTTTCTCCAGTGC
This sequence comes from Suricata suricatta, assembly GCF_006229205.1. Taxonomy (NCBI): domain Eukaryota; kingdom Metazoa; phylum Chordata; class Mammalia; order Carnivora; family Herpestidae; genus Suricata; species Suricata suricatta. The sequence goes on along the minus strand of NC_043705.1, from coordinate 105,582,794 downwards.
AGTGGCCAGTAGGCCACTTTGTGGGTGAATAGAAGGGAAGTGGTCTGGCACACTCTGTTCTACAAATGCATCTACTTTGTTTTTTGTTTTTAAAATGTTTATTTGTTTATATTTGAGAGAGAGTGAGCGAGCAGATGTCGGGCAGAAAGAGAGGGAAAGAGAGAATCCCGAGCAGGCCCTGAGCTGTCAGCACAGAGCCCAATGAAGGGCCTGAACCCACGAACCATGAGATTGTGACCTGAGCCTAAGTCAAGAATCAGATACTTAACTGACTGAGCCACCCAGGCACCCCCAAATGCATCTACTTTGTGGCATGGGCCACTATTTTTTCCCCACCTGTAAAATGACTGGCTTACAATAAATAATCTTGAAGGATTTTTCCCAAGCTAATATTTTATGATCACTTAAGAAAATAGACTTACTTTGTGCTTTAAGGCTTTCTGACTTGTGCCACTCTTACCTGCCAGAGAGAGAAACTTTTATCACATTTTGTAAGAACATGCAGAAAGTGAGGCAGAATTGGAAGTAAAAAAGCTAAGTCTTGACTTCGTCACCACTTTATTTTGTGGCCTTGGGCCATTTGCTTTATTTCCTTGGGTCTCAGTTTTCTCAACTTAACATTGGGTGTGTCTGTCTACATCCTCCTCATTATACGAAAATATTTGCAGATGAATGTTGATATTGACTTGACTTTTATCCCAAGGGGAAGATAAGAATCAAATGGGTAAACAGGTGTGTAGGTGTTTTTACCAGTGTTTGGCAGGCGTTTTCAGCCTTGGCACCATTGTCATCTTGGGCCAGGCCATTCTCTGTAGGAGGCTGTCCTGTGTGTTGTAGGGTATTGAGCAACATCCTCAGCCCGACTTACTGGATGCCAGCGATCTCTCCTCCCCAACTGTGCTAACTGAAAAATGCTTCCAAATGTTGTCAAATGTTCCCTGGGGAGAGAAATCAACTCCGGTTTGAGAACCACTGATATAGAGTCATATATTGACTTCAAGCATTGTTAATTATATAACCGCTATGAGAGGGTGCAGGAATAAAAAGAAGAAGAAAAGGTCACACAAGTGGAATTCCAGAGAGTGCCAGAGATGTCTCCAGTGAGGAACAGAAGATAATACACGAGTGAAGATAGTGCCAAATACAGCATCTTTTCTGGGCAGACATTTTTCCTGTGGGTACAATGTGTTACCCTAAAGAAGGATGGAGAGATCAATCTCGTCGAAGAACCCTTCTGCCATGGCACAGGAGAGTAGGGGTTTATAGTTCTTGCCAACTTCTAGTTAGAGGTGGTGACAGACAGGGGATCTCAAAGGAAAATGAAGAGTACAGCTTATTCCACAAGGTCAGAGACATACAGAATTTCATGATATTAAAGCATTTAGCCAAATCTCCCATTCAAGTGCTAGACTACTCTGTGTAACATTCTGAATTCGACTAGCTATTTGACCTTGAGCAAGTTATTTACCCACTCTGTTTCTTCCTTTCTTTGACTCCAGAAGGATGTTCAACTTGTCCAGTTTCTTAGTACCTTAATAACAGGGGTGAGCAAACCTAATCATTATACTCTAGAGGGTCCTCTGCACTTTATGTACAGTGCCTCAGGTAGGCACACAGTCACCCCATACATCTTGTTATCGTCCCATTTTGTAGATGAAAAAGCTGAGGATGAAGAGAGGCTTTAAACCCAGCCCGTCTCCGTAGCCCATAATTTTGCCTACCACTGCTTCACAGCAAAGAACTCAACACACAACACTATATCCTGGGTCACTGTTACTCATTTCTCTCTCATCCGCTAGGGTATAAACAACTTGAAACAACTTGGGAGCAACCTGGACAATCCCTGCTCCTCCTCCTGGACGCCAAGAGTTATAGCAAGCACAGTGTACTATTCTCAGGCCACTATGCTTTAATCTTAAGAAATGGAAGTAATAGTGGAATTTTACACTAGAACCAAACAGGGTAGCAGGAGGGCAAGAACGGAGTAAGTCAGAAAATGTCAGTTTTTCAGGCAGCAAGTGACTAAAGCCTGGTCATAGGCTTATTAAGTAGGAATAAGTGTAAACAGAACTCATTTTTCTAGGGCCTTGGAGTTTGAAATAAGAAATCACAGGAAGGTCAAGTACTTGTCTTTGCTCACACAGTGCGTTGGTAGCAAATCAGGGTTCAGACTGGGCTCCAGGTCCCGGTCCAGTTTTAGTGGGATTGATGGATCACAGTGCAGCGTCTGGAGATGTGTTACCTGGGCTGTGGACTGAGGTCAGAGTGAAGATACTTGACTTCTAGGACCCTCCTTTTCTTTCTTTCTTTTTTGTTTAAATGTAATTTATTGTCAAATTGGTTTCCATACAATACCCAGTGCTCATCCCAGCAAGTGCCCTCCTCAATGCCCATCACCCACTTTCCCCTCTCCCGCACTCCCATCCACCCTCAGTGTGTTCTCAGTATTTAAGGGTCTCTTTATGGTTTGCCTCCCTCCCTCTCTTTAACATTTCCCCTCCTTCCCCTCCACCATGGTCTTCTGCTAAGTTTCTCAAGATCCACATATGAACGAAAACATATGGACATATGAAGATATATCTGTCTTTCTCTGCCTGACTTATTTCACTTAGCGTAATACCTTCAAGTTCCACCCACATCACTGCAAATGGCAGGATTTCATTCTTCCTCATTGCTAAGATTTCCACTGTATATATAAACCACATCTGCTTTATGCATTCATTTAGGCTCTTTCCATGATTGTAGAAAGTGCCGCTATGAACATTGGGGTACATGTGGCCCTATGTATCAGCACTCCCAAATCCCTTGGGTAAATTTCTAGCAGTGCTATTGCTGTAGGACCCTCCTTCTCTTACCTGAAAATGGGAATCCCAGTGATTCCTACCTTAGAAGGTGTTTGTGAGGGTTAAATGAGATCAAGTAGAAAAGCCCTTAGCACAGTGTCTGTCACATAGTAAAGACTCAACATGTGTTAACAGTCATTATTATTTTGAAATATTGTAAAGAGATTTCATGCTTTTGTGACTTTTATTAGTATGTAACATATATCTACTTAAAAAATCTACAGGCAACACATTTTCCTTTTTTTTTTTTTTGCCCACAGTTCTCTGGGTTTTGGCAAATTCATACAGTCACGTAACCATCACCATAGTCAAGAGATAAAAACAGTTCCGTCATTCAAGAAATTCTCAACTTTTCCCCTTTTGAGTTGACCCCTGCACCTGCTCCTAGACCTGGCAAAATATGGATGTTTTCTGTCCTGTAATTTTGTTTTTTTCAGAATGTCATTTAAATGGAATCATATGGTGTATAGTTTTTGAGACCATCTTCTTTTTCTTAGCATAATTCATGGGATTCATCCATGATGTGATAGATAGATAGATAGATAGATGTACAAATATCTAGGTATATCTGTATCTTAGTGTTTCTTTTTATTGTCATGTAGTATTCCAGTGCACAGACATACCACAGCTTATTTATCCAACAACTGAAGGAGGTGTGTGTTGGTTGCGAAGTGTACAGAGCAATTATGAACAGTGATGCTGTAAACATTGTGTACAAGGTTCTAGGTAAATATAGGGTGTCATTTATTTTGGGAAAATACCTAGAAGTATGATTTCTATGTCATATGATAAATGTATGTTTATAAGACATTGTCAGACTGTCCTCCCCAGCACTTGGTATGGTCAGTCTTTTTAGTTTTAGCCATTTTAATAGGTGTGCCATGTTATCTCATTGTAGTTGTAATTAAAAAAATTTTTTTTAACATTTATTTATTTTTGAGAGACAGAGAGAAATGGAGCATGAGCAGGGAGGGACAGAGAGAGAGGGAGACACAGAATCCGAAGCAGGCTCCAGGTTCTGAACTGTCAGCATAGAGCCTGATTCAGGACTCAAACTCACAAACAGCGAGATCATGACCTGAGCTGAAGTCCGACACTTAACAGACTGAGCCACCCAGGAGCCCCTGGGACTAACGTTCTTGAGCCTTTTTTCATGTGCTGTTTTTCCATCAGTATATCTTTGGTGGAATTGCTGTTCAAGTCTTTCGCTTATTTATTTATTTATTTTTACATTGGGTAATCTGGTTACTTAATATTGAGTTTTGAGAATTCTTTATATATTCTGACATTCTGTCAGATACATATTTTGCTAATATTTATCCCAGTCATGATTTATCCTTTCATTCCCTAAAGAGTGTCCTTTGTAAAATAGAAGTTGTTAATTTTGATGAGGTCTATTTCATCAGTTTTTCTTCTGTTGATCATGCTTTAGATATTGTGCCTAAGAAATCTTCACTTTATCTAAAATCATGGAGATTTTTGTCATTTGTTTCCTTATGGACATTTTATAGTTTTTAAGTTTAACTTTTAGATTTATGATTCATTTTGATTAAATTCTTATTACTGGTTGAGAAGTTTGTGTTGCATGTGGCTATCTAGTTGTTAAATTCATAGTGCCAGTTGCATGCAGACAGTTAAGGCTGCTGCTATAGATGATCTATCACTCTTAGGATCTTCCCAATATTTACAACTACTATTTCATGATTATGATTACAATTATGATTATTCATCTGTCCTCCTATCATCCTTCATCCAACAAATGAGTGAAAATCAAGTAACAGTCACTGTACTAGATAAAGAATTGTCAACATTATTGACTATTATTTCAAACAACCCACGCTCATTAAGAAGGTCAATTAGGGGGAGCACAAATTTATAATGCTGATAAGCAAATGCAATGTCTATTTGTCAATTTGATGAGGAGTTAATTTCTTGGGTCTGAGAAGGGAGGAAATATGAAACCTAACAAAGTCAATTCTCTTAATTTCATAGCTCACTTCAGATCTTAGGGATGAAATAATCAGGTTTTAATTTGAGCCAAAAACATCTCCGGGGACTTTGAAAATGTCTTGTAAACAGTTTTGCTAGTGGACCAAGTGCCCAGAGGCAGAGAGAGGTCTAGGAAGAAATTGTTTACTCATCTCACTTTTCCTTCCTTATTAGCAATGCATTGTCTCCTTTGTCTCTTTGAATATTTACAAACAAAACTTTCCCACAGATAATTTAGAACACCTACTTGAAATTTTCAGACCTATATCACATCAATTCCTTAACATGTAGGGAGTAGTAGAGAGTACGTGGGAATGAATACAGGGTTCATCTCCCAGTAGGCAAAACATATGGTGCATTATTTTGTTTCTCTTTACCATGATCCCCTGTAAGAATAAAATAGTGTGATGCCTTTTCAGGATTTAATACCTTTTAGATTTTCATCATTGGACAATGAAGGAATTAAGACAATAACTGTTTCTGCAGTATCATACTGCAAATATGCAGGGTGGAAGTCCTCTTCCTTTAGCAGGGTACATCAGCTTTATGCATGAAGGAATTTGTATGTTTGAATATCAGTTCTAGGTAGTTTTAATAATTCAGGTCACCACAAAAGTACCTTTAAACAAATAAACTGATTTCTATAAACCAGAGAGAAGACTAGCCAATTAAAATCTATTATATTTACATAGTGCTTCTCACTTTTTAACGTGCTTTGTTTTGCTTTCTAGCTTGGTTTCATCCTCACTAAATCAGAACTGGGAGAGATAAGGTGAATATTCTAAGGAAGCTTAGGTACAGAAATGTGAAGTGATTGATCTCAAGTTGCTTGGTGGATTGTTAACATACTTATGTCCAGAAAGAGTTCCTTGATTCTCGCTTTAAGGTTTTAGAAGGGCAGGGAAAATAAAGAAAATAGGATCCAAGTAGCAGGCATTTAACATTAACCTATACTGATGATTTTTACTGGATGAAATCTCAAGTGTTTGGGGAACAGACCTACCATCACTTTGGGCAAGTATGAGTTCCTAGACATGCTCGAATCACTCATAAGTGCACAGTGCTGGATCTCTTGGCCCCCTGGATGTTTTAAAGTCTTATTTTCTCTGTCAGAGCAAATTTATCAAATGACTACCATGTGGAGAAGTTGGTGAAATGTCAAAGAGAGGGTGCAGAATGTGTATGAAAGTGAGAGCTTCAAAGTTAGGTTGCCATATCTGATAAAGAAAAATGCAACATGTCATAGTTTTGACATTAATTTTTTCCTTTCATTTATTTTTTATTTGTTCAACAAATACTTATTTGGAAACAGATGCTATGCTAGGACTTGAGGGTCTAAAGATCAACGAAACACGGCACCTCCTTCAAGTTGCTCAGCGTAGGAAGAAGGGTGATAGAATATCTTAATATTAGATTGTGGGAATTATACTACAACTCTGTAACTACTCCATGATTCATTAAATTGTATACTTAAATGGGTGAATTTTATCATGTGTAAATTATAGCTCAATAAATCTGTTTGAAAAGAGTCAAATTTCAAACAAGGAACAGACTCTTAACCATGGGGAACAAACTTAACCATGGGGTTACCAGAGGGGTGCGGGTTGGGGGATGAGTGACACAGGTGATGGGGATAAGGAGTGGGCTTGTTGTGTTGAACACAGGGTGTTGTATGGAAGTGCTGAGTCACTGTAGTATACATCTGAAACAAATATTACACTGTATGTTAACTAAGGGATTTAAATAAAAATTTCTAAACAAATAAAAAGAGCCAAATTGAAGCACAGGGTGATTTGTGACTTAATAGACATACATTCAGGGTACTATGGGAATTCTCTTAAGAGGCACCCAAATTCAAAGAGATAAAGGCCTGTAAAAAAAGTGCTACCTAAACAGAGACCTAAAGAATGAAGAAGGGCTACCTGGCCAAGGAGAGGGGAAAGACTGAACTGAGCAACAGGAAGAACACGCATAATGTCTGAAGGTGAGTGAGAACACATGTGGTCTATGTACTGTAAGAGTTAGAGTAGCTCAGCTTATGAGGAAGAGTGACAAGAATTGAGACTAGAGACATAAGCAGGAGTTGAGCATTATGATCTGTGCCATGAAGAAGAATTTGGAATTTATTTTAAAAGCAGTATGGAGCCATAAATGTTTCAAGGCATTTTTTGTGCTTTGGAAAATCAGTTTGGCTGTAGTGAGGACATTTGCTTCGGAGGAGAATTCTAGAGTAAGAAGATGAGCAATGCAGGTAATTTTATAAAAGTAGATTTGAACTAAGTAGATAAATTTAGGAACAGGTAGAATTAGAAAGACTTTATGACAAATTAAATATAGGAGGTGAGGAAGTTGAATATATTGAGGAAGATTGTAGGTTGTATTTGGGTGGCTACATAGTTGAAAGTGCTATTCATGAAGAGAATCAATGGTAGGTGTAGATCAAACTTGAAAAAAGGAGAAGGTAATTAATTCAGCTTTGGGCATTTTAAAATTTAGGTGTTTGTAGTTTATCTTTCTTCTATGTATGTATGTAGGTAGGTATGTATGTGAGTATCCAACTTTCTTTCGTTCTTTCTTTTTTTCAATGTATGTATGTATGTATGTATGTATGTATATAGGTAGGTAGGTAGGTAGGTATGTGTGTATCTATCTATCTATCATCTATCTACCTATCTACCTATCTATAGAGAGAGTGAGTTTCACACTGGGAACACAGATTTTGGTGGTCACCAGCACATATGTGATAACTGAAGTCAAGTGGTTGAACAAGATTTCTTAAAGGAATATGCAGCAAGAAGAGAAGAGGCAAAGGATAAAACACTAATGGACATAAAAATTCACTCTGTGGGCAGAAGAGACTTGGAGGGAGATTTAAAAGAAATATCTGGATATGTATGAGGAAAACAAGGGAATTATAATGTCGTAGATCAAAAAAAGCCATTTCAAGGATGAACAAGTATTCAGTGTTGCACAGATATTAAGGACTGATTTTAGAAATGGTCTAAAATTTGCTTCTTGGATTTATTGACAAAGGCATCTGTACCCTTGGCAAGGGTAGTTTCAATGGAAAATAGGAGAGAAGACCATTTTACAAGATAATGAAGAATGGGAGAATGGGAGGTGAAAGAGTGAATATAGATAGTGTAGAAAAATACTTGACTCTAAAAGAGAGGGGAGGAAAGTAATATGTTTGTTTTTAAAATAAGATTTGAAAGATCTGTTCATGTCTAAATGCTGCTGGAATGGACCCAGGAGACTGGAGGTGATAATACAGAAGAAAGAAAGGGATTAATCAATAGAATATAGGAAAGGATGAAATCCAGAGACTCCCATTGTCTCTGTGATAGGTGATACAATTGTCTACTCTGAGCAAGAGTCAGGGGTAGGTGGTTTGTGAGGTCATAGAAGGTTTAGAACATCACCTGCATTCAATGGGAAGGAACAGTGCCTGGGTGGCTCAGCTGGTTAAGCGTTCAGCTTATGGTTTCTGGTCAGGTCATGATCTTATGGTTTCTGACATCTAAGCTGACATTGTGGAGCCTGCCTGGGATTCTCTCTCCCTCTCTCTTTCAGAACAGACAAAAAAATAAACAGTTAAAAAATATAAATAAATGAGAAAGAACATTGAACAAGGAAACATAGAAGCATTCCCAGGCAGCACTAGGGACAGTGGATTGTAGTGATTCTAAACTAGATTTTTTTCCAATAGCTAGAGCTTCCTGGATGTAGGAGAAAAGTAGGCCAACCATTGGATAACTCAGGGTTGAGGATTTGGGGTGCGCAAAGATAATTCAGGATCTTGTTTGAAAATAAAGGTTTAAGTGATGAATCAAAGTCTTCATTGGGTGTGTAGGAGAGGAGAATAATATATATAGGAAGAGACTGGCAGAGGGGGCTAGACATTTCAGAAGGAGGAAGACATTTCCGAAGCCAGACATTTCAGAAAGAGGAAGAATAGGTATGGAGGGGCCCTTAGGGAACTAGCAGGGATCCAGGCATACTGAGGAATGACTGAATTTGGTATCATTGGCAAAGCAGTTATAGGAGACAGAGACAGTCCGGCATGGCCAATCACAGTATGTGGCTGAAGGAGGGGAGGTGAAAGTCATTGTAGTTAAGGAGGTAAACACATTAAGACGGCAGATTATTGGATTGTATAGTCCAAGAACTTCCCTTTTCCTTATTATCTAAACGAAGGCAGTCAATCAACACATGATACTTGGTTGTCTGTTTTGTGCAAGCATCCTGGATGCAGCAGTGAACAAAATAGTCAGAGGCCCTGTCCTCAGGAAATTTACATTCCAGTGAGCAGAAATTTTAAAATATAAACATATAAATGAGTGAGACATTTGTTCTGTTATGAGCTTTGAAGAAAGTAGCAGCAATCAATAATATGGAGAGGGGCTACTTGAACTAAGGTAGGAAGGGAAGGCCACTCCTCAGGGAAGATGATGTTGAACCTCAGGGATAAGGTAGTGCCTGTGCCAGAAACTGGGAAAAGAGTATGCTGACACAAAAGAACAGTTAGTGCAAATATTCTACCACAAAGCTGAGTTCAGTTGGTTTCAGGGACAAGAAGACCACCATAGGTTAGCTGCAGTAAATGGCAGGGAGAGTGTTGGAACTTGCTGTCAGAGATTGGCAGATTGGGCCATGTAGGGGTTTTACTGGCCATTTCAGGAATTTAAACTTTGTTTTATATGTGATAGGAAACCATAGGTAGGAGGGAGAGAGGGATATGCTGGTTTATGCTGTTATGTGCAGGATAAACTATAGGGGGCCAAGAGTGGAGAGATAGAGACTACTAAGAAAGAGGTTGTAATTTCTGAGGCAAGAGATGATGGTGTCCTGGGCCAGGTTATTAGCACGGGAGGTGGTGAGAGAGGTTGGGGTTCAGGATAGATGCCAGAGGTGTCACTGATGAAGCTTGGTAATGAATGGGGTCAGAGGGAAACAGGATGATTCCTAGCTTGTTGACCTAGGAAATTAGTGGATAGAAAAATGGTGGGTAGGGTGGGGCAGCAGAATCCATAGTTCTGTCTTATCCATGTTAAGTGTGAGATGTCTATGATTTCCTTATGTGCATGTTGAGTAGGTAGTTAGATATTTAAGTCGGATCACAAGGGAATGGTCAGAAGAACCAGAGTTGTAGATTCAAGAGTCATGGCAAACCATATAGTGTTTAAAGTTATGGCACTGAGTGATGTATGGAAGTGCTTCATCACTATATTGTGCACCCAAAACTAACACTGAATGGTAACTAACAGGAACAAAAATAGAAATTTAAAAAATAAATTAACAAAAAATGAAATAAAAACACATCTTCAAAATAAATAGGCATGGTACTGGATGGGATCACATAAGGAGTGAGAATAGGAAGAAACAAAAAGATGCCTAAGGACTGAATTTCAAAGCATTACATTCAGAAATTGGGAAGAGAAGAAAGATTATCAAGGAAGACTTAGAACAGCAAGTAAGTTTGGAAGAAACCAAGGAGCATGTAGTATCCCAGAATCCAAGGGAAGAAAATGTTTAAAAACTCTACAAATCAGGGGTGGCTGGGTGGCTCAGTTGGTTAAGAATCTGGCTCTTGGTTTTGGCTCAGGTCATGATCTTACGGCTTGTGAGTTCAAGCCCCACATCAGGCTAATAGTGTGGAGCCTGCTTGGAATTCTCTCTCTCTCTCTCTCTCTCTCTCTCTCTCTCTCTCTCTCTCTCTTTCTCTCTCTCTCTCCTCTCTCTCTCTCTCTCTCTCTCTCTCAATAAACTTTAAAAAGATTTTAAAAAACCCTCTACAAATCAGATTAACTGTTTCTCTTCCTTGGTTGGGAGTAGAGGTGCAGGTTAAGCAGAAAATCAGGGAAAGGGGATTTGGAGCTTTCTCTCCTTACATCCTTCTTTTTATTCTCTTTGAACCTATTAAGCTTAATAGCCAAGCACGTTAAGAGTAAGCCACCCCTGTGGCTTTAGGACACCAATCAACATATCTCAAGAAAGTCCTGTACAGACATGAACAAAAATAATTCAAAGTGGAAATTAATGTGTCATCAAAGAGCTTCAGATGAAGTACCTTGGGAGCTTTGTATTTTCTTTTTGGTAGGCAAATTAAAGAAATCTTCATGGAGGAAGTTATGCTTTTGTATGTGTATGTACATGCACACACACACACACACACACACACACACACACACGCAGGGTATGGAAATAGGCAGGAAAGATATCTTAGCCAGAGGTACTAGCATTAGTAGGGTATGAAAGAAGAAACTTGTAGCCTGTGTGCTGAGAATCCCAACCAGTTCAGTTTGCTTGACTTATAAATAGGTTGGTTGATCAACTCTGTGCTCTGCCCATGCCCAGAGCTCACATAAGAGACACTCCATGCAATGGATTGAACTAGAAATGCAAAAGATTAACTTTGTGGTTTCAAGATTCCTTCACTGGCATTGTTCCCTCTCCGACCTTTAATACAAGTTTGTAAAAATCCCTGAAACTTCCCCAGTCTCCAAAGAGGAAAGATAGCAATGAGATTGTATTGAAGTTTCTAAATCCCCAATGGCCCAGCTTAATCGAATGGACATATTTCATTAAACAAGGGCCTCTGCCATCTGCTATATTCCAATTAGGAATGCATGAGGAACATATTTCTCAATTATGTTGGAGAAGATGTCTGGGCTCAGAGGCCCCGGCAAACAGCCTTTTCTCAGGCAGTGCTCAATGGGGAGAGCTGCCTCCAGCTTGTAGAGCCCCTCATGTTTTTTCATGTCTTTTTCAACTTCACCATTAACTTTGTATTACTACATTCCCTTCTCGGTTAGAACTGATCCTATCCAACACCCTAAACATGCTGCATGCTGGTTTAAATCATTGCATTCATTATTATAAATAATGTTTGCTGATATTTTTGTCATGACCAGGTGCTGTGCTAAGCATTTTGCTGGCTTAGTTTATCTAAACCTTCCTATCGACAACTTCTCTAACGTAAGTTGGATCCCCATTCTATAAATGAGGAAATTGAGGCTTAGCAGCCTTAAGTGATGTAGTCAAGGTTCTACAGATTGTGAATGTGATGGAGCTGGGGTTTGAATGTAAGCAGTCTGGTACCAGTGCTGATGTTCTTACCAGTGTACATTTCTAGATGTGCCATATGCTGATAAGATACAGAGTGTGGTTTGGGTGCTATCCCACTTACAGCGATGGCATAGTCTTGTGTGGAAGAGAAAAGGACATTAATCAGGGTGGGTGGAGTCAAAGAAAGTGCTGAGGATAGGTTGGAAATAGAAGTTATGCCCAGGATTCTAAGTCAAAACACTAGTTTTATATCCTAACCCAGAACTGTGGACTGCGGAGCACCCTACCCCATCTATTTATCCACCTGTTTGCTCAACTCCCAATCCCATTTGTTATTTAACCAGTCACCTGTGCTAACTCTTAGGCCTGACTCATGCCATCAGGGCTGATGATGATATAGGAGAAAATGTACACTGCACTGTGATTTTCTAGTTCTACAAATAAATGGGTGTCCATCTTAGATGCCGATGTCATGCTACCCAGCAATCCTTCTATCTGTCCCTAGTCCCTCGTTGCTCCGAAGAGTTTTTACCATTCTTGATCACTATCTCCCAAGTCTCCAATCTCACCACCTTGTCTTCACCTTTGAAAGGCAGCTTTGCCTTCTACTTCACAGGGAAAATAGAAGCCATCGATGGTGATGTCTCTAGCTACCTGTACCCCTTACCAGCTTCTCCCCCAGCTCATTTCCTGCCATCTCAGACAAATAACAAAATTAACCATTGACATTTATTTAGCATATTTTTTAAATCAGAAACTACTAAATGTCTACATGTATTAGCTTATTTAATCCTCATGACCAAACTGTTTTTAATCCTTATTTTACAGACAAGAAAAATGAGGCTCTAAAAGGTTAGGTAGGTGTTTCTTGGGCTTATGTTCTTAAATCTTCTGTCTTCTCATTTTATATATTGTCCCTATGAAACTGTGTCTTCTGTGATGTCATCACCATTATAAACTTAAGACCAAATCCATATGTCCAGTCTAGAATTCTCCTTGAGCTCTTGTTGATTAAGCTGCCTAATAGATGCCCACTGGCATCTCAAAAGGAAATTTAACCTCCATTCCCATTACCAGTCATTGCCCAAGTTGCTTATTTTACATTTCCTATCTTCATGGATAATACCACTAGCAGAAGTCATGTGAGATTAAGATAATAAGGTGATAGTGTTTGATTATGTGAGTAAAGAAGAATGCTATCCTCAGTTGACCACCAGTCCCTACAAGATCCTCAAAGGAGATTTATGCAAAGCAAAGGGAATAATCTGGTTATTAGCTGTGGTTTTGGACCCCACACCTGGTCTAGAACTGAAAGTGAATCAAGGGGGACTTATGGAGAACTTGTTTCTCCATCTGATGAATGTAAGTGGTCTTGAAACAAGGTAGCTTGAAAGATATGTACTATTTCTTTTTTTGTTTGTTTACATTTATTTTTCTCGAGAGAGAGCATGAGTGGAGGAAGGGCAAAGAGAGAGGGACAGAGGATGTGAAGTGAGCTTCTGCACTGACAGCAGAGAGCCTGCTGCAGGGCTTGAACCCATGAACCATGAGATCATGACCTGAGTTGAAGTCAGACACTCAACTGAGTCACCCACGTGCCTCTGGGCTACACTGGAATCCTGCTCTCCTATGACAAGCCATATGTAGAGTAACACAAAGAACTGGGGAGAGTGTGCAAATATTTGTAGTCACTTACCCCAGGCTCTGACAGGCTAGATGCTCTAGAAACAGAGGAAGAATAAAATAATGTCTGGATTTTCTTCTAGAATAGTCTTCAGTAGATATTCTTTTCTATAGGCTCTTGGGGAAAAGAGGATTAGCCAGACTCTGGCTGAGACAGAAGGAGAGAGTCCACTTGTTTATATTGCAGACTATCATATCACTTTGAAAGCTGACCCTGGAGCACCATGCAGTGTCCTGCAGTTGAGCAGTCCAGACCAGCATGCCTCATCTTTGGGGATGGACTAGCTTGCTCCCAATCTCAAGCCTAGGGGAGAAGTAAGGAAGAGGTAACAGGCGGAATTGCAAGAGGCTTTGAATTCCTTCTTTAAGAAATCAATATTTTTTATTAGCTGTGCAACCTGTTTTTTTTATTAGCCTCCCCAAGCCTCAGCTTCTTCATCTGTAAGATGGAGCTAGTGACATGTGGTGGCACAGGAGGTGGGAAGAGAAGGTTGATGCACTGGTAGCAAGGGTGGCAGTTGTGGCTGTGGTCGTGATGTTGTAGACAAGATGGAAGTGGCTGCAGTGGTGATAGCGATGGTCATTGTGGTTGGCGATAATCGTTAATCATTTCCTGGTTAGGAAGAATACAGAACGGTCTGGTTCTTAGTCCTCACTCTTGCTTATCACATTTAACCCATTCTGACATCTATCAGTTTTATTTATTAACTTATTTTAGGTCTCATAGTCATCATCCTAGTTGGAACCCATGTCATCATTTCTTTTGGCCCAACAGGTGAAATGACTTACCCAGGGCCCACACAGATCCAGTGATGGTCTACGGGTCCTCTTATTTCATATTCTTTGCACTCAACCAGTGGCAGTTGAACAGAATAGCAGAGAGTCAGGAGGACTGGTTTGAATTTTGGCTTCTACTCTATTATCTGGATAAGTTACTTACCCTTTTCTACCCACCAGCAAAGTGAGCAATAATAGTAGCACCTTCCATGTAGGGTTGTTGTGAGGATTGACTTTGGTAATGGATTTGTAGTATGTATTAGCTTCCCGAGGCTCCTGTAACAAAGTACCACATGCAAAGCAGCTTAAAACAAGAAACGTTCATTTTTTCACAATCCTGGAGGCTATAAGTCCAAAACAAGGTGTTAGCAGAGACATGCTCTTTCTGAGAGCTGTAGGGGAAAATCTGTTTTTGCCTCTTGTAACTGTTGCTGTTGTCGGCAATGACCGCTGTTCCTTGGCTTATAGGTGTCAGAGACTGTCTTCTCCCTGTGTCTGTTCATCATCTTCCCTCTGTAGGTCTGACTCTGTGTCAAATTCCACTTCTTATAAGGACACCAGTCATACCAAATTAGGGGCCACTGTAATTACATTGTTTTAACTTGCTCACCTCGCTAAGGAGCCTATTTCCAAATGAGATCACATTCTGAAGCACTGGGATTTAGGACTTCAACGTATCTTTTTCAGGAGCGCACAATTCAGCCCATCACAGAGCACTTTGTCAGTCTCCAGTACGGAGTAAATCCTCAATAGATGTTTTTTTTCCTTCTCACCAAGGAGCCTCTTCTGTCAAAGGAGAGCTCGGTGCTGAGGAACAAGACTGACAGCTTTGGCTCTGCAATTGCTCACATTACACAATTACACATGCAGCTCCGGAGGCAGGCGGCCTCTGTGTTCTCAGGGAACATCATCAATATTGTGACACTCGACATGTGTCAGCCACGGGGTTCTCCAGGTCTCCATCTATGGGGATTCTTATAAAGATGGAAACTGCCTCCAGTCTCGGGTAGCGTGAGTGATGGCCTGCCCGGAGGCGGGAGGGTGAGAGGGTCAGACGGTCAGAGCTGTCTGAGACCTCAGCCCCACCCGCACCCTATGTGGTCACTTTCGAGGAACCCACAGCTCAGCCAGACAGAGACACTGGCTTAGCTCACCTGGTGCATGTGGGGTGCAGCCAAAATCAGAGCCCCTGTTTCCTACGGGCCACTTGATGCTCCTACCGCCATATCCATATCCCACTGCCAGCACTGTTATATTTTGCTGTTCACTTTGTACAAAGATTCTCTCTTTGAATTTCCCCATCTGTACAATGGGAGAGCTGCTCTAGGCAACACAGTCTGAGATACAATGCGAGCCTCAGTGATTTGAAATTTTCTAGTGACTATATTGAAAAGGTAAAGGAGGTGAAATCAATTTTAATAACTTATTCAACCCAGGAGCACCTGGGTGGCTCAGTTCATGAAGCATCCAACTTTGGCCCAGGTCATGATCTCACTTCAGCTCAGGTCATGAATTCGAGCCCCCATTGGGCTCTCTGGTGTCAGCACAGAGCTTGGAGCCTGCTTCAGATTCTGTGTCCCTCTCTCTCTCTCTCTCCCCCTGCCCGACTTGTGCGCTTTCTCTCTCTCAAAAATAAACATGAAAAAAATAATTTGTTTAACCCAGTATATTGAAAATATTATTTCAACCTGCAATCACTGTATGCTAATTTAGTGAGATATTCAGTATCTTTTTCTTTTATTGAATCTTTGCAATCTCATGTATCTCATGGCTCATCTTAATGTCAACTTCCCACGTTTCAACTGCTCAATAGCCACACATAGCCAGTGGCTACAGGATTGGACAGCAGGGATCAGATCTAGGTCACTGGTTTCCAGGGCCGGTCTGTCCGTCTACAGTGAAAATGTTGGTGTGAATGTATCATTTTTACTTTCTGAGGAGAGATTACTCTTTTCCTTTTTAAGTTTATTTATTTTGAGAGAATGGAAAGAGAGAGTGGGGGAAGGGTAGAGAGAGAGAGAAAGAGAGAGAGAGGGAGCATCTCAAGCAGGTTCCAGTTTGTGAGCAGCACAAAGCCTGACTCGGGGCTCAAACTCACGAACCATGAGTTCACCAACTGAGCCAAAATCAAGAGGGGGACACTTAACCGACCACCCAGGTACCCCAGGAAAGATTATTCTTAAGTGTTATATTCTTTTTCTCTTGAAATTTTTGGTTGGAATATCTCCCCACTCTTTAAGTTAAATGCTGGTGATACACAGGTGGAAATTTTTTTGTTTTTGTTTTTAACATGTTCTTATTTGACAAAATGACAACTGGCAATGCAGACCAGTTAAGAAAATATGTACATATATTGGGGCACCTGGGTGGCTCAGTCAGTTGTGTCTGACTTCAGCTCAGGTCATGATCTCACAGTTCATGGGTTTGAGCCCTGCGTCAGGCTCTGTGCTGACAGTTAGCACAGATTCGGAATCTGTGTCTCCCTCTCTCTGATCCTCCCCTTCTCATGCAGACTCTCTCTCTCTCTCAAAAAAATAAATAAAAACATTTAGAAAAAGAATATATATACATATATTAAGAGAAAATGCACATACATGAATATGTATGTACATATATGTATGTATATGTACAACATGCTGGTCTATGAAATCATCATCATCAAGGATTTAAGATTCTTTTCCACTCTGATGGTCTGTAATTGTCATTAAAAGTCAGGTAGAGGGAAAATGTCTGTGTCTTTGGGATTAGGAACTGAAAGCAAAAGTACCAACAAACATCTACTTGGCTTTGTCTTTGTTAGTTGTGGAACATTAAGCCATCACATTGGCCATTGGTTTGCTTTGGCTCGAGGAAAGATAGTCAAGGGATACTGAGAAATTATTTCATTTTTTTCTCTGAGAAATTATTTCTTTTATATTCTGTTCTTGAGGACATGAACTCTAATGCCTTCTGGTTCTCCCTGGGGAGGGCACCTGACATGTGCTGAGGGCCTGTGTCCTCCAGGTATTTCCGTATGGGGTGGGAGGCCTGATGTTCCTTGGGAAGTCACAGTCATGATTAAATCCCCAATTCTTACTGTTCCCCACTCAGTCTTTCAAACTGTGTTCTGCCTAATTGTCATCTCACCTCCACATGTCTACCCTGTTCTCTACCCATAAAGGTATGTTTCTAATTTCTTAAGTTTTCTATGCTTCTTCATGCCTCAGGGTCTTTGTACATGTTGTTTCTTCTGCCTAGAAAACTCTTTCCTCCTTCTGGATTATTGGGCTCAGTTTAAATATTACTTCCTCAGGGAAGTTCACCCACCTCTATCCTTCAGACTCAGGTTCCTGTTAAATACTGCCTTAGCTCTTACACTTTGCAGCATCAAGTTCAATAATTGTGTGATTATCTATATGATGTCAGCCTCTTTAACTAGACTGTAAGTCCCAAGAGAAGCTTTTGTCCAAAGATGTTTGCCTGGCACTTACCACCATACTTGATTCAGTATGCACTCCGTAAATACATATTAGTTGAACAATTAGAGAAATGTTCTCCAGGTAGCATTTAATTTTGGGGTAGGTATTTCATATACTGAGATAGGAACAAATCAAGTACATTTAATCCTTTTTTTTTTTTTTTTTTTTACCTGGACATAGGTCCTACTGCACTGATCCTGGGCTCTGAGTCTTATGATCCCTTGGTATTTGGAAGCGCTGGAAGATTCTGTGTACGTTCTTCTGGGCATACCTAACAAAGAAGCTGTTAGGGGAGTCTGCCGTTATCATCACACTGGGAATCATGAGGTGGGTCCCGCACTGATCATTAGCTAAATGATCTTGGAAAAGCCACTTAAATTTTAGCTTAATAGACTGATGAGTTCCAGGTAATATTTCTATTTGGTGATTTCAGCCTGAAAAGGGTTTGTCAAGATCCGTCAAATGCTGGAGGTCCTGGATCTATTGTCTCTGAAGGGCTCATATATGCTTTGGACAATGGGGAGATCTTGTCAGAAATTGTGTTGCTTATGACTCGGTTCTGAGAAATAGAAACTTGTCAGAGGAATAAAGGTGACCTCTTTTTCGTCCAAGGTCACCAGTGAGTCACTGACTGTGCCTAGAATAGCAATTGGCTCAGGAATGCAGTTCTCACCATTTTTGAATATCACACAGATATTTGTTAGACAATAAATATTTTTCCTTTATTATTAAAAAAATGGATGTTCTCTCCTTAAGGAAACAGGGAAGAAGAGTCTGAACAAAACCCAAGAACATCTGCCTGGGTCTCTTGTCTCATGGCTGAGGGGAGCCATGCCAGAGTGGAGGGAGCACTGGAATGGGGGCCAGGAACCCCCTGGGTTTCAGATCCAGTCCTGATGCCAATAAATGCAAGGCCTCAGCCTCCTGGACCCCAACCTCCTTTTCAGGAAAGTGGAAAGAGTCAACTTTGATCACCTCAGGGGAATGTTGCAAAGGTTCAATAGTGTTTAAATATTTCACAACACAAAGTTTTCTGCAAACAGAAGGATTCCAGTGAATGTCTTTGTGCCAATGAGGATGTCCTGTGCTTTAGATGTAGCCATGTACGGTATGAGCCCTCTGGGCTTAGTTATTCACTGTGAAGAGTAAGTCATTCACTTCTCTGGGACTTAGTTTTCCTTCCTGTGAAATGGGACAAGCGAATTTTTCTCTGCCAGCTCACTGGGTGGCTATGAAAATGGAATATGCAAAGTGATGTGAAAACACTCTGAAAAGCATAAGGCTTTTCTTCTCTTGCTTTCTAATTCCTTGCCTTCCTTCCTTCCTCTTCTCCCTCCCTGCTACCATCTTCTTGGACATCTGCTATGTTTCAGGCACACTATTAGTTATGGAGGACACCCACTTCATGCCTTCAAGGGATATTAGAATTTATTTGGAGAGACATGGACCTATAGGAGTTAGTGTTTTAGAACAACATTATGAGAACTTACTGTATAAGGCAACATCCAAAGCACTTGAATTAACTCTAATCCTCACCCTAACTCAATAGTACTTAAGGGGACTAATATTTTCTCCAGTTTTGAAGAGGAGGAAACCAATGCCCAGAGAGGTGCGGTATATTGCCTAAGGATCCAGAACTACTATGACCCCAGGTGGATTGGCTCGTCAAGCACAATGTGAAAAAAGTATAGAAGTAAGAAAGAAGAGGATCATTAGTTAAAACCTAGGGAAGTCAGGGGACACTTTGCAAAGGAAATTACAAAACCACGTTTTCTAGGTGGTAGGAACAAGAAGGACACTGTAGGCATTGGAACACCTAGATCAAAGACATGGAGATGTGAAGTGACCTGAGAAACCAGGAGATCCTTCATGATTTGACTCCTGCCAACCCTTGTAACCTCACCTCCCTGCTTCTGTTTTGCTGATGCAGCTCTAGCCACACCATCCTTCTTGCTGGTCTCCTTGCACCAGACTTTTTGCTTCAGGTCTTCCGTGTTTGCTCTTCCTTCCTAGAACTCTCTTCCCCAGTTCTTTGCATGGCTTTTCTCCTGATGCAGATGTCACCTCCACCAAGGGGCCTTCCCTGATCACCCTGCCAATTACAATTTCCTCCCTTCCCTTGGCTGGCAACTTACTTTTTTTTTTTTTTTTTTTTTACTTCTTTTACTTTCCTGGCTAACACACAGCACTGCCTCAAATAATATGAGTTCAGTTTATCTTTGTCTGTCTTTGCTGACTTCATCAGAATGTCCACAAGGGTGGGAACCTCATCTTTGTTGTTCACTGCTGTGTCTTGAGCACTTAGAATAGTGCCTGGCACAGGATGACTGATCAGTGAGTGAGTGCGGGGTGGATAAGGTAGAGGAGGACATGGGCATGACGGGATAAGACTTTTCCCAGTGCACAGGGTCGGGGTGAGGAAGATCTCAAATGGCTTGTTGACCATTCTTATGACTGCTTTTTACCAAAGCAACAGTGCCCCTCCCCTTAGGGGGCATTTGGAATTGTTAGGACCATTGTGTTGGTCACAGTGGAGGGGAACATTGCTGACTTTTAGTAGACTGGAGGTCAGGGATGCCATTTTCCTGTGACCTACAGAACAATACTGCCATATGCAACAACAGCAACACAGGCTCCATCCAAAATGACAATACCCCTACCCCTGTTAAGCAGCATTATGAATATTTAATAAGAATGGCCTTTAGGAGACAGGGCAAGAACATTACTCTAGGCTTAGCCCTTCAGCAAAAGAAGGGCTTGAAATGGAATTTGGGTTTATTCATCTGTAAAGTTCAAGTCTTTTCTGTGCAACTGGGTTTCCTGTGCTAATGAAGGAGAGAAAGCATCATGAACTGCAGGATGTTTTGTTTTTTTAGTCATTCAGGTCTCATATTATGTATCTCTTCACATGTATAAAACTTATTATTAGTTGCATGAAAAACATTTTAGCTATGATTTCATTTGAATCTGACTATTTGCCCTTTGAAGTAGTAGGGTAATGAAATTAAAAAAAACTTTATACATGTCTATATATCTGTTTCTTTCCCCTCTTCCTCCTTTCTCCCTCCTCCCTTTCTCCCTCCTTTTCAAATAGTTGCCAAGAGCTAAAATATTCCTCCCTCCCTTCCTTCTCTCCTCCCTTTCTGTCTTCCTCCCTCCTTCCATAATTGCCATGATAAAAATAAAACAGGAACTGGTGTCTGTGTGTGTTTGGGGGTTGGGGGGAGGGACACGGTTTTACATGAATGGAACCCATGCACTGGAAGTTGATTTTATGGGGCTAGGCATGGAAATTTATTCAGTTCAAAGAACAATTTAGATGCTAGCAGGAAAACACATAAATGCATATATATTTTGATTCAAGTTAGGCCTTGAATGAGTTGGGCTTGTGCACTGAATTGGAGGTGGCCAAAACACTTCTCCACAGCCCAAAGAATCTTAACATTCAGAATTTCAACAGACTTCTGGGAGATATTTTTAGTGAGTGAAGACTGTGTAAGGGGCACCACGCTGCATGGTGGGAACTGAGAGATTATAACACAGAATGCTCTTTCCCTGCCCTGGCCACCCACCCCCTTTGTTGCTGAGAGTCTGGTCTCCCTGTGGTGCCATGTGGGCAACTCTGTCATCAGTGGGCACCATGTTGGACTCGTGGCCAGGATGTCATACACAACACAACTCTTATTATTTTATTTTAAATGTCATCAGATGATTAGAGATTCTTCCTCACCTCTGTCTCTGTGTCTGTCTTAACAGAAGAGAATCATCTTTTACCTCCAAGGAGCTAGCATTTTCATTGAAGGTGTTGCTAAGGGTAGGTTTTTGGATTAGATGAACCTGGTTTAAACCTGGCTCTGCGGCTTAAGTCAGGTACTTCACCTTCTTAGGAAATTAGTTTTGTCGTCTGGTAAGTGAGGCTAATTGGACCTCTGTTTTGGGTCCCAGGAAAAAGTGACAGAACACACATAAGGCTCTAGCACTATGGCTGATACAGGCAGGGTGACCAACCTTCCTACTTTGTCCACAACTGTCTTGGTTTTGGCAGTAAAAATCCTATAACTGTGAAACTCCCTAGTACTGGGCAATCTGGAACAATGGGTTATCCTAGAGCAAGGGAAGGTTTAGTAAGTAGCAGTTATTAATAGCAACCACAGTAATAGTTTCTCTCATAGTAACAGGGATGAAATCTATGAGGCCCTTGTTCCCTGTTTCCTTACCTCCTATGATGGCCAGTGCTCTCATACTCAATCGGGGCACATTTCTTTTAAAACTTCTGTTCCAAAGCTGGTAAAGTGAGGTCTGATACCTTAACAATACTGACACATTGGGCAGAAATAACGTCTCTTCTTCTTATGGAGTTTACAGCTTTCGATTTAGGCTAACAGCAACATTAGACCTGTCTGAACCTTTACTTTGGCTCTAATTTAACCCTCTGTAGCTTCAGTTTTATCTAAAATGAGAATAATGATCCTTCCTTGCTGGTTGCAAGGGCAATTGTGAAGATCAAATGAGATAAGTAAGAGTGAGTCTGCAGAGTAAACTGAAAAGTGTATTATGAAAATAAAGAATGATTTAGCTGTGAATTTGAGAACAGGGACAGAGTCTCTGTATTCCTGGGCTCCAGCACAGTTCTGTCTGCAGGAAGTCCTCAGTGTGCTTACTTGGTAAATGAATGAATGGATGAATGAAAGAATGAGTAAGCAAAGGAGTAAGCCAACAAATGAGTCTCCTCTGGTGTCAGTTACTCGTGGGAGAGGAGCAGATATGACCTGCTCCCTGACGCCAGCTGGTGGGCACTAGTCCCACAATGGCCCCACCTCCCAACCAAGAACAAAGTTGCTTCTCTGTGACCTGCCTTGTCCCAGGGTAGGCAGAGGCAAATTCTGCCAAGAGTTAAAGCTGGATTAACAGCCCATGAACTTTTATTTCCCTGCTGGCTGAGCACAGTAACTATCGATGGTAATATAATGTCCTTTCTCATTGAGGGGAGAGTGAAAGAAACGAGAGGAGGGATTGACCTTTTAGCTCTGAAAGAAGAGAATATTGGGGAGACAGTGTTCTATCACGCTTGAATAGTCACACAGTTGGCAACACTTCTGGGGTCATCTTCTTCCGGTAGATCAGGGGGTTTTAACCTTTCTAGATTATGGAGGCCCTTAGAAGAGTCTAATTGGAAACTCTGGACCTCTCCTCAGGAAAGCACATAACTCGATATGCATATTAAGTTTGCCATATGTTGTCATGGAACTCTGAGACCCGTGGAAGAGTTTTTCTGAATTCAGTAACGATGCCATTTTGAATTTAGTTTGTAGACATATCTTACCTGGCTTAAAGGTGACTTAAAATTGTACTCAATTAGTTGCCAAGAGCTAAAATCACAAGATTTCCACGTAAAAATCCAGGTATCCATCTTCCCTTAAAAAGTCAGAATGTCTGGCACGCTTGGTGGCTATCAGCTGGGCTGAGCTGGCCTGTCTTTTAACAGGGAAAAGGCTTTCTAGTTGTTGACAGCCCTTCTCCCTACTTTTAGGTTTTTAAGTTTTGTCCCTTACTCTAGGAGGGTTAAGATCAAGAATCCCTGCCTTTTACAGGTTTATCTTTTGGGTTCCAGAAGGAGAGGTCTTCAGGAAACCATGAAGTCCAGTTTTCCTGGAAAAGTTTGTTGTCCTAAAAACAAATACCACTGGACATCCAGTGTATAAAACTAGGAAAGGAGAAGGTGATCTGTTTAAATGGCGCACGTGGGCCTACATCCTGTCAGTTAGTGTGGCCTGCCACAGCCTTGTCTCCATGACTCCCAGGGCACCACTAGGGAACTTCCAGGACTCTCCTGGGCAAGTCTGCAAACTTCTTCAAATCATTCAGAATTCCTTCCATTACATGTGACACACACTTGTTCTAGCTTTAGCTGAGAAGATATTTTATGGGCGTATGTAACTTTGAGTGTTTGTGCTCAGACAGGGCTGGATTGGTGTCATTCATAGAGACCTCTTCTCATGTGGGAAACGCATGACTACCAGGAAGACTCCAAGTCTGTATTACCTCTCAGCTCACAACCATGTCAGGAAAAGAGCTTCTTCCTAGGAGTTCCGGCAGATCCTGGGATATGGATTCAATGAACCATTTTGGGTGAGTGCCTATCCCTGAGTCAATCACTATGACCAGGAAAATGGAAACAGCATTGGTCAGGCCTTGATGATGTGTCAGGGATCATGGAGCTCCAGGGACTGGGATCAGTGCCACATGGAGCATCTGGATGAAAATGAGGGTAAGGCTAGTTCCCCAGAAAATCAGTGGGGAGTTACCACAGCAAGAAGAGGCGTAGATGCTAGAGAGGCATAAACAGCAAAGGTCTGTTTAAACAGTATTTAAAACTGTGATTAAGCTCAACTTTTCTTTTTACTCATGAGGATATGGAACTTGTCTAAGGCCACAAACCTAGGGCGTGGCAAAACTGAAGTTGAAGCCCACAACTTGTGCTTCTAATCCTAGTGCTCCTTCCATTTCAGGCACTGGTCCTCCTTTATTATCTATTTTTCTGTGATCCTGACTGTGATATGCTATGGGGTAACAGTAATCATATTTGACAATAAATCCATCCTTGAACTATAGACTTTTAGTGATAAAAGGGGCCTAAGTGGGTTTATTACTTAAATAAGAAAACAGGCCAAGAGAGACTAACTGACTTGTACAAGGTCAACTGACAATTTCTATAAGGCTATCAAAGTGCTCTGCCATCTCTGATCTCATTTGACAGTAAGAATAATCCTATAACATGTTGAACTTGGGTTTCTATTTTTCAAGTATTTTCTCATCAGTGAGATCATTTTATCCTGTAACAACTGTGTAAAGTTGGAGAGGATAAGAATTATTCACCCAGGCTTATAGAAGGGGACAGGGTCATCGAAGGTAAGATACTTGCCCAAGACCCCACAAACATATATAGGGGGCAGACTCAGTTCTAGAATTCATTTGTCTGACTCTGGGTATATTTTCTGTGTGACAGTTGAATCAAATAATGAATTTATATGCAAGGACCATCTATTTAAGTAATAATCCAAAGCAATTGGATAGACTGATCCTATTAAGGTTTTCAAATCTTACCCAAGTAAGTCATGGTATATTTGCCCTATACCAAAGACAAATATGAGGGCCATAGGGCTGTAATTCTTAGGAATATAATTTAAATAACAGAATTTGAGGAAAATCATATAAATGGCAAGATGAGATTAAATTTAGAGAATTTTAGATCTGGAAGGAGCTATAGAATAAAAGAAAGAAAATATTTCTCTTCTTAATAGATAAGGAAACTGAGGTTCAGGGGCACCTGGTCGACTTATTCAGTAAAGCATGAGACTCTTAGTCTAAGGGTGGAAAAGTCGAGCCCCACACTGGGCATAGAGATCACTTAAAAACAAACAAACAAACAAGAAAGAAACTGAAGTTCAGAAAGTTGATAGAATTTGTCTCTAATCCTGTAGCTGGTGCATGGTAGAGACCATATAAGAATATGTGTCTCCCAGCTTCCTGTCATTAAGGATTTCTGTCATGGTGACTGGGAGGGAATGTGTTGGGGGTAAGACACACCATGACTGTATAAAAGATTCTGTAGCACTTGAGTGTGTGAGGAACACCAGCCACTGATGGTGCTCAAAGTGAATTTTGGCATCATCTAGACATGGAATTAGGTAACATGGATTCAAGCTGCAAAAAAGTGATTATTTCCAATTTTCTTTCAATACTTCTGATTCCATTAAAGGAAAAATGTCTGTTGGGTTCTAATTTGACTTTAACACCTCTCAAGCACTTGCTTATGTCTCTTTTTTTAGTGGGATGTACAGGTCTCTGGACCAGAACTTTTGGTAGGCAAGAGCACCTGGCCAGAATTTAGTGACATTGTGTTGCTTGCCTTGTATATATTTTGCACGTATGACAAAATGATATTCATTTTCAATTCATGAAATGATCTAAAGTTTCTTTAAAATTTTTACTTCTATTCTATTCAAAGTTTAAACAAAAATGAGTTGACGTACAAAAAAGAATCTTATGTATCTCATAGTGCAGATTATGGTGATAGTACACAGATCTGGCAAAATCAAGATGAGGATAAATAAATGAAGTTGGAGAATTGCTGCTGTAGGAACTGGGTCTGAGGCTGTTGTCTGGGGAAGGTTGAGGAGTGCACCATTTTGACCTCAGAGGAACACAGATTTGATTCCTAGTCCTACCACCAAAGTTAGCTGTCTGATCTTGGGCTAGATACTTCACATCTCTGAGTCTTAGAGAGTCAAAAGTAAACAACAATGCTTCAAATTTGCAAGGCTGTTATGAAGATTAAGAAATGTGCATGACAGGTTCCAACAAGCACAGTGTCCAGCCCTGGGTAGGTGCTAAAGGAACAGAACTCTGAGGAGTGCTGTGCTTTAGGTCACTATGAATGAAGGAAAAGGGGGCGGGCAATAAAGTGGCAAATGCTGCCTTGATGTGAACCTCCTACCTTCTCTTTTTTCCTCCTTAAGTGACATGGGCAACATCACAGTGGCTTATGTACTTCTTTGCTCCAGGAGGTCTGTTTTGTCACTTTCTGAGAAGCAAACTATAATCCTTGAGGCTGCTTTATCACTAAAAGACTGACTCCAAGTTTGCATGATGGAAAAGCAGCCTTCCGGGCATGCTAGGAGGTGGATTCATTTGTTATTCGGTGTAGGAGGCCCTAGCTTCTGGGTTGTTAAAGAACAAACAAAAAATATCCCTTAAAAAAATAGGCTATGGTTTGGCGAAGCTTGAAATGTAATCCTGTGGTTCAGCCCGAAGAGAAAATCTTCATTAAGCTTTTTGAGGTTTGCCCTGGTGGGCTGTGGTTTGCTCTGTGGGCTCCAGTTTGCTTATTTGATTTCTTAAAATATTTTGTGAAGATACTGTTTATCTTGTTTACTGTGTTTTGCCTCCTCCTTGAATTTTGCCCTGAGGCAAGTACCTCACCTACTTGGCCCTCATCCTAGCCCTGTTTCCTGATCCCACAGAGGCCAGTGATGCCCCTGCCATGAGGAAGGGAGATATTAATTACATTGTGAAGTCCCCTGCTAGTCCTAAAAGTAAATATTGGAGAACGAGATTTTTTTTGCTCCATGGAAGCTGGACACCAATGAAATAGTTTGCCTTATGAAATGACGATTGTCCTACTAGATTAAAGTACAGCCCAGATTAGGTGACTTCATACAAGGAGCTAAGAATGGAGGGGGTTTTATGCATTGAGTGAGGGGTTAGAATGAAAGACCTTTACTTGTAATTCTAGTATTGCGTGCATTGACTCCATTCATTCTTTCATCCAACAAATATTTCTTTGAGTGTCAGTGTAAGGACACAGGTCTGAATCAAACTGACTCTGACCTTGGAGCCTAGGTGTCAGTTTCTCAGAATCATTAGACAATAGAAGGGCGCACAGGTTGCCCAAAGCAGGAGGGACCACCCTTGTAACACTCAATCAGGAAAGGCCAGCAGCTAACACCCTTAACATTTCTAAGGGCAGGCCTAGAATGCTAGTCACACCCTACGTGAGGGTCCTGGGCCCACTCTGCAACTGGTCAATACTCTAAATGTTGTGATTGGCTCCCACCAAAATAACAATGTATGGTTAAAATTACTGCCAATATTGATAGGCGATAATGATTGGACCCCTGTACCTGTGTCACAATTTCCTGTAACTCCCCCTTCCCAAGCGCATAAAGGCCCTACCTCCCCTTTATTCGGGGCTCTCCACATGGATCCACTGTGCTGGTAAAGTCTGTGAGCCCAAGTTTAGGTCCAACGAGCCTAAACCTGTAATAAAGCCCTTTGCTTTTGCATGTGTGACTTGGTCTCCCTGGTGATCTCTGGTTTTTGGGGATGATAATAAAATCTGGGCATAACATCAACATTATGCTAGACACTGAATATGGATAGAAATGTAAAGAAACCATGTCACTATTTGCAGGAGATCCCACTTCTCAGCTGTGAAGGTGTCAGGGATAGACAACTCCAGTGAAATAGCATAAATTGCGTATCCAAGACACAGTTGCTGGGCACTCTCCTGGGTACATATTATATAGTTGTTATGGAAATAAAACATAATATAGTGAAATCCCCAAATCTTATGTATACAAGTTGGTAAGTTTTGGTAAATATATCCCAGTCAAGAAATAAAACACATTTCCAATATCCCAGTAAGAGCCTATGTGCCACCTGCCAGTCTCCATTTTTTCAAATGAAGTCTCTGCTTCCCTCTCTAATACCATGTAAAGTTTTGCCTGTTCAGAGACTAAATATATGTGAAATCACACAACATTAGAATTTGAATCTGGCTTCCTTAAATCAGCATGCTTTTATGATTCATCCATACTATTGTAGGTTATATTAGCTTTTTCCTTATTGCTGAGTAGTATTCCACTGAATGAACATGCTGTATTTTGTTTAACCATTCACCCATTGTTGTTTCCAGTTTTGAGGTATTACAAATAAAGTTGCTTTGAAGATTTTTTGGATCATAGGGTCTTGTCTTTCTTTTCTGTTGGGTCTCGAGGTGGGACTATTTTTAACTTTTTAAGAACATTGAATAGGTTTCCAGAGTGTTTGGACCGAAATCAAAAGTTGGACACTTAACTGAATGAACCACTGAGGTGTCCCAAGGTTTTTTATTATGAATAAAGTTATTGTAAGCTTTTCTATAGTGGTTTTGTGTCAACAGAAATATTTATTCTCTTGGGTGACTTAAAAGTGGGGTTGCTAGAGTCATATAGTAAATATACATATATAGTCATATAGTAGATATATAGTCATTTACCTAACTTTATAAGAAACTGCCAGATTCTGTTGCAAAATGATTGTAAAACTTTGCATTACTACCAGTAACACTCTGAGTGTTGCAGTTGTTCTATATTGTGGATTGAATTGTGTCACCCAAAAGATATGTTGATATCTGAAACCCTGGTACTGGTAAATGTGACCTTATTTGGAAATAGTGTCTTAGCAGATACAACCAGGTTAAGGTGAGGTCAGACTGAAATAGAGAGGGCCCTAAATCCAATGACTGGTGTCCTTATAAGGAGAGATTTCGAGACATGCAAGTAGAGGGATGACAGTCATGTGAAGATAGAGGCAGAAATTGGAGTCATGCAGTGACAAACCAAGAACACCAAGAATTACCAGCAATCACCAGAAATTAGGGAGGGGCAAAGAAGGATTCTTCCTGAGAGGATGTCAGAGGGGGGACCCCTGTACCTGTGCTGACACCTTGATTTTGGATTTCTAGCCTCCAGACTGTTAAAGAACAGATTTCTGTGTTTTAAACCAAGTATGTGGTGATTTATTATGGCAGTCCTAGGAAATTAATACACTCCTCATCCTTTCCAGCACCTGCCTCTATTTATTTTTTCCTTTTTTTGGTGGAAAGGGGGGTATCATTCTAGTAGACGTGTAGTTGAATCTTAGTGTCATTTTAATGTGTATTTTCTTAATGGCTAATGATGTTGAGCCTGTTTTCATGTGCTTAGTTGTCATCCACATGTTTTCTTTATCAAAATGTCTATTCAAATCTTTTTCCCAACTAAAAAAAAATTGGCTTGTTTACTTTTATTGTGCTTTGAAGGTTCTTTATATATCCTGGATAAAAGTCCACTGCCAGGCATGTGTTTTGCAAATATTTCTCCTATTTACCCTCTTTTCATTCTCTTACCAGTGTCTTTTGACAGGTGTATGTTTTGAATTTTGATGCAGTCCAATTTGCCAATTTTTTCTTTTATAAATCATATTTTTCATGTTGCATCTAAAAACCTTTGCCTAGATCAAGTTGCAAAGATTTTTTCCCTATATTATAGTGTGTTATGTAAAATGTAATTCATCCTTTATGTTTTAAAGAAATTAGAAGAAAATAGATATCTAACTTTCATTTTGACCCACCTATTTACCAGTTCTGGTGTTCTAAATTTCTATAAGTCTAAAGTTTCATTCTGTCTTCATTTCCTCTGTTTTTAGCCTGAAAAGGTTCCTTTACCACTTTTATGTACAGTGTACTAGTAATTAATTCTTCCAACATCTATTTATCTGAATAATGTGTTTTGTTTCACCTTTAGTTTTGAAGGATATTTTCACTGGATATAGATTTCTACATTAACACTTTTATTTTTTTCAACTTTAGAGACACCATTGCATTGGCTTATAGTGCTTCTGTTCACTCTGAAGAAAAATCAGTCATAATATTTTTATCTTCTGTATTTAATAAGCCTTTTGTCTCTGGTTGCTTTTAAGATTTTTTTCTTTATATTTCACTTCTAGGAGTTCTGATATGGGGTTTTCTTTATATTAATTGTACTTGGTGTTTTCTGTGATTTTTATCTCTGATTTGATCTTTTTCACAGTTTTTGGAAAGTTTTCAAACACTATTTCTTTAATTATATTTTCTTCATTTTTCTCTTTCATCTCTTTATGAATCTCTAATTACACAGATTAGGATGCTTAGGTCATTGAGACTCTGTTCATATTTTTCCCAAAACTATTCCTTCTCTTCTTAAAATTGGATAATTTCTATTGATCTCCTTCCAAATTTGCTAACCCCTTTGCCTGTAGTTTTCATTCTTCTTTTAAATCCATTTAATGAATATTTCATATCTAATATTACCTGTGTTATTGCTAGAATTACCACTTGGTTCTTTCTTATAACTTAAATTTCCCTTTTGATAATTCTCTCTCTTTATTCATTATAACTATATTTTTTCACTTAAGTTTTTGAACGCATTTCTAATATGTCTGATAATTACATCTATGACCCTCTGGGCATCTATTTCTATTACTTGCCTTCTCTCTTGATTTTGGGTCATGATATTCCTTTCTTCTCACATATAGTAATATTGGATATTGTGGATGATGCATTGTAGATAGTTTATATTTAAAAAAACTTTACTCTCTATTAGGAAGTTACTGAGTGATCATATTGAACTTATAAAGGGTTGATTTTATACGTCTTTAGAGTATGCATCTTTCTGATTTGCTCTTAATCCTTATGAGAATCCCTTAATTCTGAGAGAGAATCTTTGCCCTATGTTACAGCTTTTTTGGAGCATTAAGGGAAAGTCCAAGGCATTTATCAAGCATTTCCAACATAGTTGAACCCCCAAACACTGTCTCCTCTGAACTGAGCAATAGCTAAAATGTCACTTTAGGCCTGTTGCCCTTCATTGTTGATTTTAGCTGGACTCAGTGGGCCTCTCTTCATGTGTTCTACTTTGGAGTTGGCCAAAGATTTGAGAAATGTTTATACTCAGGTTTTGGTGCTTCCCATTTTATAGGTTTCTTCTTTCTTGGATCTTTTTCATCAATTCTTAGCAGCTCTGGTAGCAATGAAATCTTCTGACACCATAAGCCAATAAGACTGTAGCTTTCTGGTTGATTAAAAAGCAGTCTGCACCATGTGGACCAGAGATGTCCTCAGGAAGAAAGTAAATAAATATGGATCTTACACCTGTAGTTTCGTCTTTCATGGATAGAATATACTCCAGGAGTGTTGAGTGGTTCCATTGGTTAATAGTCCAACTCTAGATTTCTGCTCAGGTCATGATTTCATGGTTCATGGTTTCAAGCCCCATGTTGGGCTCTGTGTTGACAGTGTGGAGCCTACTTGTGACGCTGTCTCTCTCTGTCTCTGCTTCTCTCCAGCTCTCTGTCTTTCTCTCTCTTTCTCTCAAAGTAAATAAGTAAACTTTAAAAAAAAGAATACACTTCAGTTATTGCCTGCTTTTGATCACTCTAAGTGCTTTAATATGGTTTTTAAAAAGTATCATTCACAGTTTATTAGTATCATTTGCAGCTAGGTTAGTCCAATACAGGCTACTCTATTATTACTGGAATTAGAACTTGTCTTTACTCTGTGAATTGTTATGTGTTTCCTCATAATAGAATAACAATTAGCAGTTATTGGTAACACTGTTTTCTGATGAGCAAAATAAGGCTAAGAGAGAGTAACTGACTTCCTCAAACTTATCCAGCTTGCAAGTGGTACAGTCTGACTTTAAGCCCTTTAGTTTTAGTTACAAATCTGCAGCATGGCATATGATAGGACTTTAGGGTACAGAAGGAAAAAAATCATGTGACTTCAGGGAAAAATTCAGTGTGTTGGTGGTAGGCACATTCTGTGCTTGTGTAGTCCATATGACAGCCAAAGAAGGAAGTTATTGCAATGGCTCAGGTATTTTACTCATGTCAGTGGTGATACAACATATGCATGGCTTGCAGACATGGTGTTTTCCTGACTTCACTTACTAGACTGTGTTAAATCATTGATCCTTCTGTCAGAGGTAGGACCACTTACTAGGCAGATGAGGTAACATTAGGTGACCCATAGATGCAATGGTATTGTATAGTCATCTAATAGAATCCTAAGTCCTGGAAGAAAAAAAAAGACTTGAAGATTCTATAGCTAATGTACTGATTAGCTTGGCTGCCATAACAAAACACCATAGACCAGCTGGAGTATACAACAGAAATTTATTTTCTCACCATTCTAGAGAGAATACTAGAAGTCCAAGATCAAGATTCTAGGCAATTGAATTTCTGGTAAGATCTCTTCCAGAGAAGAGAAATGATTGCCCTCTTGCTATGTCCTCATATGGCCTTTCCCTGATGAATGCATGTGGAGAGAAAGAATTCTGGCATCTCTCCTTCTTAAAAGAGAGATACCAATCCCATCAGATCTGGGCCTGACGCTCATGAACTCATCTAACTCTAATTTACTTCCAAAGATCCATCTCCAAATACCATCACCTTGGTAGTTGAGGCTCCAGCATATGAATTTTGGGGAAAACAATTCAACCAAACACTAAACTCTGTGTAATACCTGGAATGATTGAGGCCACACAGTTAGAAGCAGATTGTGAGAGCTTCTCAGACATGCTATCTTGCCCAGTGCTTTCCCACCGGATAGTTCATTGACTGAGTTTGTCAAGGAGGAAGATTTTTCCTGGTAGGTAGTCAGTAGACTTGTGTAAGAATCGTCCATGCTTATGAGCAGAACAAATAATTACGTCTCCATAATAATTTGGCATATCCCAACTATTCTAAAATATCTCTCACTTTGTGCCTGGAACTTCCTCCATGAAAGGAATTCCACTGGATATATGCATGACCTTTAATAGCATAGATTGCCTGGTTAAAAGTAAGTCTTTAGCATTTTAATGTAAATTAGTTGATGTAATCTCTTCTTATATGAGAGATTCTACAGATTAACATTAATTGGAAAAGCTTCCACCATGTGTGCTCTCTTCATCATGTCATTAACTGGAATCTGTTTCTTCACCTGTCGATGAGAATAATGGTGGCATGAATCTCTTAGTTGCTATAAGGAGAAATTGAGAGGATGGACCTAAACTTCATATTAGAGTATTAGACACATTGTAACTCACAATAAGAGATAGCTGCTAATATTTAATCATGATGACCATGATGATGATGAAAGAGGATAGTAGCTGAATTAGGGTGCATTGATGCCATTAGGAAGACTATCTGGGGTGTCTTGGGTAATCAGGGACTAGTATAAATGCACCGAGAATATGTAATCTGTGAGGGGGGAAAGAGGGCCACATACAAAGAAGAGGAAAGACAGGAAAGACAGAGGAAAGACAACTAGAATGGAAGTAATATTTGCTAATCATATATCTGATAAAAGGTGAACACCTAGAATATATAAAGAACTTCTACAACTTAACAACAAAAACAAAATAACCCAATTAAAAATGGGCAACAAATTTGAATGGATATTTCTCTGAAGAAGATGTGTGAATGACCATTAAGTACAGAAAAAGATGTTCAACATCACTCATCATTAGAGAATAAAAATAAAAACTATGGTGAGATAACACTTCATACCCATTAAGATGGCTATTATAAAAACAAAACAAAACAAAACAAAACAGCAAAAACAACAACAAAAGACCCAGAAATTAACAAGTGTTGGAAAGGATGTGGAACACTTGTGCATTGCTGGTAAGAATATAAAATGGTTCAGCAGCTGTGGGAAGCAATTTAATTCCTCAAAAAGTTAAATAGAATTATCACATGATCCAGCAATTTCACCCTAGGTATATTCCCAAAATAATTAAAATCAGGGACTTGAATAGACACTTATAGACTCATGTTCATAGCAGCTTGATTCACAATAACCCAAAAATAGAAACAACCCAAATCTCTAGCAACAGATCAATAAATAAACAAAATGTACATGTATTGTACATACATACAAAAGTATTATTTGATGAGAAAAAGAAATAAAATTCAGACATATGCTACAACATGGGGTTTATTTTTTCTAACCTCATGAACTTTGAAACATGCTAAGTGAAACAGGCCAGATACAAAGGACTGATATTGTGAGATTCCACTTATATGAGGTACCTAGAATAGGCAATTCCATAGAGACAGAAAGTCAGTAAGAAGTTACCAGGGCTTGGTGGGAGAGGAGAATGGGAAATTATTGTTTAATGGGTACTGAGTTTCTGTTTGGGATCATGAAAAATTCTGGAAATAGATAGTGGTAAGGCACTGAATTGTGTACTTAAAGATAGTTAAAATGTGTTTGGTGCACCTGGGAGGCTCAGCCGGTTTAGTGTCTGACTCTGGATTTCAGCTCAGGTCATGATCTCACTGTTCGTGGGATTGAGCCCTGCATTAGGCTCTGTGCTGACAATGTGGAGCCTGCTTGGAATTCTCACCACTCCTTTCTGTCTCTCTCTCTGCTCCTCCCTCCCTCACCCTTTCTGTCTGTGTCTCAAAATAAATAAATAAACTTTTAAAAAAGTTAAAATGTTAAATTTTATGATATATACATGTACCACAATAAAAAAGTTTTAAACATAGATTGGAAATATTAGAATTGAATTTTATTTGCATAATTTTACACAGAATAGTATAGAATTATATACAAATTTGCATTCCCATTTACAAGGTGAAATTGTACGAGTTCCAAGATAGTGGTAGAACATATTAAGGTAACCTAGAGAGAAGGGTGAGGCCAGTTCTCAAACTCCATGTTACTGGTATATACATTGAACTTAGTTTCTGAGAGATCAGTGTTATCAATGACCCATTTTAGCAGATACGTTAAGCTCTGTGCCGAGCTCTGTTCAGGGTGTTTCTTTGGACTGTCCATAGAAATCTAGAGCACAATTCCTAATCTCATGGATTTTACAATCTGGTTGGGAATAATTGTTTTAAGTACACATAAAATTACTTGTGAAAAGTGCAAGATTAAAAGTGTAAGAGCTGAGTTGGGTAATTTAAAACTATCAAGATGAAGTTCAGCAAGGGCGAGCAATGTCTGGGAAGGCTTTGACCCTGAGTAGGGTCTTGGTTTGGGCTAACGTGTTGACAAGCCTGAAAAGTAACCGATCTCCTGCATTGCTGACGGATATCCTCATGAATGCTGAGCTGTCCAGGGACCTGTGGGTCCAGCAAGAGGGCAAAGGATTTATCCAAGCTCCCCATGAAAGCTGTGCTAACTGGATTAGTTGCTAACTTGGATTGAGGCTTTGAGTGGGATTAATCCCAATTGCGGTGAATTAGTTTCTCTTTTTTACCTTTTTCCTTCTTTTCTCTAAAACTTGACTCTTTGGCAGAGCCAAGTGGGACAGTGGGTACAATACTCAATTCGAGTTTCTTGGAGTTAAAGGACTCTGGGGGGAGGAGCTTAGTAAGTGACTTTTCCCTGGTTTTTATACCCTATTGGATTCAATTCTGCAGTGAGTAAAACATATCTCTCAACCTCTATCCCCCAACCTCATAGGCTCAACTACCATTTTAGTGTCCCTGAAGATTCAGGGTAGGGTTGGAGGCCAAAACAACAACAGATACTTCCAATGTGGAGGTTCTAGAATTGCTTTCTATGAGACCAGTTCAAAGTTGTTCAGTCAATGAGATCTATTTCTAGAGAGCTTTCCAAGTCGTTGGTGGTAATGTCATGGCTTTATTGATGGAGAATTGTCAGCAGAACTTTCTCATCTTTTTCTCTTGCCTTTTTCTCTTCCTTGACTCCCTCTTATTCATGTCCCTTCTGTTTCAGTTGCGTATTGCTGAAAGATTAAGTTCTGGGTACACACAAAGAAATAAAAAGCTCATAGCCGATCCTTAATAAGGATTTTCTAAACTGCACTGAATATATAAGCATATTCTCTTTCTGTTGAGAGCCTCTGCCTGGCATGTGAGTCTTGCCATAAAATGACCCACTCACTCTTCCCTATGCACCTGATCCCATAGTATCCTCTAATCCAAACATGTCTATCTTGTCTTTTCTACAGAGTGTAAGCATTTTACATTCTACAGCTTGACATGCTGATCTCTCTATATGGAATCTCTCTGGTTGTTCCCTGTTTTGACCCTTCATATCCCATTGACTTTCTAGACAGTTTTTCAGGCTTTACTCTGCCTCCTCTAGTTCTCTGTATCTTCTGCCTCCACCTCATTCTCTGTGTTCTGTTATTAATTAGTGTGCAGACAGCAGACTTTATCACCCACTTCTGGCCAATGCTACTAAACTAGAGTGTGTTTCCATGTGTGTCTGTTTCTGTCTGTTTCAATATCATTGCGCAACTTTATTAGCTTTTCTGCACATCACCACACACTGAATGATTGCTTTTGTAGCTTGTCAGGTCTTTATTGGGCATCTAATCCGAGTATTGCCTGAAGTGGTTCTAAGAAGCTCTTTCTATAATTCTTCCAAATTTTTAGTTGGCATAAATACTCGCCTCAGTGCTGGCTCAGTCTGTGGCTGGAATTAAGGCTCAGCTTGTGCCTGGGGGTTATGAGTCAATCTGTGACTGAGGTCTTGAGACAATTTACGCTGGAGTTAAATCATCATGGTAAATACATACAAAAATTGTAATTAATCAACTTTTTGTCTGTTTACTTGCATGAATGTTTCATTAATTGCCGTATTCCCATTGCTGAGAGGACAGCCTGGAACACAGTAGGCACTTTAATAGTTGTTGAATAAGGATTAATTAATGGTCTTACTCTGTGGCTGATGCGGGCTCCTTATGGGTGGGGATTAAGGCTACTTCTGTGCCCAGGGTTAGATGACAATCTGTGGCTAATTCCTGGAATAGGTCTGTTCATTTGTAGCTGAGGTCAGGTTTTATTCTGTTAGTGAGAGCAGGGCATAGCTTGTGGTCACACTCACAGCCTGAGGGGGAGACTAGGGTTGGGGGGCAGTGCCCCACCCAGGGGTAGAGTAGGCAGACTGGCTCAACTGAGATCAAATTTTTGATCTCAGTCTCCTTGTCATTGAGTGCTGATCCTCAGCATTAGCAATCCATTGGTAATGGGAAGTTTAACCCTGGGCAAATCTGCCAGCATGCACTACGTGATTGCATCCTAGGGCAGCAGATGGACTCTGGAACATTTATTGCACCTTCTGCACAGACTTCAAAGATAGTTTTCAACTCAATTTTAGGGAAGGAGGTTTCCAACTTCATCATCTACTGAAGGCTTTACTTCAGAGTTTGGAAATAAATGGCCTAATTTCAAGACCTATAATAGGGAATGTCCTACAGTGATGGCTGGGTAGCAAAGGAGTTGATGAATTTTAATTTTAAATTGTTCATCGGTCCTGTGTGTTCACTTGCTCTCTGTGCTATTTAAATGTCAGTCTCTGGTGCCTCTATTGAGGTGTCTCTCTGACTCTGCTTGCCACTGTGTCGGTCTTGATTTCCTCTGGCTGGCTGTCTCACTGCCCATCTCTAGTTTTCTTTTGTCCTCTCCCGGTTTTTAGCAGTCACCTTGCTGGATTCCTGCTGAGGCAGCAATACTCCCCAGTGATTAATAACTTGGAAAATGGCTCTGAGTCTGGTGATGGATTAATCCCAGTGGAGAAGGAATAGCTGGGAGGCCAGATGCCCTGAAAAGGAAATGACCACTAGAAGCTCTTCACCCAAATCTGGGCACATTTTCTCTCCAGCCAGGCCACTGCTTGGATACACAGAAACTTCTCTCTTACTGCTGTTCCTTCTATAGCATCTCACCTTCCAGGTCCTATTACTATTTCATGATCAAAACTTAACAGTTTAGGGACCTATACTTTGATCTCCCCCGTTGGATCAAAATACCCAGGTTTTGATCTTGGATTTTTCATAAATCAACTGTTATACTTTGTAAAAATCATCTAATCACTCAAAACCTCAGTTTCCTCATTTGTGAAATGGAAATGATAGTCTGTATAAGGATAAAAGAGAAGTGCTACATTTGTCAGTGCTTCATAAATGGAAAAGTTCCATGTATGCATAAGAATCCATTTTATGGATCTTCCTGCATAATTTTTTTTTCATCTCAGAAGAGAGATTTTAATATGATAGTTTGGAGTCATGAAGAAATATGGGCATTGTGCACCAAGAGAGGGCAGGGAGATATATCTGTATTTGGCTAGGATAATGGGCACTTTTCAGTTCTTTTCCTCAGAAACCAATTTTTTTCTACACGTGTAGACATTCCCACTTTTGATTGAACACAAACAGATTTATTCATTATGTCTATATAAATGCAAACACAATGCAAACTTATACATGGTGAAGGGTGTCATTTGAGGATAGAATATTTGATCTTTCAGACGAGATCAGGTGCATTCAGGGTGTTATGATATTTCCAGGAGAGTACATGATTCTTAATTGGACACTTTTTTGAGGGGGGGGCGAGAAATTACTACAAGGAAATACAGACATATTTGATTCTGCTCTGTCATTATTCTTCTTGAGTCTATTACGAGCAAAATGTTTTGTCCATGCTATTGGTCAACCATCTTGGATGAGGGGCCCATGCCACATAGAAAGGCTTTCATGCTTATGACCCATCATCTTGGATGAAGACTGTTTCTCAGAAAGTTCCTTCCACTACTACTTTTGGAGCACCTACAGTATTGCCATTAGGGATCCAGCCACAGCAAGATAGACATGCTCTCTGCCTTTATTAAGCTTAACTGCCATTCTGACTATTTGGCAAGTGCTTTTCTAATCACTGTAAATGGAAAGGTAGACAAGATAGACAAGGTTCCTATTCTCCTGGAGACAGACAATCCATAAATCAAAGTATATTAGGTAGATTTCATAAAGAGAATGAAACATGATGAATAAGAGGACAACTGTTGATGATATGGCCAAGAAAGACCACCTCTAACATTAAAACAAACAAACAAACAACAAAAGGGATGCCTGGGTGGCTGAATCTGTTAAGCACCTGACTTCAGCTTTGGTTGTGATCTCACGGTTTGTGAGTTCAAGCCCTGCATTGGACTCTGTGCTGACAGCTCGGAGCCTAAAGCGTACTTCAGATTCTGTGTCTCCTCTCTCTCTGTCCCTACCCTGCTCACACTCTGTCTCTCCCTCTCTCTCTCTCTCTCTCTCTCTCACAAATAAATAACATTTTAAAAAAAGACCACTTCTGAGCATGTGACATTTAAGCCCAAGCTTGAATGTCAACGAGTAAATCATGCAAAGATTTAGGACAATGAAAAAACAAAACAAGGGTTGTATAGCTGATGCCTTATGAGCAAGTGAAAGCGTAGGAGAGGATGAAATTGATTCAGGTTAAAACCATCTAGAACATTGAAGGCTGTTGATTCCAAGTGCATCAGGAACCTACTCATTTTAAGCAGTAAAGTCATATTCTTTCGTATATATTATTAAAGGATCTGTTGCTTATTCTGGCTATTTGTGGACAATGGATTATTAGGATTGAAATGATAGAAAACC
Source organism: Suricata suricatta (assembly GCF_006229205.1). Classification (NCBI taxonomy): domain Eukaryota; kingdom Metazoa; phylum Chordata; class Mammalia; order Carnivora; family Herpestidae; genus Suricata; species Suricata suricatta. The sequence continues at coordinate 105,543,221 of NC_043705.1, read as the reverse complement.
CAGGGAGACGTGGTATGATATAGTTCAGTAATCCAAACAAAAGATGAGAGAGGTTGCACTGGGGAATTAGTAGTGGAGATAGAGAGAAGAATAATTAAAGGTCTATGTCACATTTAGTGGAAAAGTGGATGTTGGGGTTAAAGGGAAAAAGGGAATTGCTGTCATTGTATTTTAATATGTTTATTAATCCATCTCTATAGACTGTAAGCTTCTTGAGAGCAGAAACTTTCTTTAAATATCCCTTGGCCTTAGCACAATAGTTGGTATAATGAATGTATATTGATTAGATGAGTAAATGCACACATACATGTATATAAAAAGTAGGAGCAAATTATCTTAAAAGTTATCCTTTTCCTACTTAAATTTTAAAAGTATTGCGTTTGTTTTTGATATTATTTTTTTGTTTGTTTTCCCTCTTTATACCTGAATTTTAATAATACCAGAGCAACATGATGATATTTATATTAGAGCCAACTAACACATGACTGCATGAGTGCTTCAAAGGCCTCAAACAATGGTAGTTTTATTTCACCAAGGTGGATTCTGTGAACTTCATTTTCCATTTGCCTTTTATCCTATTGAGGCTGGATCCTCCGAGAAGCCTGGCTTCTGGCCACACGCCAGTTGTAATGGACTCAAATTGATTGCTCATTGAGAAATGAGGGCCAAGTCATCGAGACTGGAAATTCGAGCTGCAAGTTCTATCAAGTCAGACTTTCTGCAAAGACTTCTCAGCCTGGGGAGTGAGACTCATCCAACAGGGACTGGTGTGGAGGAAGATTTAAATTGGAGCTGCTTTTCCATAGCCTTTGGAGAGCTGCTGATTCATCTTCTAAACTGGGCCAGATCAAAAGCAAAGCCAAAGCAACTTTCTCAGGCATTTGGCCTGGGAGAGGAATGAGTCTAGCCTCCCACATGGAAAGAAAGCGGTTTGTAGGTGTATCATCTCACCGGGAGTACAGAGATCCTATTGACTGCCTGTGGCCCTGCCAGGAACCTTGAAATGTCCATTTCTTCCTTGATTTAAAGCATCAAAGATTCCCTTGGAGATGCTAATGTTATGATGAAGTTGGGTTAAATGATCTACTGTCTGTGTCAATGCTGATATTTTAGGCTATTACAATTCTTAATCTCTGATTAGAAGTCCTTGGAACTGTAGACCCTTCTCCAAGTTAAAATCAGGCACAGGCTAAAAAATCCATCCCATGTTCTTTGAATGCCAGCCACAGTTCTTCGGCAGTCATGGTCCTGAGAAAACTGTTCCAGCTGGAGGAAGAAACCTGGTCTTCTGAGATATGGAGCTGATAGCACATTCGAGATTAGCTACCTTTATTCTTTATGTGTCCATTCATTCCAGCGTTCTTTCACAAAGTGTCTATCAAACATGTCAGCTGTTTGTATGGAAAAATCCAGGCCTAGAGAAAGGAAAAAGACTTGGCTGAAGTTAGCCATTTGGTGGCAGACCCAAGATGAGTTAACTCTGTTTTCCTTTCCCGATTCTTACACTAGCAAAAAAATGCCCCTTTGTTGAATGCGTGGTTTAATCATGATGTAACCATCTTCCTAATCACAGAACAAGGACATACCAGCACCACTTTAGTGGAAAAACCCCAAAAAGCCAAAAGTCCCCCATCATTGGCTTCATAGAAGTGTGGAGAATTAACAGTAAATCACCTTTGTTTATATCTGGTGGGTTTAGGAACATCAGTGTAAGCAGCAGTTGAGACTCATGAATCTGGAGCCAGCTAATTCAAATTGGATACATTCCACGGACCTGTGAAGAAAGAGTTTGCTAACACAGTCAATATCATATAGTTAATCTCAGGACTCTCCCTCTTCTAAAGATTTTTAGAGCAATTTCACACTAAATGAGAAGACTAGCCCAAATTAGGAAGCACAGAGACTTGCAATTTTCTATTACCTTCTACAACCAGTCTAAATAAGTGGATATCCTTAGTTAATCTCATTGAAGTAACAGGTGGGAATGTTATGGAGTTAACATGTAATTAAAAATATAAGGGAAAGTGCCCCTAATTTGTGTGAGAATGTGTGAAAAATAATTTTCTTTAAGGTTTTTTAAACATTTCCTCTGAATATGTTATAATACTATTTTGTTTAATAAACTTTGCTTGTATACAGGAGGCATTTTAGCTTATGACTTCAGCTGAATTAGAGTCATTATGATCCTGTTCCAACAATTACCAGCTATTTAGCCCTAGAGAATTTTACCAATATTGTGGAGTCTCCATTTTTTCAATTGTAAACTTGGCATAATAATACCAACTTTAGCGTTTTAGGTATTTTACCACCTTTATAGGATTGTTGTAAGGTTTTAATTAGGCAATATGTGTGAATTCTTTAGTGCACTGCCTCTCACATTGGTGTGAAACAGTGCTCGGTGAATACAGATAGTATATTTATTAATACTAATATCAGACATTTCAGGTTGGCTTCCCACTTTCAGACTATCACAAATTTCCCATTAGCAGACAATGACAAGAGTTAAGTAAGCAAAGGATACCATCATGGTAAATATTGATACTAGTGAACCTTGTTAGAAAAGTAATATACAAATATTATACAACACCCCCTATTCCTAGCAAGGTCTGGAGCAATACTCAATAATTAAACACAAATATTTCTTAGCAGACACAAATCTGACTCTCTAAGTGAGAGAATGGATTTTCATTCCCAGCAAAGCTTCCATGAATTTTCAATTATTTAAAACTACCTACTTGAAAGGACATGAGTCCCTCATTGACATCCTAGGCTATAATTTTGATATATGGTTCCTTCCAAAGCCCTGTCTCCGTGTAACCTGTACCCCGGCCAGGCTGCAGGCTAGTCACACTCCCGCTCTATTGACTTGCAAAGGGGAATTATTTTTTTGGCACCAATTATATGCTCTGTACTGTATGGCAGTTGGTGGTAATAACAGCTTGGGTTGGTTCGGGACCTTTCCTCTAAGGAGCCGAGAGGACATTCAGATGCACAAGGAAGGATAAGCTTCCGTGTTGCTCCTCCTAACTTACAGCACTTGGCCTCCTGCAAACCACTTTGGGATGATGATCATGTGGAGATGTAGAAGAAAATGCCAGTGGGAATGCAGATGAAGAACAGAGGAAGAAAAAGGAAGGAGAACACTGAGAAGAGGAGCAGGGAAGAAGTAAAAGAACTCTACTTTCATTGCAACACGGAGGCGAAATATGTTTTTGGTGGATGGTACAGGCAACCTGCAAGAGCAAGAGATACCTCGATGTTTCCCTTATTTCCATTGGGAGCCAAATCTCAAGTTTCACCCAACCTATATAACTCTCTTTTGTCTTCCATCTTGATTTCAAAAAATTTTTTTTAATATTTTTTATTAATTTTGAGAGACAGAGAGAGACAGCATGAGTAGGGGAGGGTCAGAGAGAGAGGAAGACACAGAATCTGAAGCAGGTTCCAGGCTCTGAGTTAGCTGTCAGCACAGAGCCTGACATGGGGCTCGAACCCACAAACTGTGAGATCATGACCTGAGCCGAAGCCGGATGCTTAACTGACTGAGCCACCCAGGGGCCCTGCTTCCACCTTGATTGAATTACTACCAACTCCAGGGCCTAGAATTCCCCATTTTACAAGGAAAACCTGAATTAAGATGAACTCCAGAATAACTCATTATAATCTCTAACGATGAAGTTTCAGCGTTGGAAAAGATGAGAGTGGGTGGCACTGGTCTTGTCTCCAAACAGTAATCCCTACTCCAGTAGGTGAGATAGTTGGCTCTCAAACACCTGTGACTATGGAAGTCTCCACTGTGTTGAGAAGCTCTGGCTGTAAGAAAGGTCTTCCTTACTTTGACTTGAAATCTGTTTGTTTTCCTCTAATGTCTAGTGTTATGGAAGACTTACTAGCCATTGTTCTGTTGTTTTACATACATAATTGCCAAGCCTCTGAATAATTTTGAAAGATAGTATCTTTACCCTCATTTCTTTAAAGAGGAGAAAATAAAGCTCAGGAAGGTTAAATGGTTTGTCTAATCTCCCAGTTTATAAATATGCTCAAGTGATATTCAAAGCCAAGTCTATAATACTGTAAATATCCTCTTGCCACTTTTTACTTATTTTTAAAATTTTTAAAAATGTTTATTTTTTTAAGAAAAGAGAGACAAAGTACAAGCAGGGGATGGGCAAAGAGAGAGGGAGACTCAGAATCCAAAGCAGGCTCCAGGCTCTGAGTGGTTAGCACAGAACTTGATGCTGGGCTCGAACCCACAAACCATGAGATCATGACCTGAGCTGAAGTCAGCGCTTAACAAATTGAGCCACCCAGGTGCCCCTCTTGTCACTTTTTAACTAATAGCATTCCCTTCCTTTTTAGCTATCAAAACCCCACTTGCTTTTAAGGTTACCTTAAGTCTCGATTCTCCTATGAAACCTTCTTTTGACTACCCCATTTTATGGTGTTCAACTTTCTATTATGAGGCACCATGGCAATTTAATTCTTAAGGCAATTACTTCATAAGACCATGCGTCATGAAATCTCTTCTATGGTAAACTTAAACTTTATTTAAATATTGTTTGATTATTTAGACTCATGGAATACCAGAAGCAGAAGAGACATAGGGATAGTAAAAATGACAATAGTTGGTATTTGTATTTACCATGAACGATTACTCTAATAACTTACTCGCATTAATTCATTTGATCTGAACAAAGCCTTGTGAAGTATGCACACATATTATTTTCATTTTACAAATGGAAACATAAATAGAAAGAAATTACTTAAATTGCTCATGGTTAACAGCTACAGGTTCAGTTTGTTAAATTGAAATGGATTTGATATGAAAAGTTATTCTTTTCTTAAATTTGTCAGTAAAGCCTGATCTGATGTGTACTGATTTTGTGGCAAAGTTTGATCTGACCTGACATCAGACTATAATTATTTATTTTGTTTATTGTTAATATTCATAGGTTTTGCTGCAGAAATTTTTTTTTTAATTTTTGAGTACTGCTCTAGACATTGTTTGGGATAGGGAGATGTTGTATTTGTAGATTACTTTCCTGACCCTGAGCCCCCAGCCGTGCATATCTGACACTTAGTAACACATCTGCCCCTAAAGGCATTTTTTTTTCCTGGTGCAAAAAGATGTTTTTTTTTTTTTTTTTATGAAAGCACGGCTTTTTATTAAAGCCCACCTGTGGGTAGAAAGAGCTGCACTGGGATTGTGAGGAGCAATAGATTATGTACTTTTAAATTGAGGAGGAGGATGGGTTGAGATAAAGGAAGTTTCCAAAAAGGATTTTCATATGTTAAAGAAGATTTAAAGGATCCTGGAGTCAAGGTAATGTTGCTTTTTGCCCCCTAAAGGCTTTTGCAGAAACAATTTAGATCTATGTGGTTCGTGGTAAAAGAGCCATGCTTCAGATCAGACTATTAGATACTAGAGTCTGAATTCATAACCAATACACTAATTTTTCTAACACTTCATGCAAAATATAAGAAAGCTGAAAGTCAAGGAAGAGCAGTGATTAGTATTATATAAATGATAAAATATATGTTCTTCATATTTTTGCAGCCTTTCAAACAGGATACTTTTTCTGTGTCCATGCCTTGTCTCCCCTCTGATCTCTTAGTTCTTTGGGGACAGAGACAATCCCTGAGATGTAGGCATTTTTCTCTGGGACCCATTATGACATAGTGGTTAAAGGAACCCAAGCTCTGTGGTCACAGGGACCTGTGGTTGGATTACAGCTTCATCACTTACTGGCCGCTATGGCTGGGGCCATGTCCATAACTAGAAAACACAGTGAAGACACACTATGGGGAATGACACGCCCAGGGAATGATGGGTATAAAATGTGGACAAGGCAGAGTAAACTAATAGGGATTTTTCTCCTTAATGAATTTTTGATCACTGAGTGACTGTAACAGGCTTTGGTGTTCCCTTCTCTCCTACTCTCGTGAGATTAGTGGAAACGACCTGTGGGCCTTGCCTTTCTCTGAAGTGGAAAGGGCAAGCCCTTCAGAGGCCGCTTTGTTTTTTTGCCAGCTAGCTGCTCCCCATCCTAATCATGAGGCAAATGGAATGAAAATGATAAATCTTCCATTCCAAAAAGCCTGAAGTTTGGAGCTCAACTTGAGAAATGTCATTTTGGAGCTGTGTGGATAGAGGCTATCCTCACGGAAAAATCACTCACAGTCATTTCGCAGAGAATGAATATTTAACCATTGATGAACTCATGACTGTCCAGTTATTTTCAAAACAGAACTGACGTTTACGTGAGATAGCCCTTCCTTGTAGGTAGGCCATCTTGAGATGGATTTACATCAGCTGGACTAAGGTGCCTTTTGTTTTCCATTAGATAGATCATCCTAGATATAAACCAAGGGTTTGGGTGAGCCAGCATGATGAACAGCAGTTGGAAGACTGCCTAAATCAGAATCACCAAGGAAGCTTTTTAAATATTACTTCTTGGCCCACCCCTAGATATTTTGGATTCAGGAGTTCTCCTAGGCTCCAGGCATTTATATTCTATGTTCCCAAGTGCTCGAGAAAGGTAACTAGATTCTAAACAACTTCCCTAGGCAAAATATTGGTCTGGGAATGAAAGCTCAGTTACTATTTAACTTAACATTTGTTATCGGGCCTTATTCAAGTCCTACCAGCTTTGGTTCTCAAGTTTCTCATGGGTCACATGGGAGATTAGTTAGCCTGTCTCTAAGTTTTTTTCTAGTGTTATTGGTTTATGATTTTATATCTGAAAGCATAGCAATTGCAATTTTTGCTCTAGACTTCTTAGAAAGATAGATTTTGTTGTTGTTATTGTTATTGTTATTGTTGTTGTTTGCTAAGATAGGCATTGTATGCTAACACAAGACCTAACAAATAGTGGGTGATTGATCCCAACAATGAGAACAGCAGTGGAGAGAATGTGGTTTTATTTTCTTTGTTTTTGAAATTCTTTAAATGTTTACTCTTGAGAGAGAGAGACAGAAAGAGAGACAGAGCATGAGCAGGAGGGGCAGAAAGAGAGGGAGACACAGAATCTGAAGCAGGTTCTAGGCTCTGAGCTGTCAGCACAGAGCCCGACATGGGCACGAACTCATGAACTGTGAGATCATGGCCTGAGCCGAAGTCTGCCGCTTAACCGACTGAGCCGCCCAGGTGCCCCTTGTTTGTTCATTTTTGTTGCTCTTTTTTAAATTGTGGCAAAAAGCACATGATATCTACTCTTTTAAATTTTAGAGTGAACAGTAAGGTATTGTTAACTAAAAATGCAGTGTTGTACAGATCTTTATAACTTTGCATCTTGCATAACTGAAATTTTATATGCACTGAGCAGCATCTCCCCATTTCTCCTTCCTCCCCACACTGGCAATCACCATTCTACTTTCTGCCCCAGTGAGTTTGGCTACTTTACATACATCATAAAGTAGAATCATGTGGTATTTGTCCTTCTGGAGTCTGGCTTATTTCACTTAGCATAGTGTCCTCAAAGTTCATCTATATTGTAGCACATGAGAAGATTTCATTCCTTTTATGGCTGAATAGTGTTTCATTATATGTATTTACCACATTTTCTTCATCCATTCATCTCTTTATGGACATCTGAGTTGTTTCCAGCTCTTGGCTGTTGTTATGAATATCTCTTCGAGAACCTGTGTTCAGTTCTTTTGGGTAAATACCCAGAAGTGGGATTGTCAAATCTTATGGTAGATCTGTTTTTATTTTTCTGAAGAATCTCTATACTGTTTTTTATAGTAGCTGCACCATTTTATATGCCTACCAGTCATGCACAAGGATTTCCTTTTCTCCCCATCCTTACCAATTCTGGTTATTTTTGTTTTTCTCTTAATGGCTATTATAAGATGTATGAAGTGATATATTATTATGGTTTTCCCTTGCATTTGCCTGATGATGAGTGTTGACATCCCTCATATACCTATGGCGTTTGGAGAAATGTCTGTTTAAGTCCTTTGCCAATTTTTAAATTGGGTTATTTGTTTTTTCACTATTGAGTTGTAGGTGTTCCTTATACACTTTGAATATTAACCCCTTACTAGAGGTATGATTTGCAAACATTTTCTCCCATTCCATGTCTTTGGTTTGAAGCAAGAACCCCTAATCTTTTCTTCCTTACTTCTCTAGAACCTTGTGATGAGTAGTCAAACCATTGATGTTTGTTGGCTCAGTCTTCACATCTGCCAAAAGAAAATAACACCATTCTGAGCTAATTTGTTATCTCGTATCACATGGCACCATTCACTTAAATTATTGGCATTTAAATACCACTATCATAAGGGTACCTGGGTGGCTCAGTCCATTGAGCATCCAAATCTTGGTTTCAACTCAGGTCATGATCTCATGGCTCATGAGTTCAAGCCCTGCATTGAGCTCTGTGCTGACAGAGCAGAGCTTGCTTGGAATTCTCTGTCTCCCTCTCTCACTGCCCCTGCCTCCAAATAAAGAAATAAACCTTAAAAACAATTCTATTATCGCATTCCAACTCATGTATAATAAGGGTTTATAGAGAGCTGGTTTATCTTAGATTTCTCCATAATAAGAGGGACAGAGAAGATCTTTTCATACAGTCTATTAGATGATGGAGAATGTGCTGGTGAGTGACTTTTGCGACACCATATCATCCGTCTCTCCAATTATTCATCTAGGCATCCAACCACCCACTTGAGAATATTTAACTTACCATAGTTATTATCATGATAATCATAATGACATGTTAAACAGTTATTATAATTATAATAGAAACTTACATGAACATGGTGCTTTACAGTTTATGAAACACTTTGGTATGCATTATTGTAGCAGTCTTCAGAGACATTGATTTTTCCCTATTGTATGGCTCTTTACTGAAGGTGGCTCACCTGACCAAAATTTTGGCTGTATCTTTGCTAATGAGAAGCAGAGATGGATGTCTTAAGTAATTGTTTATCTCACTAACACATTTATCGTGTAACTTGTATCCTCATGTTAGTATCCTCTAGGTAGTTAGAGGAAGGGGTTAATTACTTAGGAGGTACCCGAGGCCCAGAGAAAGTTCATGTCTTGACTAAAATTACATAGAAATATCACCACAAGGCTGGATCTCAAGTCTGTTTCCTGATCGAGTCCCTCTCCAGACCTTGAACCCCTCTCCTCCTGATGAACCCCAGCGTCCCCCTTCACATCAGCATCCTTGTTTGTCTCACGCTAGAGTGCTACCAACATTGGCTCCTTGCCACCTCGTCCCCTTCAGTGCCTCAGATGAAAACAACCATGTCACTCTTCCCCACATCCTAACCCCATTCTGTCAGTCCTGCCTGCATGTCGGTGAAATATGCTTTTGGCTGGGGGTAGAAAATTTGCAAGCCGCCAACCCAGAGATGGCCCTGTTGGGAGCTGGAGTGATGCATTTGACCGGGTTCCAGGGGGGGAAACTGTTCTCTGGGAAACGCTCTTGCCTCAGTGGTCTCTGTACCGAGAAAGGTCACCTTGTTTTCTGTGGCAGTTTCCTTAAATCCGTTTTATAATAGATTATATACACACACACACACACACTTTATTTATATATATTCACAGGCACAAGCATCAGGGTAGCACACATACAAGGATCATAATATAATGAAGACACAGTCATGTTCCTGAGTGCAGCCTTACTATTTTACAGATAGGCAAACGGAAGCCTAGTAAGTTTGAAGAAGGGACTTGCCCAGTAGAATAGTCACACCTATGATCCAGCGGCAGGGCCAGCTCAGACCTCGGGGAAACCTAGCCTGATTGATTCTGCTTGGAAAAAAGTACAACCACCAAACATTTTCATGGCAGCATGTATGTCTCCTCCACAGCACTTATAAAAATTGAAACTCCATAATCATTTATTCTCATTTTGCGTATCATCTTTCTCTTTCACTGCATGAGGAACTCCTTGAGGGGATGAACCATGTTGGTTGTTTGCTGTGCTATCCTTAGCATTTAACATGATGCCTAGCGCACAGAAAGCTCTTAATAAATATGTGTTCGCTGAATGAGCAAATAGATGAATATATTTATGATAAATTGATAAACAAGCTAGGAATAGAGCCTGAGTTTTAATATTTTGGAGTATAGTCCTCCATATTGGAGCAGGCTGTCCCTCCATATTTTATGTCTTGTAAGATACTTTATATTTAATGATGGCACAAATGCATTTTTCATTCATTTTGTGTGCAAAGGCAAAAGGTCCCCTTGCTTTTAGGATGACAAATACAAAGTGATTTAAAATGATACAGTATATTCAGGACTGGAACAAGACCACGTTGGTCCAAAGCCGGTGACCAGGTCTGACAGCACAGCTGACTGACTGTTCCCAGAGATTGTTTTCCTATAATTTATAAAACTCTCCATCCCCATCCTTGTTCTGTCTTCGGTCTTGCATCCCTTACTGTCCTCTTTATCCCACTCCTCTCCCTCCCAATTAGACCATTGGCCAATTTTCCACATAAAGTCCAGGAGGACGGACTGCCAGAGCTTGGCTCCACTCTCTGCCCTGGGAGTTGCCTGGGTGTTGAACTCCGGGTGTTAGAGCTAATGTTTGTCCAAGTGATCGAACCAGAGGAATCTTTTTTTAGGACCCACAGTCAAGTTTCTCTCCTTCCTCATCCCTAGATGTCTATGATCAAAGGCAGCCACATGGCCTGGTGACACACTTCTGCTCTTTCGGTCATTCCTAGGTCACTAGGTTGGGAACAGGAAGATCATCCTGCTACATTACTTAGTCCAGGTGGGCTTCCTGGAATAGCAGGCCTTAGGGGTGTTTAGATAGTTTGTGAGGGACTATCTGATTGTTGGCCAAATTTTGTCTTTTCTTCTTCTTGCTTGGATCATAGACTAATAAATTCCTCTATTTGGTTTTGATTGTTGGCCTTCTAAAAGATGTGGTAGCACTAGTCTTCACAGCAAAGTGTGCTGTCTTAGTTTAAGCATCGGGAATTGAAAACTGGTTAATTATGAGGCTGACATAATATCCTACTTCTGACCTAAATCTGCTTCTGGTTAGAGAAGTAACAGACCAAGAGGGGAACTTGGGCTTCACCTTCCTTACTATATAGGAAGAGCAAACTGAGGTCCAAAAGCAGAACATGACTTTTCTAAATCCCCATGGCAAGTTTCTCTCATTATTCCAATTTGTGATTTTTAAAATGTTTATTTATTATTGAGACAGAAACAGAGCCTGAGTAGGGGAGGGGCAGCGAGAGGGAGACACAGAATCTGAAGCAGGCTCCAGGCTCTGAGCCATCAGCACAGGGCCCAACCTGGGGCTTGAACCCATGAACTGTGAAATCATGACCTGAGCTGAAGTCAGAACCGACTGAGCCACCCAGGTACCCCTCCAATTTGTGATTTTCAAAGCCAGCCATGAGAGTAACAAATTATTAGTAAGAGGTAAGCATTTGGGAAGATTGATAAGAATTACCTGGTAAGCTTGCTAATATGGTTTCTTTTGCTAGGTCTGTGGCAGGGCCCAGGAATCTACACCCCCCTATACCTAATGATTCTATTGTAATTATTTGAGGAGCACATCCACACTAGCGTGGATCTCTTTGTTGATACAAATAGATTAGAGTAACTTTCCCACAATTACTCAGCACATGAGGGCATCTGATGAGGAAAGTAGGTTCAGTCAGGCAGACACATGGCTGTTGAGGTTGCTTTCGATGATTGAAGAAGAGATGGACGAGGAGGGGGTGAAGAGGGTTGCAGTAGGTGGGTGCAATTGGAGGAAGATGTGTCAGTGGTACATCTTAAATAGGATTTTTTAATAACAAGCAGCAGAAACCAGCTTAGGCTGCCTGTATTCATTTGCTAGAGCTTCTGTAACAAATATCACAGAATGAGTGGCTTAAGCAACACTTATTTCTCAGAGTTCTGGGGCCTGGAAGTCCCAGATTGAGGTGCCAGCAGGGTTCCTTTCATTCTGAGGCCTCTCTCTTGGGTTTGCAGGCAGCTGCCTTCCTACTGCATCCTCACACGGTGTCTCTGTGTGTGTGCACTGCCCTTGTCTCTCTGAGTGCCCAAATTCCCCCTTGTTGAAAGGGCTCCAGTCTAACTGGATTAGGTTTCACTCTAAAGCCCTCATTTTAACTTAATCACCTTTCCAAAGACCTCATCTCCAAAGAGTTTCATTCTGATGTACGTACTGGGGGGTAGGCCTTGTGAATTCTGAAGGGACATAATTCATCTCATAACACAGGCCCACAGGGTTGATAGGGCGCTGAGAGACCAGGCTCAGTAATGGGTAAATCCTAGCGATAGAATTGGAGAGGTAGAAAGGTGGTCCTAGGGATGGGAGAACAATCTGGCCTGCCAGATTAAAGGTTTTTGTACTATGTATTTCCCTGCCTTAGAGTCATAGGCACACCTTGAGTCCTCTGGTGTTTGCATGAAGTGAGATCAATTAAATGTAAACCTTTAATCCAAGTTCAAAAAAATCAACTGCATAGTTTGAAGACATAATTTAGCAACAGTGAATTAAAGACCATTGTTGTTATTCATCTTTCTCTGAGGCAGAGAAATCTAGACTTAAGTCCTTGCTCTGACTTTTTACCAAGATACAGATACACAGATTGCTGACAAAAGAAAGCAATCAAAAAATTAAAACTGATTCTACAATAATAGACCCTTGAATGTACCAGCAATGTGCCCGGCACTGTTCTAACTGCTTAATTATACTCACTAATCTTTATAGAAATGCTATAAGCTAGACACTTACTATAATCATTGTCCAATGGGGAACTTGGTACGAAGAGGTTAAAGTTACTTTCCTGGGATCATCCAGCTATTAAGTAGCACAGCTGGGACTTGAACCCAGGCAATCTGACTCTAGAGCTCTATACTATGCTGTCTCCCAGCGAAGAGCTCAGAAAACTGGAAACTTTATAGAACAATCAGTTTTCACATGTGCTTTAAGTACCCATTTGGAAACATGTTTATTCTGTATGAGGCAGCAAAGTAGATGTAGACCCAATGGCTGAGGAGATGTGGTGTTATGCAGTTTCAAACTCAGTATAATAACTCTGAAATCACTCAACACAGGTCAGGCTACTCTAGCAGATGGAGTTGATTGCCTATGCCTAACAGCCACCTTCCCTTTTTCTTTGCTTATGAAACTATGTTTAGTGGTAGTGGGTCCAACTCAAAATCATGATTCCTAACTGGGTAAGGCCAATTTGTCAGTTCTTTACCCCTCTGCCAGTGATTGGTTTAGGAAGGGCCCGCAATCCTTTTATGACCTATGAGATGATCGGCAAGTCTTCTGAGGCCTGGGGAAGGTTTTCCACTTTAATTAAAAGGGAGAGACATGTGAGGAGAAAGCCTCTGGTGTGTACTGCTTTTCTCTTTGCTTTGATAGTATCCGATGAAAAAAGATAATTGAGCCAGTGAAGAAAACCATCACTGATTTCCTGCAAGATGGAAAAGGCCTTGGTCCTTGGTGACTCTACTGAGCCACTAACCAACCATGGTGCCACTTCCCTTCAGATTTCTTGTTAAGTGAGATGTTAAAATTTGTATGGCTGAAATATGCTGTTACTTATGGCTCAGATCATCCTAATACAGCTGCCTTAGAAGATAATGAGCTCAATGTCCTTGGAGAGATGTAAGCAGAATCTGGAGGCCCATTTATCATGGATATTGTAGCAGGGCCTGAGGCTTTAGATGGGGTTTTTACTAGAGGACAACTAAGGTCACTTCTAGGGCTAATAGTCTATGATTGTCTTTGTGACCCTACCCAACCCCGGCGCAAGTCACTCTGTGTGACTCCATGAGTCTGTCTGTATTGAACCAGGCTGGCAGCCACAGTTGACATTCTCTATGAGTCACTTGTAGTGCCAGGCCCTTGTAAAAAGGCAGAGGCTGTGATGTCACAGCTCCTCCAATGACACAGCATCAGGGGACAGCCAGAAATAGACATGTAGAAGCCCTTGCCACTGGCACTCTCTTGTACTCTGACACCGCTACATTTCTCTTAGCTCAGACACCAGGCTGCTGGAGAATTAGAGAACCAAAATAGACTGGACGTCCAGTCACCCTCCTCGAATTCCCCATATGCTCTGACAAAGTTTTGGAGACACCAAAGGTGAAACTCATCCAGCAGAGCATTGAGAAAGTGGCAGAGATTTTGCTGGGCTTTGGTTCCTAATCTTAGTGGGCCACTTGCACAAGAAAGCCCTGAGAAAATGTCTTGAGTCAGCTTTGTCCTCAGTGCATTCCTGAGATCTGACTTTGGAAAGTGCTGGAGACTGGTGAGTTTCATCTCCGGCGTCTTGGTACTGAGGCTGTTGGTTGTCACTGCTAAATGTCACGGCCAAACCCTGCAGAACTTTGCCAGCTTTTGGATGGGATGCAGGAAAGTTGCAGACCTCTGGCACCCCTGTTAGAAACAGTTTTTACATGATGCCAATAATCATGGCAGCAGCTAATATTTTGTTGGCACTTTAGGGGGTTAATGGATAGTGCCTACCTTCTTCCCTACATCTGAACCAATTAAGAGGTAGATGTGGGAATCAGAAAAATGGTTCTCAAGATGTCTTATCTATTATTGATGCAAGTTGGGTTGAGAGATTTGGCTTAGGAATGAGACAACAATGGCGATCTTAATACTGCCCCCCAGAAGATTGGTGTGTTTGTGCAATCACAGACCTCCCCATAAACAGTGGGAGTATTCTTTGCAGAGCCTCATGCATAGCTGAGAGCAGACCCCAAAGTACTCTTCCAAATACACCCTGATAAGTCTCTCCTCTTCCTTGGGAGGGATAACTGAGAAGGGGAAGAGAGGCTGGGCGCGTTGGTGTAGGTGAAGTCCCTGCACATGGAATCGTGCCTAGTGAGAAGTGTCTCTCCCATCCATATTGGCTGAGTCCTTAATATTTGCTGGGTACCGTTCCAAGTATCTGCATAGCCTATAAAGTTTAATTGTCTTTCAGCCTTAGGAGAAAAGTACTTAGTATCATCTTCATCTTACAGGTGAAAAAAGATCAGGGAATTTCCTGAGATGATCAGCCAGTATGTGGTGAGGTGGGATCCAGACTGAGGTTGGTATGAGGCCAGAACCTACCTTGTAAGCACCAAGTTGCAGCACCTCCCTCTCATTACTGTGCATGGTGGTTGGGTGCTATGAGGAAGTGGAGGAACACTTATGTTCAGAGTGTTATGATCAGGAGGTTTGGGCTTTGGCCCAGGCTCTGTCCCTTCTCAGCTCCCCACAGTTGTGGTGTTTCTACCTGCAGAATAGGGACTGTGAGGCCCTTTCTGAGCTCAGCAAGTCGCTGTGAGGGTCAAGTGAGATCATGGTCATTACAGTGTGTAGTGACTGGCTAGCCCCGAGCACAGATGTGCATCAGGGGGCAGGACGGCTGAGTTCTGCTCCTGCTCCCATAAAGACATTCTCAAGGATGTGAGGCAATCACTTGTCTTCCAGCACCTCAGTTTTGTCATTTATAAAGTAAGAGCCCTGGTCCTTGGTGTGCTAACCTTTCAGGGGTTGTAATGCTTAAAGGCGGTAACGTTAAGAAAATGCTTTCTTTGTATAAGGTAGAAATGCAGAAGAATGATGAGAGCTGGTATTTTGTGTGAGAAGTGGCATGGTGGGCAGTTTTATTTTTGTGATAAATTGTTTCTTAGACTCTCATAGACTCACTTGTCTGAAGAATTTCAATCTCGATAAGTTTAGCTTCACATCTCAGAAATTTATGGTTTAAAATAAAAAGGTTTAAATAAAAATATTCTGCTAATTCAAATAAGTCCACTTAGAAGCATTAACAAGTTTCAGCTTTGTCCTCAATCTTATGTGTTAGGGGGCATAAAATAACAGTGCCAAGTGCTTGTAGTGCTTACTGTGTGTCTAGAATTATTTTAAATACTTTGAACATATTCATTTATATAATGTTCACAGCAAACCTGTGAGTTGGCATATTACTATCTTCTATCTACTATCTCTTTTATAGGTAGAGGGTGAGGGGAACAGAGGCTCAGGGAGGTTAGGTGATCTTCTCAGGATCTCATAAGCAGCACCATTATTTGAATCTGTGCAGTTGAATTCACAATCTATGGTCCTAACCATAAAAACAGGACTTAGAAGCATAGTCCCTGCCTTCATACAACTCGCAGAATAGTTTACAGATGCAGAGTTGCACAGAGAGATAAATTAGAAAGCAAATACAGGAGATTGCTATACTCAACTGTGTGTCAAATGATACTGTCTGGACTACAGGTAAAGAAAAAGTATTCAAATGATAGCAGGGTAGCGGAAGGGAGATGAGAGAGGGGACGTGTGACTTGGGCCTTTTAGGGCAGTCAGAGTTGAGTAGATAGGTAAAATAGTAGGACCCTCCATGTGGCACTTGGCCCTGCCTAATGGGACTCATTATTCAAGAAAGTATGGGTTCAAAAATACCACTAAGCAAAGCAAAGAAATATGTGTCATACAAAGAAGACAGCTCTAGGGATAAGCAAAGGACACTATTCCAGACCACTAACTAATCATATGGCGATTTGTGTCTCAGTGTCTTCCTTTGTAAGATGTGGCTGGTAATTCCTATTTTGCCTTCCTTATAAAGTAAACTCATTTTGGATATAGAATTTTTTTGATAAACTCAGTTTGGATATAGTAACAAAGAATACATATACAGTGGGGAAATATTTTAGACAAATTATTCATTTTTTATTTTTTATTTTTATTTTTATTTATTTATTTTTGGTCAAAAGTTCTTAAAATGTTTAATGTTTATTTTCTTTAATATAACACAATTTATTTTTTTTTTCATTTATTTATTTATTTTTTAACATATGCAATTATTTTCCATCATTTACACTACAGTAGTTACGATTACACTCCAAACGGAAAAGCAAAGTAAAAAAATCAAAACCCCAACTTCTATTTCATGTAATTAGACTTATACAGAAATTAGAAGGTTAAGTAACAACTAGTTAATCACCTAATTTCACAGCTATCTGAAGTGCCAATCATTATATAGCAGCTTATCTATGATACATTCAAGATAAATGATACAATTTATTACTTGCCCATAAGCTACAACACAGCCTGCTTAATACCTTTCCTTAAATTCCACCTCTATACTACAATATACTTGAGGTCCATGCAAAAAAGTAGCTACCTTTTATGTAGCAAATGGATGAGTAAGTCTTTGGTGTTGTAAAAGCAACTTCATTTAAACATAACCACCCCCACCACCAAAAAAAGAAGAGGGGGAAAAAAAAGTAAAGAAAATAATAAGGGGAAAACCCAAGACACACTTCCTAGGGGGGAAAAAAAAAACAACAGCATGTAATCTGTCCTTGACAGAATGTATTAAATAAGCAAACACCCCCAACAAGCAAAACAAGTACTACAATGTAAAAATATTAAAAAAAGAAAACGCTCTCACATGCATAAATGAAAGATTGCACACAAAGAATTCACATCTTTTCAAGCTTCAA